>NC_135419.1:20945102-21307602 GCF_051991245.1 Festucalex cinctus | reverse complement strand
CTGGTTGCCAACCAATCGAAGGGCACACAGAGACGAACAACCATCCACACTCACACGCACACCTAGGGACAATTTGGAACGCCCAATTAACCTGCCATGCATGTTTTTGGAATGTGGGAGGAGACCGGAGTACCCGGAGAAGACCCACGCGGGCACGGGGAGAACATGCAAACTCCACCCAGGAAGGTCCGAGCCAGGACTCGAACCGGAGACCTCAGAACTGGGAAGCGGACGTGCTAACCACTCGACTACCGTGCCGCCGTTAACGAAATAGTTTTTTGAAATTTAGTTTTCCTTACTATTCGTTCACTAAAATAACCTTGGTGTTGACCAAATTATTTTTGTTCAGTTTTCATTTGGCAAAATGAACACTGTTGACGAGCAGAAGATCTAACCCGAAGAGATGCTCGCGAACACGCTAACAAACGCACTTTTAACGCGTTGTTAGCTTGCGAGCTAACGTCGCCGTGTCGACCGCGAGGGCCTTTTTTGGTGGTCACGTGCGAACTTGATGTCCAATCAGCAGATGACGCAAATCGGACACACGTTGTGTGTCGCGACATCTTTCTTGTTCTCGTTATGGTGGCTAATTGAGATGATTAGCCGCAAGTGTCACGACATACTAGCGCTAATGCTAATGAGCTTTTTTTTTTTTTGCATCGTAAACACCCCCCTACTGATCCCATATTTAATTGATTCCAGCTCAGCACAATTAAAAACACTCACACTCGCCGTGGGGTGCAGATGGGGGGAGGAGGGGTGAGAAGAATTTGGGCGGGAGGGGGCGGGAGGTGTGTAAGGAGGAGAGGAAATGAGAGGAGGAGAACAGAAGGTTGAATAGAAGTGACGACTTGAGTTGTTTTTGTCTTGTGTGAGCAAAGAAACAGCTTGGAAAGAGGTGTCACGCGCACACGCACAAGCCGTGTGTGCGCGTGAATGTGAGGCGACAAGGAGACAAATTAAGGAGCAATTAGACTTTGGCATGATGAGCGGCATGTGACCACTATGTGGCGCTAATCCAGCTCGACGCTCTTTGACGCCAAGTTTGGCACTTTCAAGCCGCACAAATAAAAAAAAAAAAAGTTCAACATTCTCATCAACGAACGCGCTTCATGAGATTGGAAGCAGCTCCTCCTCCTCATGCATTATATGTCAAACAGATAAATAATTTAAAAAAAAAAGTCCGATATATCATAATATATATGTAATAAGAAAATGTAAAAACAAAAAATCAGCTCATCAGCTAAGGCTCTGCAGAAGCTTATATTTAATAATTATCATCATCATAATATATGATAATAAAAAATAAAATGTAAAAAAACAATAAAAAAAAAATCAGCTCATCAGCTAAAGCGCTGCAGCAGCCTATAATATTTAATAATAATAATAATAATATATAATAAAAAAATAAGAATAAAATGTAAAATAAAAAAAATCTGCTCATCAGCTAAAAGCTCTACAGAAGCCTATATTGAATAATATATAATAAAAAAATAAAATGTAAAAAAAACAACTAATTTTGTAAAAAAAAACAACTAATTTTTTTTTTTTTTAAACAAAAAAAACAACAAATCAGCTCAACAGCTAAAGCTCTGCGGAAGTCTTTAATATTTAATAAAAACAAAAAAGTAACAATAAAATGTAAAAACAAAATAAAATTAAAAAAACTTTAAAAAAATCAGCTCATCAACTAAAGCGCTGCGGAAGCCTATATTTAATAATAATAATAATAAATGTTAAAACTATTAAAAAAAAAAAATCAGCTCATCAGCTAAAGCTCTGCAGAAGCTTATATTTAATAATAATCATCATCATCATAATATATGATAAAAAATAAAATGTAAAAAAAAACAACTAATTTTGTAAAAAAAAAACAACAATTTTTTTTTTTTTTTTTAAACAAAAAAAACAACAAATCAGCTCAACAGCTAAAGCTCTGCGGAAGTCTTTAATATTTAATAAAAACAAAAAAGTAACAATAAAATGTAAAAACAAAATAAAATTAAAAAACTTTAAAAAAATCAGCTCATCAACTAAAGCGCTGCGGAAGCCTATATTTAATAATAATAATAATAATAAATGTTAAAACTATTTAAAAAAAAAATCAGCTCATCAGCTAAAGCTCTGCAGAAGCTTATATTTAATAATAATCATCATCATCATCATAATATATGATAAAAAATAAAATGTAAAAAAACAAAAACTAAAAAAAATCAGCTCATCAGCTAAAGCGCTGCAGCAGCCTATAATATTTAATAATAATAATAATAATAATAAAAAAATAAGAATAAAATGTAAAATAAAAAAAATCAGCTCATCAGCTAAAAGCTCTACAGAAGCCTATATTGAATAATATATAATAAAAAAATAAAATGTAAAAAAAAAAAACTAATTAAAAAAATAAATAACAAATCAGCTCAACAGCTAAAGCTCTGCGGAAGTCTTTAATATTTAATAAAAACAAAAGTAACAATAAAATGTAAAAACAAAATAAAATAAAAAAAACTTTTTAAAAAATCAGCTCATCAACTAAAGCGCTGCGGAAGCCTATATTTAATAATAATAATAATAAATGTAAACACTATTAAAAAAAATAAAAAAATCAGCTCATCAGCTAAAGCTATGCGGAAGCCTAAAAAGCATCCTGATGATTTGATTCAGGCATGTTGGAGGAGGTAGACACACAAAAAAATAAAAAACAGCTCGATGGTCAACAAAATGATTGACCGGTTCATCAAACTCAAATGCTGTCATGACAACACAAACAACAAAACCATCAAGACTGACACAGGTGAGTCTATAAATGTGTTTGCATTAGTGTTGTTCCGACACCGTTTTTTAGCCTCCGATACCGATTCCGATACCCAGCTTTGCAGTATCGGCCGATGCCGATACCATACCGATATCTAAGGTTTTTTTCTCGACATGAAAAAGCTGTCCTGCCATTGGTTCAGAGCATTCAAGGACCAATAGGATATCTTAGATCGGCATGCAGTGAACATGTCACATATCAGTGAATGTCGTGCACGAGCAAGACACAAGATGCTGCATCCAAAACCCTATATTAGCGTTGGAAATAATGGTATCGGCATGTTACTTGTGAGTACTCACAGATACCGATACCACTGTTTTAATGCAGTATCGGGGCCCTGACGATACCAGTATCGGTATCGGAACATCACTAGTTTGTATCTGATCCGCTTCACCACTACACCTGTGATGTCTACAAACGCCAACCAGAAGCACGACGGGGGGCCGGAAGTAGCAACAGGAAGCCCCACCCCCAAATTTACAACACAAACACAGAACAATTCCAGACCAGTCTGCAATCGCTGGCATTTCAACAAACTTTTGATGCTAATATTTTCTCTGTTACTGCAAATGAATATTGGCTTGAAAAATTGGTTAAAATCGGCCTCCTGGACTACTAATAATAATTATCGGTATCAGAAAGAAAAAAAAAAAAAAAAAAAAAAAACATATCGGCCTCTACAACTAAAATATTTATTATATGACTTCAAGTCATTGAAAATACTTGATGGACTGCTGGACTAGAACGTTCATTAGCATGACTTCAAATGCATTAGGATTAAATGGCACATACAGCGGCTCCTACCGCAAATGAGTGGAAGCGGCGTCAAGAAGTCGGACGAGCGCCGTTGACGTTCAACGACATTTGCAAAGAGCGCAACTCAAAAATAACCGAACGACAGTGAGCAGATGGCGGCGAATGCGAGGGACAGATGACGACGGCTTGCGCCGACGTATGCTGTTTTGTTTTTCCACACCGGCGGACGACGGCGTCCGTCGCTCATCTGCCGCTCGTTTGTATCTTCTGACAACAAAATGTTCTGTCAGACCAAAACTCAAAACTTTACGAGTTGCCAAAGTGTCAAGGGGAGGCGGATCGATCCAAACATCGATATCATCGATACCAAGTCAGTATCAATTTTTGCACTAAAATATTGATCTAGTATTTTGTTTGATGATCACTTTGTGCACTTTGCTTGAGAATGTGAGAAATTTTTTTTGTCATGGTTGGAATGTTTGTTTAAAAAAAAACAAAAAAAAACACTTAAAGGTTAAAATTTGATTGCGAATAAGTAATTCAATGATACAACTACCCTATTGTTTTTTTTTAATTATATAATTTTAAAAAAGTATCGATATAGGTATCGGCGATACAGGCACTGTATTTACTTGGTATCGTACTGATACCAAAATTTGCAGTATCGCACACCACTAAGTGACGACAGACAAGATGGATGTAAAGTATTCAGCCCTTTAGGTCCCGTGACCACTGCCTGTAGGACCCCATCAGACATGCCACCAAAGCTCCAGAGAGCCAATCACAAAGCTCCTGACTTGATGGATTTATGTTGCATTCCAAACAATCATGCAAATGAAATTATCTTTTGCAAAAGTCGTTCCTTGGTTGGTTGGTTGATTCTCACTGCTTTACGTCAACACGCAAGATTGAAATGCCAGGAAGATGTCATGTGACGTTTGCTGAACATCACGTTTCACGTCTCTATGTTGCCAACATTATCAATTTTTTGTACATTAAAGTGTGTGCGTAAGTGTATAAATGTCACAAAGAGCAAACATTTCATCACCGAGGCACAAAGTGTCAATCGCCGTTTCCGGAAAGATTTATTGAGACAAATTACGGCAGTGGGACGAGATGCTAGCTATTAGCTACGCAAAACGCGCACGCATGCTACAAATAAGAAGAATGTCGCAAGCTCCATCAGACATGAGCAGTCGATTTCAAGGTTACTCTTTGCCACCGTCAGACATGGCTAGTCGACTTCGGAAGAGAGAGTTTGACTGTTGCATTTCAAAAGTTCTGATGTTCAACTCCAACTGAAGCTTGAAGAACATGACTGGCTGGCCCGTACATACCTGTGTAAGGCGTTGAAATTGCAGTGTGGCCATCTTGCTCCTCCCACCTCGCGAGCAGATAACTGTATCACCTATACACACTTTTTTTTTTTTTTTTTTTAAACAAGTTAGAATAATGATGATGATAATAAAAATGTCTGAAGTCTTCTTGTTTATGTTTAAAACATTTAAAATACCGTCAATCATGCTGTTTCTACTAAGTACTGTCTCAAATGTCTGATCCTGTAACTGTATAGGATGGTATGGTGAGAAACTTTCCTTGGGAGGAGCAATATGGCGGCCTCGCCATCTCAAGTGTCTTGGCCTATCAGCTATCCAGTCATATTAACGTAACATGCATCAGAACTGCCGCCGAGCTGTATATGTCTCATCTGTACGTATAGTTGATACAGTAGACTGCTTGCGCGATGGGCAGAGCAAGATGGCCGCCCTGTGACTTCAACGACTTGCACTGGCGATCTGCTATCCAGTCATATATTCAGGTCAGTGAACTAACCGCACCATTGCAAGTAAGCTGCATATTGGAATGAATGGGGTTGGAGCGCCATCTAGTGGCCAGTCGTTGCTCGGCTGTCCGAAATCTTTGAGACAGTTGAAGCACATGGAAGGAGCAAACGACAACAAAGGAATAAATAAATGAATAAATCTCATGTTATCATTTATTAGCAACAAAATGGATGACAGCAGTCTAAGGTTTATTCTCGTCAGAATAATTCAGTGATGATGTCATCATCTTACAACAAAGTAACGAGGCGTCTGTCAGTCTGTGGCGCTCCTCAAGCAAAAACGACACTTTTGAAAAAAGTAACAGCACTTAAATAGGAAAAATATAACAATAATTCAATAATAATAATTGTCTTGTATGGTGTCCACTTGATGTCAAGACTGAGTTTAAAAAAAAAAAAAAAAAAAAAAACTAAGAGGCTACGTGCTGCTAGCGCAGTTGAGGGGTGTGCAGACTTTTGATCTCAGGGTTTGGTTTTTCGAACCGACGTACCGACTGTATGCTTGCTTTTGACTATTAAAAATAAATCAATTTTCAAATGAGCGAGTCAGAAAAATGAATACAAAATAAATATATATTTTTTAAATATCATGTACCCCAAAAATATAAATGAATGCAGCAAATGTAGTTGTTTTATTAACAATGATAGAATACTGCTCACTTTTTTGTATAATTTAAATTAGTTAACCAATTATTTCATACAATTTTAAAAACTTGCAATAAAAATAATTTGCGCTAACCTTTGACTATTAAAATAAAAAAATATAAGAAAACGTATTCAATATTTCAGAATGAACCTATTTTTGGAACACTAAATGAAATTATTATTAAAATAATTACTTATCTGTATCAATTACTTTCAGTTTATTATTTCACAAAAACTTCAATTTTGTACACTTTTGACTTTTTTTTTCTAATTTTGTTCTTTATAACAAAGCAACTAAGTAGTTATTTAATTAGATAAAAAATGAATTTTAGAGAGCAAACCAATGCAAAATTAATGCAAAAAAAAAAAAATGAAATCGTAGTAAAATAATCCTCATACGTATTTTCAATTCTAAATCATTTAGCAATAATTAAAAACAATCAAAAATATTCAATGTCATTCTTTCATTTGACTAATACTGTTGACATTTTAAATTTGGTGTGAATAATAAGGATGATGTGGTCACTTAAATGTGTCGGAAAGTTGCAAAAAGTGGTGGCAGTAGGGAAGGACACCAGTTGGGGGCACTGTTGCACACATTGTTCAGCATCCTGAGGGAACCCCCCCCCCCTGTATTAAAAAAAAAACAAACAAAAAAACAAACAAAAAAAACGCCATTTTATTGTTTTATATGTCCATGTCTGTGATTTGATAGGGTTGTTTCCTCATCCGCTTCCTGTTCAGGAGGAGCTTTCCAAAATAAAAGTGAAGCCTGTGTGCGTGTGCATACGTGTTTGCATGTCCTAGGCGAGGAGGCACCAGGGTGTCTGGTCTTGGTCGCACTCCAGCCGGGTGTTGATGACGGTGCAGGGGGCGCCCCCTATGGTCAGCTCCTGGCGGGAATCCACTTGGTAGCGTAGGTTGCTGAGGCCCCCTTCAGGATCCACCTTGAACTGCTCCTGCACGCCAAGCAAAAACATTGGACTGGGTGAAAAGACGGCGAAAACAAGTTGCAATTTGGAAAAATTAATTAATTTGAAATTCTTCAAGGCCACCATGTGTCAAAATGTGGAATAGTAAGCAGGCTGGACAGAATTCACCAAATGAAATTGCATACGTTCAATAACATTTTTATGTTGTTCAAATTTAAATTCTAAATGGATTTAAATAAAAATAAATTAATTAAGTTAATATGAATTCTTTAAATAATTTTAATTAAATTAATGTCATTACCATATATATATATATATATATATATATATATATATAAACATTTAGAATTTATTATTTAAATTAAATCAAAATTAATTATTTATTAATTAAATTATTATTAATTCTAATAACTAGTGAAAAATACATTTTGAAATTTGGTGAATTCCAATAATTCACCAAATAAAATTGTATACATTTAAGAACATGTTATTCAAATTTAAATTCTAAATTCATTTATATTAAATTAAATAAATTAATAAAATTATCAATTATGCAATTTATTAAAGTGAAATTAATTTTAATATATAATTGTATAAAATATAACAATTAAAATAATAACGTTATATGATATATATATATATATATATATTTATTGATTATGTGATAATTATTTATAATTTTATTTCATTTTATTAAATTATTAATTCTAATAACTAGTGAAAAATAATACATTTTCACCAAAATTCACCAAATAAAATTGCATACATTTAATAACATTTTATGTTATTCAAATTTAAATTCTAAATGTATTAAAATTAAATAAATTAAATAATTAATATAATTAAAATGAAATGTATATATAATTGCATAAAACATAATGAATTAAAAATAACACTAAATTTATTATTAATGATATAATATATATTAAATCTAATAAGTATTTATAATTTATTATTTTATTAAATTATTATTAATTCAAATAACTAGTGAAAAATAAATAAAATAAATTTAAATATTCATTTACTGTTCAGGAGAAAACCTGAAGCAGCTTCTGACTACTGTGTATGAATTGAATACTCTATAACAATAAGGATGTTCTGAATATGAAATTATACACATTATATTGTTCATTATTATAACCATATTTGACTTATTGTATGGAAATCTGGGGAAACGCATATAAAACAACTACTAACCCTGTTTTCAAGTTGCAAAAAACGAGCCATAAGAATTGTTAATCAATCAAAATACCAGAACCAACACATTCACTATTTATTAAATTAAACACAATGAAATTTTATGACTTGGTTGAGTTTAAAATAGCCCAAAAAATGTATAAAGTATATAACAATCTGCTCTGCCACAGTATTCAGAAGCTATTTGAAATTAGAAAGAGCCCTTATGACATAAGGGGTACATGTCTACAAAAAAATCTTAAGAAGAACAAATGTTAAGCAAAGGTGTGTTTCTGTAAGAGGTGCTCATTTTTTTAAAATCATTTTGATAATGACTTGAAAAGATGCAAGTCAATAGTTGAGTTTAAAAAATGTTTAAAAGTAAAGTTCAAGAGTATTATTAAAATCAGACATGAGATAGTACAATTGCAGAAATGAAATTTTCTTTTTCGATGTACCATTATGAGTGTAATGAAAATTGTATAAGTGAGTACGATGATGTATTATTTACTGTGTAGGCCAAAGAAATTCATGCACATATGTTTCTGACAAATGTATGTATGTTAAAGTGAAATTGTCTACATGAATAGGATTACACGTTTTCTTTTATTGTAATGTATTAATTTACTGTATTAATAATGAAATAAGATACAAAGAATAAGGGGTAGGATTGGATAAGTTGTTAACTTCTTCCTACGCCCTTTGGACATGTAAACCATCACTAATGATTGTTATGAGTTTTATGAGGTTTTTTTTCCTTCTTTCTTTCAATTTTTATTGGCTATTTGTTTATATGTTCAATAAACTTGAAAAAAAATACATATTTTTAATTTTATTTATTAAAATAAAAATTCACCAAATAAAATCACATGCATTTAATAACACTTTACTTTTTTTAAATGTCATTATTTACAATATATGAATGAACTAATGATGAAATGAGACGAATAAAAAAAATAAAATACAATTGTAATCAGGTCAATTTGTTAGCATATTTTGGGGCTGCAAACAGTTGAGTGGTGAGTGGTCAAAAGTAAGCAAAAAGTTGTGCCACCTGCTTCTGGGCTGCCACCCGCTTCTGGTCCCGCTTGCGCCAGGCCGGGTCGTGCACGTGCAGGAAGGTCTGATAGCCCGTGGTGACGCCCACCGGCCGAGATAGCTGCAAAAATAGGCCGTCAACAGGAAAATGCACGTCATCGGCCTTGGATTTTGAAAAGATGGCGTCAGGTGAGGCTCACCTGCAAGTTGGCCTTTCGCAGACGTCTGTAAAACTCGTCGTCCTCGCGGCCCCACCCCCAGAAACGATTAGACATCCCGTTACACTGACGACAAAAACGCAAACATGAATTTATTCCAATGTGAAATTGATCATGTCCAAATGAGAAACTGATCAGGTAAAAATGCGAAATGACGTCCAAACGAAAAATTTATCACAGGAAAAATTCATCATGTCTAAACATGACACTGGTAACATCAAGATGAGAAATTGATTACGGCAAAAGAAGTTGATCATGTCAAAATGTGAACTCCATCACAAAAACGTGAAATTGATCATGTCAAAATATGCTAACATGCGAATTGATCAGAGACAGTTGATCACATCAAAACAAGAAATCGATCATGTCAAAACGAGAAATGGATCACATAAAAATGTGAACTTGCGTCAAAACGAAAAGTTGATCACGGCAAAAATTTATCATGTCAAAAATAAATTGATCATGTCAAAATATGAACTCGATCACGAAAACGTGAAATCAAATCATGTCAAAATATGCTAACACATGAAGTGATCATAGTAGGCAGACAATTGATCACATCAAACAAGAAATTGATCATTTCAAAACGAGAAATTGATCATGTCAAAAAAGAGGAATGATCACATAAAAATGTGAAATCACGTCAAAACGAAAAAATTGATTGCAGTAAACGGCCAATTGATTGTGTCAAAACATGAAATTGATCACACTGAAATGTAAAATTGATTACGTCAAAATGTGAAATTGATCAGGCCAAAAAGTGAAAACTGATCAGATTAAAGCGATGACTTCAAAAACAAACCGTAGTTTGTAAAGTAATAACGCAAACCGGATTGTGTCCAAATGTGAAATTTCTCCTGCCAAAAAGGTGAACTTCGTGGAGGTGATGAAATTGATTTTTAAGTTAATTAATTTCAAACGGTAAAGTCAACTTTTTAAAATTAAACCTAAATGTATTTATTAAATTAAAATTATTTATATATATATTAAAATTCTCTCTCTATATATATATTTTTTTTAATATATAATTTTATTTAAATTAAAATCTCAATTTATTAATGATTTCTATTTTTAAATTTCGTTGACTGATTTAAATTGATCATAGTAGCAGACAGACAATTGATCACATCAAACAAGAAATTGATCACATCGGAATGTGAAACCGATCATGTCAAAAAGAGGAATTGATCATGCAAAAAAAAAAAAAAGTGAAATCACGTAAAAAAAATAAATAAATAAAAAGATCACAGCAATCGGGCAATTGGTGAAAAGGTGAAATTGATCACACCAAAAGGGGAAATTGATGACATGTGACGGTCGTTTACCATGCGGAAGTGATTCTTGGTGAGCAGCAGGATGCCACCCACGTAGGTGTTATAGTGGTAGAGCGGGTGCAGTTGCGGTGACGCCACGTGAAAAGGCCCGTCGGCGGGGAAGCCATAATCCAGTGCCTCGTTGAGCGGCAGCAGGTCCACGTCGTGCATGGCCAGGTAGTCGCTGTCGTTGGCGCTTTCCAGGTAGCCCACGTTGATCAGCGACGCCCGGTTGAACCTGCAAACGTGACTACGTTAACGTTGCCTTCAATGTCATGTGATACACTCATCGATATAAATATGACCGGATAGCCGATAGGCCGAGAGTTTTGAGGTGGCCATAGTGCTCCTCCAAAGAAACGTTTCTTGCCATACCATCCCATACATTTACCGCATCGAACATTTGAGACAGTACTAAGTACCATCAGCATCATTTATCGTGTTTTAAATGTATTAATCAAGATGACATTTTACAACTTGCCTTAAATACATGTAGAAATTATATGCTTAATCATGTTTAGTACAGGAGGAAACGTACATTTTTTTAAATTAAAGAATTATAACTAATTTAGTGCTGCCCGATTATGGAAAAAAATAATCACAATGATATTGGCAATCATTGAAATCACGATTATGTATTCTTTTTGGTAGAAAACTAGAAAAATGTTTACTCATTTAAAAATAAGACCAATTAAAAAAAAATAGAAATACTCTAATTATGTAAGTTCCTTTTGGACCAAACAGAATTTATAATAATATATATTTATAATAATATATATATTTATTTATTTATGTTGGCAAAAACTTAAAGTTGGAGTGCAGCATGTGCACTGTGCAGGACGACAATTTTTTTGGTACAAAACAAGAAAATGTTTAAACATAAAAAAATAAATACAGAAAAATATTAAGACAAATAAAATTATTTGAAACACTAATTATGCAAGTACCTTTTGGGAGAAACAAAATTTAATAGTTATTTTAAAATTTTGAAAAAGATGCAAATGTATACATTTAAACAACTCAAAAATCAGTATTAATAATCTTTTTTTTTTAAATGATTATGCTGATTTTTTTAATTGTGGAGTGTAATAACTGAAATTGTAATTGAATTTCCATTAATTGCACAGACCTACTGTAAATCAACAAGAGATGCCACTGCCAAATCTAATACAGTGTTCCCTCGTTTTCCGCTGGGGTTCGGTTCCAAAAAATACCCGCAATTAATGAAATCCGCGAAGTAGTTAGCTTTATGTTTAACAACTCTTATAAATGTTTTAAGGCTCTAAAATCCCCGACCACACAATTTATACACTTTTCTCATTGAGGCATTTACATGTTCTCACATTTCTCTCTTGTTCAAACATTGACAATGTTCAAACCTTCATAAATTTTATAAAATGGGTATATTACTGTAAAAAAATATGCAAAATTGCACTTAAAAAAAAATCCGCGATACAGCGAGACCGCGAAAAGTAAACCGCGTTATAGCGAGGGAAGACTGTATTGTGGTCTAAGGAACTGAGCGATAAAAGACAAAGGTGGTCTTCAAAGCAGCACATAATAATAATAATAATAACTATTATTATTATTATTATTATTATCATCATTTAATTTTTTTTTTTAAACCTGTTAAAAAATAATGAGCACCCGCCTCCGGCCTGCTACTGCCCGGCTCCAAGCTGTATATGTCTCATCTGTACGTATAGCGCATAGTTTATACAGTAGTCTGCTGGCGAAGTGGGAGTAGCAAGATGGCTGCCCTGTGACATCAACGGCTCGCACTACCGTGTATGGGCTCTTGGCTATCCAGTTATATATACAGGTCAGTGATAGGATGGTATGCCCAGAAATGTTTCTTGGGAGGAGCAATATGGCGGCCTCGCGACCTCAAAAGTCTTGGCCTATCGGCTATGCAGTCCTATATCCAAGTGAGTGATGTGATCCCACATGACGTGTTGTCACCTGTAGTGATCCACCTGGTTGATGATGAGGATCTCGTGCTTGATCTTCTTGTTGTTGAGGAAGGTGTGCATGAAGGGTACAAAGACCAGCAGCTCCTCAAAGCGCTCGCGGAAGGGCACCAACAGCGCCATCTTGTGGGGGCCCCACCGCACCTCATCCTGTGGCCGGCTCTCCGAGCGGCACGGCGACGGTGGCGGCTGGTGCGGGAGGTGTCCGTTCCGCTGTGCAGCGGCGGCCATGTCGGACGAGCAGCTGAGCTGCAGCCACAGCAGTGACACCAGCAGCAGCAGCAGGCAAACGCCGAAAAGCTTGTACGACCAACAGCGGCCCCACGACAACCTGGACATGCACGACAACACAACAAGACAGAAATAAATGATTTTTTTTTGGAAGGGGGGAGTCAGTCAACTTTGACAAGCAGCCATTTTGAAAGGATTCCAACAAGCCACAACAGGTGGAATGCAACATGCTTTTTTAGGAACATTTTTGGATGGTGTAACTAGCTAATGAAGTGAAGAATTATTTGACCCCCCCATATTATTAGTATAATATTCTTAAGTATAAGAAGAAAAACAAAAATTCAAATCACAATTTTGTTAAAATGAAAGACGAAAATGCTTTTTAAAAAACGAAAACTAACTGAAATACGTTTTATGTCCACAAAACTAACTAAAACTAACTAGAATTATAAGAAACATAATTAAGTTAATGCATGAGCCTTTGTGGATAATTTTAAATGTGATCATAAGTTTATTATTGATTTATTTTGATATTAATAGAAGTGACGTCATCTCGCAGAAGCCAATAGAAAAGCACCTTCATATGATGTCACTCCCATGGTGTTTTTTGTTTTGTTTTTGTTTTTAATATTGTGCACAAGTCTTACACACTTATTTAAAAACTAAAACTAACACTGAAACTAACAAAAACTAAGCATTTATTAAATAACTAAAAAACTAATGAAAACTAACAGAACCACCCTGAAAACTAACTAAAAATAAATAAATAAATAAAATAAAAGTACAATGAAAAACTAACTAAAATTAAAATTCCAAAACTATAATAACCCTGGTACGCTCCCAAAAAAATGTGACAATGTCACCAAAAATCATGTGTAAATGTGATAATCCATCCCAAACAAAACTCATATTTTAGATGACACTAACGTACAAATGTGGCAAAGCTTCCCAAAAGCTAACTAAAATATTGCAAGTTTCATTCTAATACTTTCATACCATAATTATTAAATGCCCAAAAAAGTTTGGGTGACAAAAAATGCAAGTACCTTTCTCCAAGGAAGAATATCAAGCCTGGCACAATTAGCGCTGCAGTGCCATCAAAATTATAGCAATACTTGACAATGCCAAACGGCATTTTTAAGAAACAATAGGCCAGGAAACCAGGAAGTCCAAAATGAACAGTCATGCTTGTAAGTGATGACGTAGACTGAACAAAAATGTCCAATATGACAGCGGGCAGGTGAGAGGTCAACATTTGGATAACTTAATCAGTGTAAACCTCAGATGCCATATTTGCACTTTTAATGTTGTTCATACACACTGCTCCATAAGATGAAGGAAAATGCCGCATGTAGCTTAAATAGCTTTCTGTTGTAGAATTCAAACATGGATGCAATCTCGTTTGGAAACAATTGAAATGATTACAATGCAAGAAGACAAAGTCAAATTCATTGACAGGCTGGCACGCCGCAGGCAACCGTTTAAAAGTACACATTCTACCATCTGGTTTGATGTCCGTTTGGATCATTGATTTTGCATTGATGAATCACAAAGTGAGAGATCTCTGAAGTGATATGTCAAACTATTACTGAACTAAACCAAAGTTGTTGTTTTTTAAAATCCTGTACAATATTTTAATTTTTATTATATTTTATTAGTTCATTTCAGTGACTATTTGAATGGCGCATATTGCACATATGCATTAGTTCAAACCTTTAAAGGAACACTTTACTTATTGATCCATTTTTAGCAGCAAAAAGTTGCTACTTTTTCAATAATTAAAGGAAGGCTCCTTTAATTTTACATGTATGGCTTGATCGGCAGTAAATAGTTAGTTTAGCTACGAAAAATGCATAAGAGCTGAAGAATACACCCTTATATTGATTTATTTAACTTTTCTTCAACATAGAAGTACTTCCGTGTTGGAACGCCCCCGAGTGGTGACGTAACAAGTGTGTATACTCGCTTGGCGAACAGTAGTTCACGCAGACATAACAACGAGGAGGACACAAACTGTCACTTATGCCTTTGTGTATTGCAAAATTTTGCAAGGCGTCGGCAAGGAAAAACCCACGAGACCCCCCTAAAAAAAAAAAAAACAAAAAAAAAAACGACTTGAGTAGACAATGGTTTGTTTGCTAAGTGCTGTCAACCTCCCGAAGGACAAGCAGGCGTGCGCGCAGCGAACATTTCAGGCATGAGGACTAAGAAAATATGTTACAATTTGAGATGGGGTACGCCACACGCCTAATACTAAAGCCCAACGCAGTACCGAGTATCTTTAAAGAACCAGACGTGGGAAATAATCAAGCCGATGGAGGATCTCTGGCGGCTACTTTCGCAACTGCTAGCAACACGGAGCCTGCACTCTCACAACAGCCGGCACAAATCGAGGTCTCCCTACGGCCACTGAAAGATCTCGGAGAAGCGAAGCAAATTTAAAGCGAAAGGTAGGCATGTTTCGTTATTATACTGCACGGACTGTTTTATTTCATAATTCATTTGAGTGTGAACATCGTCAAGTACGGGGACGAGGACGTTATGTTTTATTAGCTCGTAAGTTGTTTATACTAAACAAACTGACCATGTTCATAATCTTATTTTAACAAAAAAAATTATAGAATGTGGATTAGTGTCATTATCATGTGTCATGTGCGACGTACTACATTTGTGTTCTGTCCCGCTGTTCTTCCTGTGGTAACCAGCCTAGGTAACGGCGTCTCGCATTTCCTTACTTCATTCTGTCTATAAATAAACACGGTTAATACACAACCTTCTGGCAACCTTTCGTTTACATCATCGGGACGCTACGCAAAAAAAGAAAAGAAAACAAACAGCTAGGGGAGGTTGGGCGCTGTAACGATGATACATTTAATTTTACTATTTTTTCCTTTTCCTGAAATAGTTCGTCAGTTCCACACGTTTTGCATTGCTCGTGCTGTGTGTCACTTTACCTGTTGGATATTGGCAGTTGAGATTGTCCGCAAGGAACCGATCCTCGAGTTCTTTCATTTCCAGACAGCACACATTCATTAGCGGATTGTCCATTCCTGTGCAGCTCCCGCACCACCCCCCGCCTGATTCACTCGTTCGTTAAAGTTTATTTTGTGCCCGAAAAGACCATCTGGCGCCACAACTTTCACATCCAAGGCAGACTTTCCTTCGGTGGGGTTATTTTGTCGTGTTGGATCGAAGCGATAAGGTTTAATCCTTCCGGGTTTGACGCTAGATGCACGGCTGCGTTGCATAGTGCTTCCATAGTGTAGCGTTTACACACTAGTGACGTAAACATCCGGGTTATTTAGTCACGTGTAACAAACATGCCGGCGTTCGATTCATTTTAACATCGGTTTAAAAGTTATTAAATGTACATAAAAAAATAATCACGTCACCAAATTAATTATTGAAAAAGTAGCAACTTTATGCTGCTAAAAATGGATCAATAAGTAAAGTGTTCCTTTAATTTGGTGACGTGATTATTTTTTTATGTACATTTAATAACTTTTAAACCGATGTTAAAATGAATCGAACGCCGGCATGTTTGTTACACGTGACTAAATAACCCGGATGTTTACGTCACTAGTGTGTAAACGCTACACTATGGAAGCACTATGCAACGCAGCCGTGCATCTAGCGTCAAACCCGGAAGGATTAAACCTTATCGCTTCGATCCAACACGACAAAATAACCCTACCGAAGGAAAGTCTGCCTTGGATGTGAAAGTTGTGGCGCCAGATGGTCTTTTCGGGCACAAAATAAACTTTAACGAACGAGTGAATCAGGCGGGGTGGTGGTGCGGGAGCTGCACAGGAATGGACAATCCGCTAATGAATGTGTGCTGGCTGGAAATGAAAGAACTCGAGGATCGGTTCCTTGCGGACAATCTCAACTGCCAATATCCAACAGGTAAAGTGACACACAGCACGAGCAATGCAAAACGTGTGGAACTGACGAACTATTTCAGGAAAAAGAAAAAATAGTAAAATTAAATGTATCATCGTTACAGCGCCCAACCTCCCCTAGCTGTTTTTTTTCTTTTCTTTTTTTGCGTAGCGTCCCGATGATGTAAACGAAAGGTTGCAAGAAGGTTGTGTATTAACCGTGTTTATTTATAGACAGAATGAAGTAAGGAAATGCGAGACGCCGTTACCTAGGCTGGTTACCACAGGAAGAACAGCGGGACAGAACACAAATGTAGTACGTCGCACACGACACATGATAATGACACTAATCCACATTCTATAAATTTTTTGGTAAAATAAGATTATGAACATGGTCAATTTGTGAAGTATAAACAACTTACGAGCTAATAAAACATAACGTCCTCGTCCCCGTACTTGACGATGTTCACACTCAAATGAATTATGAAATAAAACAGTCCGTGCAGTATAATAACGAATGCCCCCCCACCCCCTAAACATGCCTACCTTTCGCTTTAAATTTGCTTCGCTTCTCCGAGATCTTTCAGTGGCCGTAGTTAGACCTCGATTTGTGCCGGCTGTTGTGAGAGTGAAGGCTCCGTGTTGCTAGCAGTTGCGGAAGTAGCCGCCAGAGATCCTCCATCGGCTTGATTATTTCCCACGTCTGGTTCTTTAAAGATACTCGGTACTGCGTTGGGCTTTAGTATTTTTTTTTAGGCGTGTGGCGTACCCCTTCTCAAATTGTAACATATTTTCTTAGTCCTCATGCCTGAAATGTTCGCTGCGCGCACGCCTGCTTGTCCTTCGGGAGGTTGACAGCACTTAGCAAACAAACCATTGTCTACTCAAGTCGTTTTTTTTTTGTTTGTTTTTTTAGGGGGGTCTCGCGGGTTTTTCCTTGCCGACGCCTTGCAAAATTTTGCAATACACAAAGGCATAAGTGACAGTTTGTGTCCTCCTCGTTGTTATGTCTGCGTGAACTACTGTTCGCCAAGCGAGTATACACACTTGTTACGTCACCACTCGGGGGCGTTCCAACACGGAAGTACTTCTATGTTGAAGAAAAGTTAAATAAATCAATATAAGGGTGTATTCTTCAGCTCTTATGCATTTTTCGTAGCTAAACTAACTATTTACTGCCGATCAAGCCATACATGTAAAATTAAAGGAGCCTTCCTTTAAATGGTTTTATACGGAAGCGTATTGCATTCACTTGCCCCCCCCCCCAAAAAAAAAAAAAAAACTGAATTTTTTTTTGAGGAGCTTTTTTTTTTTTTTTTTTTTTTTTTTTAACGGTCATTAAAAAATATTCAGGAAAAACAGGGAAAACAATATTCAGAAAAACTGGGAGAAAAACAGAAAAAAAAAACAGAAAAAATAATATTCCAAAAAACAGAGCACCAACTTTTTTTTCTTAGCTTTTTTTTATGTAATGTTTTCCCCCTGTTTTTAGTATTTTGTCCTGTTTTTCGGAATATGTTTTTTTTATGACAGAAAAAAAATATTCAGTAAAACAGAAACAAATTATTCCAAAAAACTGGAAAAAAAAATATTCCAAAAAACAGAGCACCAACCTCTGTTGTATTTTTCTGTTTTTTTTCCAATAATGTTTTCCCCTGTTTTTCTGAATAATTTTTCCTCCTGTTTTTCGGAATATATATATTTTTTTTAATCACAGAAAAAAAAATCAATAAAACAGAAAAAAAAATAATCAGAATTTTTTTTTTTTTTTAAATACTTAAAAAAAAAAAAAGTCAGAAAACAGTTTTCCAAGTGAATGCAATACGCTTCTGTAGTTTTAAACACTTCCGTACACATTTTTTTTTAACTTTCTCAAATTTACACTTCGTGTCGAGCCTGTGCACGTTAACAGTGGCTATACAAAATAAATAAATAAATAAAAAAACAAAAAAAACAAAAAACAAACATGAAATACACTTTTTAGGGGTATAAAAATGTCAGGTCTTATTGTTTTAGGTGTACAAAGTTTGAGAAGCAGTGTAAAGATGTTACAGTGTGCACATGCCAAGTTTGTGTCCAATTCCAAACTTTTCACTTACTGTTTGAGGTCTTCCTGCTCGACAACTTTGGAGGCGACATTTCTTCAAACAATATATTTGAATTTAAAATCATGAAGGTCCATGATAGATTGTGAATGTTGGTTGAAATGAAGTTGCTTGAGATTTTTTTTTTTTACCTTCTCTCTGCCTTAAAGTAGAGCACAGGTTTCCTCCTGGACGAGAACATCTTCATCGTTGAGTCTTCAAAAAAAGTTGGCTTTTTCAAGAAGACATTTCAAAGTGGAGCGAGAGTCCTCCTTATTGTTCGCCATGCTGACAAGTGCTTGCGTTTAATCGGACTTGTCAGCAGTCGCTCATGTCGGCGGCGTCCGTCCTCTCGCGCAATGGTTGGACACGTAGCATTAGCATACCTCCGCCAAGCTAAGCTAACGTGTTGCTAGCTAGGCGAAGACTCGCGACAGGCGGCCCGGCATGCGACAAGCGCCTTTAAAACGGACTTGACGTCAGCTGAAATAAAGCGCCAACATTGATTTTCTTCATTTTTATCCGCAACAAGAAGAGAGGGTGGAAAAAAAATTCCCTCAAAGCGGAACGTGATTGGGTTCAACCTGATTTACTGCACGAGCTGCAACAAAGCACACATGCTGAATAGTCCTACCCACTTATGTACGCTACGGAAATTTGAAGGACAAAAAAACAATAAAAAAATGTTTACATTAACGTTTATTTCAACAACAGCTTTCAAATGATTAAATTTATCACATTCAAATGATAAAAGCATTAAAAACTCGTTTTCTCATAAAGAGCAAATTGGGCTAAACCTCAAAACACGAGTATTGTAGTGAAAAAACATCACTTCTCTTTCAAAAACAATTTTTTTTTTCTAAAATCCAATATTGACACAAACATCCAGAAACACACATAACAGTGTCACACTACTGAATTCAACTTCCTACCTGCATAGATCAAATGTAGAACACATTAAAAACAGCAAAAACGTCAACATTCACCACTGATCTGGATATATGTCTGGATTCAACTTCTGAAGTCGTGGGGCCGCCATATTGCTCCTCCCAAGAAACGTATCTCACCATACGATCCTACACATTTACAGGATCCAAATTGAAGAACATTTGAGACAGTACTTAGTAGAAACAGCATGATTTATGCTGTTGTAAATGTATTAAACATAAACAAGAGGACTTCTGACATTTTACAACTTGACTTAAACACATGTAGAAATTATATGGTTAATGTTTATAGGAGGAAATGTACATTTAACAAGCCATATATGACATTACTAAAGAATTATAACTAATTCAACATAATTAATTTTTGTAAAAAAAAATAATAATAGCGACCCGCCCTTATACTAACTGCCTACGAGCCGTATACGTCTCATCTGTAAATACACCGTGTAGTTTCGTCTGTTCGCAAGATGGGAGGAGCAAGATGGCCAACCTGTGACTTAATTGGCCGGATATGTATGGATTATCCTGTCATATATACAGGTGAGTGACATTCACACTAGATGCAGTAACTCATTTTCTCATTGCAGACAAATCTGATTTTTTTTTTTTTTTGGTGGCTGGGAGGGAGTAAAACCACATAAATGAAATTGACACGAGTATGCTGTCGTCCAGCCATCAGCCAAGACTTTTTGCAAAAACAATCTGTCAACACACGATGCCGCAGACCCACTTCACATTTCACTGTATGATGCAATTTTTTTTCCCGTCTTTAAAAAAAAAAAAAAAAAAAAATCATAAATATGAGTAAGTCTCAAGTAACTTTTTGTGCACGCCATCTCCTCTTGGTGGAACACTGCAAACGCACGTGAGCAAACGTGCGCTTTAGACCAGCTTCTTGGCCTCAAAGAAGCTCTTGAGGTGCCTCATCTGCCAGATGCCAATGGCCACCAGGATGAGGGTCTGCACAATGGACCACCACAGGACGCGCTGGTTGGTGCTCTCGCTGGTCTGCCGGAAGCGCTCCTCCCGGAACTGCACCGAGACATTGGACAGCAGGGGGCGCATGTCAACATCTGCGACACTGCATATTTGATACCTTTTTTTTTTTATGTACAGCCATTTTTTTTATGTACAATTAATACCTTTATTAAAAAGTAATGTTTCTACTTGCTGTCGACTGATGATGACATCACCTGTGCTGAGGAAGTCGGTAACGACCAATCATGGCTCAGTTTACTGACCAAATCCAGAAAACAGGTGAGCCGTGATTGGCCATTACCTACTTACTCAGCACAGGTGATGTCATCAGTCGACAGCAAATAGGGACATTACTTTTTAATAAAAGGTATTAATTGTACATGAAAAATAATGAAGTTATCACATTAATTATAGGCAAAATATGAACTTTTCACTGCTGAAAATAGTTCAATTAGTCAAGTCTCCCTTTAATTAAAAACGTGATAAAATCGAAATCGTGATTTTTTCTCATTATTTTTCTCGTTATTGTTTCTTAATGAAGGTTTTAGTCTAATCTAGTCTATTTTTAATCCGGTGAAAAATGTGTGTTGATGAAATTATTTTTACTTTTGCGTTGACGAAATTAACACTAATCTGCACTGCTGCTCGATTATAGAAAAAAATAAACAATTCAATTATTTTGGCAATAATTGAAATCACGATTATTCAAATGATTATTTATTTTTGGGTAAAAAAAAAAAAACAAGAACATGTTTACACAAAAGTTAAAGTTCATTTTATTTTTTTTAAATTATTGTTTACTTTTGTTGACGAAATTAACACTAATCTGCAGGGTTGCTCGATTATGGAAAAAATAATTATTTATTTTTGGGTAAAAAAAACAGAACATGTTTACACATTTAAAAAAATATTAAGACCAATTAAAAAAAATAGAAATACTATAATTATGTCAGTTCCTTTTGGATCAAACAGAATTTATAACATATTTATAATAATAATAATAATAATATGTATTTATTTATGTTGGCAAAAACTTAAAAAGTTGGAGTGCAGCATGTGCACTTTGCCAGTAGGATGATGATTATTTACTTTTTTGGTACAAAACAAGAAAATGTTTAAATGTAAAAAAACAAAAAAAATATTAAGAAATAAAATTCGTTGAAAACACTAACTTTGCAAGTTCCTTTTGGATGAAAAATATATATTAAATTATTTTAAAATTTAAAAAAAGGTGCAACTGTATAAATTTAATCAACTCAAAAATTAGCATGAATATATATATATATATATTTTTTCTGATTTAGTAATTGTGGAGTGTAATAATTGAAATGTGCAGCGACCCTCTGGTAGTTCTGCTCCTTCTGGATCTGGTCCACCTGCTCCACCAGCTGCCTGACTCGCAGCTGCAGCTCCGACAGTTTGTCTTTGGCAGCGATCTCGGCGTAGTTGTTGGCATGCTCGCCCACCTGGATGTCCAGGTGGACCCTCTGCGGGGGAAAATGGCGGTGGTCAGAGCAAAAAACGGGCGGCAGAAAGCCCAGCGGTCAGCGGTGGTCGGCGTCCTCACCAGCATGCCGCCGGCAAACAGGGCGAACTTGGACGAGTTGGAGTGCAGACAGATCTGATGTTCTCCCGGCGTGTGAGACGTGAAGGTGAACCTTCCCTCAGAGCCGTACTGGCGAGACAGGATGACCTGAAGGGAAAATAAATGGATATATAACATTATTTGTCGGGAACGAGTCCCACAGAGAATAACCGAACCTTCTCATCAGGGTCTTTGACTTCCACAAACATGCCCAGACCCTGAGTGGCCGGCAGGTATTCTTCTCTCTGTTTGTCGTACAGCTGAGTACGATAGTTGCCTGCAAACCACAACAACAGAGGCATGAAACTCAATTACAATTTTGATTATTACACTCCACAATTACAACATCAGCATAATGGTTAAAAAAACAAAACAAAAAACAATTATTAATACTAATTTTTGAGTCATTTAAATTTATACGTTTGCACCTTTTTGAAATTTTAAAATAACACTTGTTACATTTTGTATCAACCAACAAAAGAAACTTGCAGAATTATAGCCTTTCAAAGAATTTGATTTGTCTATCAATTACAAGATTAGCATAATGGTAATAATTAAAAAAAGATTATTAATACTAATTTTTGAGTTGTTTAAATTGATACATTTGCACCTTCTTGACATTTTTCACTTCACTCAAGTGCCATCACGTAAAGACTTTACTATGGAGGACCAAAACTGCCAAATTTCAAAATAAATAAAATGCCTAAATAAATGACTCAATAAATAAATGGCTAAAAGTGAAAATAAAAACTGATATTAAAAAACACAATTCAAATATTGAATACAAATGTATTATTTTTATTTTCACTTTTAGTCATTTATTTAGGCATTTATTTATTTTGAATTCTGGCAATTTTGGTCCTCCATACTTTACTACGTTCTGTGCATCACAATTCAGACCTCCTAAACAAGACAACTTGAAGAAATTGAACGCTATTATAGCTGAAGTATCGCTAGATTAAATGACAGAAAGTTGAATAGAAATCCCAGGCTTAAAAAACAAACAAAAAAAAGTCACACTTTAAGAAACTGTCAAGCAACTTTGACGAATAACTATGTTAACATCTCCAAAAAGTTTGCGAGCTAGCGGTTAGCTTGTTTAGCAAGGCCGCTTCCGCCGTCGCCGAGGCGCTCACCGATGATCATCGTCTCATCTGGGATTTCTTCGATGAAACACTTTTTCTCTGTTTCTCCGATGTGAAAGTACAAGGCGGCAACGAGGCCGTAAAAAACATTGAGAAGGAAAAACGACAACAGAGCCGAGCACATCCTGACGGCCGCCATCTTTTAATGTCAGGAAAGCGCGCCACTGCGGCTGCGCAGAAGCGGCAGTGCCACATCAACCAAAGAGCAATGTACAGGCCAATCAGCGCCTTTGGGAGTTTTTTTTTTTTTACTTTAGAAAATGTGTATATATTTTTTGTTGGAACCTAAAACTACAGATGCGATGATCAGATAAAAAGTAAAAAAAAAAAAAAAAAAAAGAAGAAGAAAAAAAAAGTCGAAATAGAAAAACACCCAGCAGTGCTCCTTTCATACACTAGAGGGCAGCAGAACAACAACCAGCCAGCTACGTCGACAAGCGAAGAAGTGTCACTTCCGCCACGCTGTTTCCAGGGTAACCAGAAATGGCGCCGGGTAAGTAGTTCGTCTGTCTCCGAGTCTGAACCGATCAAATAAATCCATATGTCGTTCTATTTGTATTTCCTGATGTGCTTTAGCGCATTCTCATGTGATGAATATGAAAAGTAACACGTAAGACTAGTTAATTGCAGTATTTAGGCGATGAAAACAGTTTTTTTTAATGTCGTGAATGTGTTTTAAACGATTACACAGCCAATTGAACTTTCAACAACGTTTTTCCATCAATTATTTTTGCTTCTCCGAATCTGTTACGTCATGGTTGTTAACGCTGCATCGTTCACATGCTTGCGTGTCACCGCTGTTCCTGTTTTTGTTCCCCTTCTTGTAATATACGTTGATAGAACAGAGACAGATGCATTCAATTTAATATTATTTGAACAAAAGAGATCATGTGACGCATTCAGGTTTTGAGCCACAGCTAATTTTTGCAACTCTTGTCTGGCACTGCAAGGTTAATTTAGTGAACTCAAACAAACGAGAAAAAAATACAACTAAAATAATAAAAAACAAAATAAAAAAAAATTGTTAACCAAATTAAAATAAAATCGAATTTTTTTTTTTTTTTTTAAAAGAAAAATAACTGAAACTACATTTTATGTTTACAAAATTAACTATAATGATAGCAAAAAATGTCGTTTGTTTTAGTCTTTACTTTAATGCATGAGCTTTTGGGAATGATTTTAAATGTGATTTAGTTATTTTTATTTATTTTATTTATTTATTTTATTATGTATTTACTTTTTTATATTTTTTTATTTTTATATTTACTTTTTATTATATTTTTATTTTATTTTTTAGATTTATTTTGATATTAAGCGGAAAGGGCGTTTGAAATTGTGTCACACAGAAGTGATGTCATCTAGCAACAGCCAATAGAAAAACACCTTCAGACGACGTCGCTCTCATGCTGTTTTTTTTTTTTTTTTAATATGGCGCACAAGTAATATACATAAAAAAACTAAAGCTAATACTGGAACTAACTAAAACTGAACTATAACTGAGCATTTATCAAATAACTAAAACTAATAAAAACTAACTGAACCACCCAAAAAACTACTTTTCACTACCATGTGAAGTAGTGCAACTAAAAAGGAAAAGATGAACATTAAAAAAAATGTAGTTTTGCTAACTGCAACAAATGTTGAAAAAAAAAATACACGGTAAACATGACTAAACGTATAATAGTTTTGAGTGTGACATCATCATTTGTCTACAGGCAACCAGCCAATCGTATCCTTCACGTGATGTCATGCGTGCGTGCGTGCGTGTGCTCGACCTTGACGCGCGGGACCTTGACGCGCACCCTCCTCTAGCTTTCGTCGACGCTCCTGCAGGTGCTCCTATACCTGAACTGCTGGTACTTTGCCGCCTTCTTCCTGGCGCATGTCCTCATGTTTGTCTACAAAGGTCAAAGGTCGTCCGCAACAACGTCTCAACTATTGCGAGCGTTTGCAACGCGTTTCTTCAACATCTTCTTCTTCTTCTGGGCATGCAGGCCTTCTGCTGCCCTACCCGACGAGCAATCTGATCCTGGACGTGATGCTGCTGCTGCTCTTCCTCGGTCTGGAGATTCTAAGAATCTTCTACGGTGGGTGCAGATCAACAGGTCCAGATCAGCAGGTCCTTTTCAGTGTAAAAAAAAATAATAATAAAAAAATCCACAATAATATACAAATAAATAATACATTTGAAATAAATAAAATAATAAAAATAATAAAAATAAATATAAAATATATAATAAATATACATAAATATAAAACAAATATAAAAAAAATATAACGATTATCTCACGATACGACAACACCCGATTATCGATATATTAGTTAGGTAATAAATCCACGATGATCTACTGATAAATAATACATCCATCCATCCATTTTCTTGACCGCTTATTCCTCACAAGGGTCGCTGGGGGTGCTGGTGCCTATCTCAGCTGGCTCTGGGCAGTAGGCGGGGGACACCCTGGACTGGTTGCCAGCCTATCGCAGGGCACACAGAGACAAACAACCATTCACACTCACAAGCACACCTAGGGACAAATCGGAGCACCCAATTAACCTGCCATGCATGTCTTTGGAATGTGGGAGGAGACCGGAGTACCCGGAGAAGACCCACGCGGAGAACATGCAAACTCCACCCAGGAAGGCCGGAGCCTGGACTCGAACCTGAGTCCTCAGAACTAGGAGGCGGACGTGCTAACCACTCGACGTCAGGTAATAAATCCACGATAATCTACTAATAAATAATACATTTAAAATAAATAAGATAAAATAATAAAAATAAATATAACATATAATAAATATAAAACAAATATAAAAAATATAACGATTATCTCACGATACCCGATTATCGATATATTGGACAGGTCACAAATCAACGATAATCTACTAAAAAATAATGCATTTAAACAAATAAAATAATAAAAATAAATATAAAATATATAAATATATATTCATATAAAACAAATAAATGTAAAAAATATAATGATTTTTTGTGAACAAATTTGTGTCTTTCGTAAACACTATTGTCATGCAACATGTCAGTCAGTTACATAGTTAAGGTTTTAATTTTTAAACTGACCATTTTTTTGCGTAACATTGCAAAAGTAAATAAATAAATATATAAAATCCAATTAAATCAATATTCCTCAGATATTGCGTGCTTTCAAAAGTCTAAACATAAAATATGTTTTAAAATGTTCAAATTGAAGATATAATCCACATTTTTCATCGAAAGTATGCAAAACTGCTGGACAGATACATATCGCGATACGTGCGTCGCTGAAATGATAATCTATCGGGAGACAAAGTATCACGATTTATCGTGATCCGTATGCGTTCGTGTCAGGGTGGAAGGGCAACCTGTGCGAGCACGCGGCGACCACGGCGGTGTCGGTGTTCCTGCTCCTGCCGTGTGTCACGTTGTCCGTCTACTTCCTGCTGCTGCAAACGTTCGTGCTGCGTCTGGAGTTCCTGCTGGGTTTGGTGCTGATCTGCTTCTACGGCCTACAGTTCCTGCTCGGCGTGATGGCCTTGTCCACCTTTGCCAGGTGAGCCGCAGGCGCCCTCGCCCAAGCCTGACATAACCGATCAAAAAATGTGCTTTCGTGTTTGTTCTTTCTTCTTGCAGGGCCAAAGTCTACTGACGAGCATCACACACTTCAGATTGGATTTGTACATCATTTTGATACCCGTCAGACATGTTTTGACATTTCTACTTTCATACAAAAATAAGAAATAAAGCTCTGAATATCAGAGAAATAAATAAAATATAATCAGGTATTTTCTTGTGGTATTTTATATTTATCTTCAAGTGGATAAGAATTTGTGAAATACTGTTATGTATTAATAATAGGGGTGGGAATCTTTGACTCTCACGATTCCATTCCGATTTTTGGGTCTGCGATTCGATTCAGTATCAGAACACATGGAACCACACTGCCCCTAAGTGGCCAAATTGGGTACAACAGCATTCCCAGGACACAAACATGGGCAAATATTGAAATAAAATCCATTTTAGGACATTTGAAATCAATTCTGAATCATACTAAATGAGTGGTTGGAACAGGAAGAGAGTTTGTACTTCTTCCTGATCCTTTCAAACATGCAAATGATCACGTTATGTGGAAGCAGCATAAACTTGTATTGACAATTTCTATTCTTCAACTACAATATTTAACTTTTTTTTTTGTATTTGTTGTTATTGTCAATTGTGCTTTTTTTTTTTTTTTAAGTAACCTTATTATACATATGTCTGAATGTTCAAAATAAAACAAGGTGCCCACGGGAGCAGATTGCAACATGTCATTTCGAGGTCTGAAGGTCAACCAAGAAACTTTTTCTTTTGTGTTTTTGCCGCGCACACCTGAAGACAAAAACATGTGTCCTGGCCAAGGTTATTTTAGTTAACTAAAACTAACAACAACAAAAAAAAAACTAAAACTGAAATTCAAAAAACAATTTAGTTAATTTAGTTAGTTACGAAATAAAATAAAAACAAAATTCTTTAGAAAAAACGAAAACTACTATAATTATGGCAAAAATGTCCTTCATTTTCGTCTTTGGTAATTAATTTAATGCATGAGCCTTTGGGGATGATCTTAAATGTGATTTGAAGTCGATTTACTTTGATATGAACCGGAATAAGGACTTTTTTTCTTTTTTTTTCACACACAAGCTCACTTCATGTAAGCCACATGGGTCTCCCAGGCGGAGGAGCGAACCCACGCCAACCGGCATCAAAGGCAAGTTACGGTTCCACTCCTCCACCTGGAGCCCAGAATAAGGACATTTGAAAGTGTGTCACTCACACAAGTGACATCATCTAGCAGCAGCCAAAAGAAAAGCACCAAAAGATGACGTCGCTCCCATGCTGTTTTTTTAAATATGGCGCACAAGTAATACACCTTTAAAAAAAAAAAAAAAACTAAACTAATACTGAAACTAACTCAAACAAAAAATTTATTAAATAACTAAAACTAATAAAAACTTACAGAACAACACTGAAATCTAAAACTATCCATCCATCCATTTTCTTGACCGCTTATTCCTCACAAGGGTCGCGGGGGCTGCTGGCGCCTATCCCAGCTGGCTCTGGGCAGTAGGCGGGGGACACCCTGGACTGGTTGCCAACCAATCGCAGGGCACACAGAGACGAACAACCATCCACACTCACACGCACACCTAGGGACAATTTGCAGCGCCCAATTAACCTGCCATGCATGTCTTTGGAATGTGGGAGGAGTAATTAAAACTAACTAAATTCAAAAAATAAAATTCAAAACGAAATCAAAACTAAATAAAATGAAAATTCCCAAACTATCACAACTAGTATCTGCTGAAGAGAAAATCTCCAAAGGTCACCAGGTCATCTGGAGACCTTTCAGACCAGCATCGCGAGAGAGAGACTTCTTTCCTGAGCACGATGACAATCCTCAGCAGGGGGCGGCAGAGTGCTTGAGTTGCGTTGCAACAAGGTCAGAGGTCAGAGCAGAATCCAAAATGAATATTGCACGCCCTCCAGACGACCTTCAGAGTATCCTCAGATGATCCCCATCTTGTTTCCTTTCATGATGAGGATCTTGCTTTGTCTTGACAGGTGAGCGAGCGCACGTGGTCAGGTAACGCTCATCATCCAAACGTGTTTTTGTCTCCCAATCGCCACCAATCTGATGTCGGCGTGTCGGGTTTTGATCGTGTCCTGACCTGACGATCTCATCCGAGACAAACAAACTCTGGGAACATGTCAGCGCGCGCGTGCATGCGTGTAGAAGCATGTTCCAACGCATTCAGAAAACATGAAAAACATTTCACTGCACTGTTCAAACTATTTAGTGATATATAATTTCATTTAAAAAAGTACTGTAAAATAGTTATTATTTCGAATAAAATGGAAAATAATTCAGTTAAATTAAGATAGACTAAAATATAAAATAGTTATTAGTATATATTTTCAAGTTAAATCTTAAGCTCTTATTATTTATATATTAATTATAAAATAGTTATTAATTACAACTACACAACTGCGATTGGCTGGCAAACAGTCCAGGGTGTCCCCCGCCTACTGCCCAGAGCCAGCTGAGATAGGCGCCAGCAGCCCCCGCGACCCTTGTGAGGAATAAGCGGTCAAGAAAATGGATGGATGGATATAACTACACTATATACAGAGCTGGGATGTCAGCACGTGCGTGCAGCAGCACATTCCATCCTGTGCAGAAGAAACATGAAAAACAGTTCACTGCACTGGTGAAACTATTTAGTAATATATAAATTCATTAAAAAAATAGTAAAACAGTTATTAATTATTTAGAATAAGATAGAAAGTAATTCAGTTAAAATTAAGACTAAAATATGAAATAGTTATTAGTATATATTTTTAAGTTAAATTTGAAGATTTTATTAGTTATCTATTAATTATGAAATAGTTATTATCACTACACTATATACACAGCTGGGATGTCAGCGCATGCGTGCGTGCAGCAGCAACAACATGTGCAGAAAACATCAAAAACATTTCACTGCACTTTTGAAACTATTTAGTAATACATAAATAAGTAAAAAAAAAAATAGTAAAATATTTATAAATTATTTAGAATAAAATATAAAATAATTAAGTTAAAATTAAGATTAAGATAGATAGAATAATATATAAAATAATTATTAATATATATTTTTAAGTGAAATTTTAATATCTTATTACTTATATTTTAATGATAAAATAGTTATTAATTATACAACAGCTTCTCTCACACTAGTTTTTTGCTAGCTTCTCCCGCGAGCTACTTTTGTTGGCTACTCCAGCTAGTTCTCGCTAGCCGCTCTTGCTAGCTTCCTCCCTCCAAATAATCATTGGTAGTAATTGGTGGTGGGCTTCAAAATGATTGCATTCTATTATTTCACCACAAGATGGCACTAAATCCTACACACTGTCACTTTAACGTCATCTCCTCGTTCCACTACTCTAAATGATGTTTCAGAACTTGCTTAATTTAAGGACGCTTGGATAGGCCTGGGAATCAAACCAGCAACTGTTCGGGTCACACTAGTTTTTTGCTAGCTTCTCCCGCGAGCTACTTTTGTTGGCTACTCCAGCTAGTTCTCGCTAGCCGCTCTTGCTAGCTTCCTCCCTCCAAATAATCATTGGTAGTAATTGGTGGTGGGCTTCAAAATGATTGCATTCTATTATTTCACCACAAGATGGCACTAAATCCTACACACTGTCACTTTAACGTCATCTCCTCGTTCCACTACTCTAAATGATGTTTCAGAACTTGCTTAATTTAAGGACGCTTGGATAGGCCTGGGAATCAAACCAGCAACCCTTCGGGTGGGCAAACGACACGCTCCATCACCTGAGCCATGCCACCTCTCAAGATGATTTTTTTTTTTTCCCCAAAAAGCTTAATTTGGGCGAACGCGACCGACGTTTGAATTTAGTTGCACGCTTTCAGTGCAGTACCACGTTCTACCACAACATGCCAGGGCAGCACTGAGCTCTATCGGAAGAGATGCAGCGGAATTGTGGAAGGGTTAAGAATTCTCGCTTTTTAAACATTGCACACTTTCCCCCAAAAGAATTACACAATAGTCGCACCTTCAGACAAATACCCGTGAAATTACAGTACATTTGTGAATGTATTTTAACAGTCAATATATGTATTCTAACGCTCAATGTTTTTTTTTTGTTTTTTGTTTTTTAAAAGAACAGAAATATTGTGTGTATTTTTTTTTTTACAGTTACAATGATCTCATGTTATTTTACATTTGACATGTAAAATTAGTCTTTATTTTTTGTACGTTAAAATGGTATTTTTAAAATACTGAAAAAAACTAAAATTTCTCAGCGGATTGACAAAAAAAAAAGAGAAAAAAATCAACTTCAGCATGATTGACTCATTTAAACCAACGTGAATTATTCCCATTCATCAAATTCCAAATAAAATTTTTGAATATTCATCAGCAGTTTGGATATTTCTTACAGATACATTCAAACTTTCCAAATGAAAGTTTCAAATCAGGGTTATTATAGTTTTTGGAATTTTTCATTTGAATCAGTTTTGATTTCATTTTTGAGTTTCTATTTATTTATTTATTTATTTTTGTTTGTTTTAATTAGTTTTCAGCGTGGTTCTGTTAGTTTTTATTAGTTTTGGTTATTTCATTAATGCTTCGTTTTATCCATCCATCCATCCATTTTCTTGACCGCTTATTCCTCACAAGGGTCGCGGGGGCTGCTGGCGCCTATCTCAGCTGGCTCTGGGCAGTAGGCGGGGGACACCCTGGACTGGTTGCCAACCAATCGCAGGGCACACAGAGACGAACAACCATCCACACTCACACGCACACCTAGGGACAATTCGGAGCACCCAATTAACCTGCCATGCATGTTTTTGGAATGTGGGAGGAGACCGGAGTACCCGGAGAAGACCCACGCAGGCACGGGGAGAACGTGCAAACTCCACCCAGGAAGGTCCGAGCCTGGACTCGAACCAGAGACCTCAGAACTGGGAAGCGGACGTGCTAACCACTCGACTACCGTGCCGCCCTGCTTCGTTTTAGTTTAATTTTATTTAGTTTCAGTATTAGTTTTAGTTTTTTTAAAATGTTTATTACTTGTGCGCCGTATTTAAAAAAAAAAAAAAAAAAGCAGCATGGCAGCGACGTCATCTTTTGGTGCTTTTCCATTGGCTGCTGCGAGATGACGTCACTTCTGTGTGACACACTTACAAACGTCCTTTTTCTGCTTAATATTAAAATAAATCAACTTCAAATCACATTAAAAATCATTCCCAAAGGCTCATGTATTAAATTAATTACCAAAGATGAAAACCAAGGACATTTTTGCTATCATTATACTTAGTTTTATAAACATCAAATGTAGTTCGAGTTAGTTATTAAGTGGGAGGAGCCCAAATGTTTTGGCTACCACAGGTGAGTGCAGAACCCGATGGAAAAACAAAACACGCCTCCTCCTCTCCTCTACCTTTGACTTGAATCACACCCTTTTCAACCGCACTTGACCTCTGACTGCTCGGTACCGTGACGGCGCCTCCACGCACCAACCTGCCCGACGCCACGTCGGCACACCGGCGAGGAAGAAGGGAGGAGGAGGTAAATAAAAGAGGGAGACAAAAAAAAGTTAGCAGTCTGGCAAGCAAAAGGGGGAGTGCCTCCCTCCCTCCCTCTTGTCAGCCTTTTCTGGAAGGTTCCCGGCAGGATGGAAAATGCCACGTTTCGTGTCACCCACCACCAAACGCTCCCACCCAATCCAGCTGTTCCTGTCATCAGGGATCAGCACTCGATCGCTTCTGTCTGACTCCATGTGAGAAATGGCTTGATTGGAGTTGCGGCAGCAGCGGCGCCCACATTTGACATGTAAATATCGCCGACAATCAAGATAATGGCAGCCAAAATTGGTGGTCACGCTAAAAGTTTGATTAATTGTACGGCAGCGCCTGAACCACACAAGAAAATTGCCCCAAATGTGCTGGAAACAGGCCACAGTTGTAAATAATTTGTTCTTAATCTGTCTTACCTTGCTAAATAAAGGTTAAATAAAAAATAAAAAGCAGCCAGATGCAAGAAAACGCAGAATTTGGATGGACGCAATATGACATGACTCCTTCTTGTGAGTGCAGGACAAGTCAGTCGTTAAAGGGATACTTGACTCATTGAGACATTTTCAGCAGTAAAAAGTTCATATTTGGCCCAGAATGAATTTGATAACTTCATTATTTTCATGTACAATTAATACCATTAAAAAGTAATTGTTCTACTTGATGTTGACTGATGATGACATCACCTGTGCTGAGGAAGTACGTAACGGCCAATCATGGCTCACCTGTTTTCTGGGGTTGTTCAGCAAACTGAGTCACGATTGGCTGTTACCTACTTCCTCAGCACAGGTGATGTTATTATCAGCCAACAGCAAGTAGAAAAGGTACTTTTTAAAAGGTATCAATTGTACATGAAAGATAATGAAGTTACCACATTAATTTTAGACAAAATATTCACGTTTTGCTGCTGAAAATGGCTCATTGAGTCAATGAGTTTTAAAGGGATACTTATCCCTTTAAAAGGAACCCCGGCTGTCATGACAAGTTTTCTCTATACAGTATTATTTATTTGGTTGTTACTAACATAACTATGGGATTCATTTTTCACAAATAATTTCCAGTTTAATACATTTTGTAGAAACATTATTTAGACGTACGCCCCATTGCGTGCGTAGTGATGTCGAATGGCGGTGGTTCTCAAACTTGATACAATATGATCAAACCATTGTTTTAAAAATGTCAAATATTTTGGAAAAAAATCCATTATTTGGATTTTGTTTACAATATTTTGAGGGGGGAAAAACATTTCAAAACATTTTAAAAATTTCCGCAGTGTTTCACCACCAGCACCAGCCAGTCCTTTTTTCTTTTGGTATATACTAGTGTAATTTTGTCTGCCATTTTTAAATTTAGTCTAAGTTTTAGTCCAATTTCAATCACACTTGTTAGTTTTTAATCACAGTTAGTCAACCTCCTCCCATTTTTATTTAGTCCATTTTTAATCGACTATAAATCTATCATTTATAGTCCAAGAACATGTAATTTTATTTGTCTAGTTTTAGTCAAGTTTTATTCACGACAACCATTTTACCCCTGTAGATTTTTTTTTTTCGTCAGCAGATTTTATTGAACTTTTTCGGGTCTAAAACTATTTCACATCAAATTTTCTCGCATGTTTTTGATGAAAAACAACTTAACACACAATTACAGTGGCTACTATGGCTCCATGCTACAAGCTAGCAAGTTAGCCAGCATTAGTTAGCAGTCGCATTAACATTATTGTTGGAAGGTTATAGCCGTTGGATTCATGTTACGTTATAACTATAATTTCATTAATTTTAATTTTATTTATTTATTTATTTATTTATTTTCCCTTTCACTATTAATCCCCCTCTTGTCTGTTCCGTGTTTGTGCTATGTCACATGACAGCGTAACAAACGTGACACAATTTTACAAAATCATATCATTTTTGACGTTTTTGTTTATGAACTAAAATGTCCATATATTTTAGTCCAGTTTTTTATTAAGTGACGGATATTTTCGTCTCGTCTTCATGAGTCGACGGAAAATGCAGACTGATTTAGTCCCAGTTATTGTTTATTAATCAGGGTTTTAGTCTAGTCTAGTTTTTGCCAATGGAAAATGTGAATTGACGACATGATTTTTGTTTAGTTTTTGTTGACGAAATTAACTGATTGAAATGGTTGGTCTATACTGACCAATCCTTTGTTTGTCCCTGTGCACCTATATAAAAAAAAAAAAGATGTTTTTTTTTTCCATCTGGTTGACATAAACATGAGTTATTTTTGACGTTCTTTTTAGCAGCACTTTGGTCTGCAATGTCAACAAGAGCAGCTCAATTTGTGGTCACACAGTTTTTGGCCTCTCCCATCAGGCGGGGTAAGAAAGGGAGGGGTAGGGTGGTGGGGGGTTGAGGGGGGTGGTCCTACCACAGTGCATGTCCACAGTGGGAAGCAGCGTTCACAAGTCCTCAAGATCTTCTTCTTTTTGTGCCGACTTGGTCTGCTGCTTGTCTGCTCCCCCCAAAAAGGTAAGACTTCACTTCGATCCTTCTCGTTTGTTTGAAACTTTCTACACTTCAGCAAAAACACCAAAGTGACATGATTGTAGATCTTTTTTGTCAACAACACGTCACGTGAAAAAGCAAAACAAAAATAATCTTTGAGCATTTGGAGGAAAACAGTGGCGATATGGATGAAGATTGTTTGCCAATGCGGGGGAGGCAAGGGGTGGGGGTTGCGGGGGGTGAGGTTGTGTGGGGGAGGGGAAGAAAGGTCCCGAGTCAGACGTTTGACTTGGAACGGACAAGAAAAGGACCGGCAAAAAAAAAAGAAAAAAAAGGCGACAACACCTCTCAGCCGGTGCGCCCTCCCCAATGTGAAGGAATGTGGGTTGTCATGGCAACCGCTCGTTTGCTTACAGCGCCACTTCAAAGAGATTAGCAAACATTTACAACTATAAGACGTCCAAATGGAATTTGCTTACATATGCACAAAAAAGAGCTCAAAACAAACTGAAAGCGCTCCCAAAATGAGACCAAAATGTTTTTTTTTTTTTTTTTTTTTCCAAAATGTCATTCTAGTTGTTGACGCTTGATCCTCTCCCACACGACACACACAAAGGGCCCGTTTTCATCAACGTCGTCAATGTGGTTATTTCGGGGACCGGCACAGCCCAGTGGATCTGCAGGTGGGGCAGGCTGCGCCGATGTGGGAAGGACGGTTTGCAGTTCATTGACGACTCATCTTTTGCCCTTTAAATATGATACAACTGACAGTCTGGAAAAAGACATCCATTTGCCGAAAAGGAATGACGTGTATTGGCAGCAATTTTCACCTGACTGTCTCTGCTTGTGGCAACCAAGGTTATTTGAATGAACTAAAACGAACAAAAAAAAACCTAAAACTAAAATCCAAAAAACTATTTTGTCAATGAAATAAAATAAAAACGGACATGCTTTCACTGAAACTACATTTTATGTTTACAAAACTAACTAAAACTATCTATAATTATAACACAAATGTCATTTGTTTTCGTCTTTGGTTATTAATTTAATACATGAGCCTTTGGGGATGATTTGAAATGTGATTTTATGTTGATTTATTTTGATATTAACCGCCGGAATAAAGACGTTTGAAAGTGTGTCACACAGAAGTGACATCATCTCACAGCAGCCAATAGAAAAGCACCAAAAGATGATGTCACTCCCGTGGAGTTTTTTTTTAAATATTGCGCACAAGTAATACACATAAAAAAATAAATAAAAAACAAACAAACAAAAAAACCTAATACTGACACTAAGTAAAACGAAGCATTTATGAAATAACTAAAACTAATAAAAACTAACAGAACCACCCAGAAAACTAATTAAAATTAACTCAATTAAAAAAAACAATACTCAAAATGAAATCAAAACTAACAAAAATGAAAATTTCCCAAAACTATAATAACCCTGATTTGAAGCTTTGATTTGGAAAGTTTTGCAAATAATGAGCTGAACAGTTTGAATGTGTCAAGAAATGTCTGAATGAAGATGACATCGCTCCCATCAGCTTTTTACATCAGCTTTTTAAATATTGCGCACAAGTAATACACATTAAAAAAACAAAAACAAAAAACTGAAACTAACTAAAACTAAACTAAAACAAAGCATTTATTAACTAATAAAAACTAACAGAACCGCCCTGAAAACTAATTAAAAGTACAGAACCACCCTGAAAATGAATTAAAAGTAACTACATTTAAAAAAAACAAACTCAAAAACAAAATCAAAACTAACTAAAATGAAAAATTCCAAAACTATATTAACCCTGGTCAGCAGGTGCATATTTGCAAGCCGGGGTGGGGGAGGGGGTTAGGGTTAGACAAGCCCCTCCCACACACATTCCCCACCAAGCCCCAGCACCTTGCTAGAATGCTACTAGCTGTGCTAATGACAACAATAAATTTTGCGTTTTCTGTAAAGGGGAGAGAAGCAAGCATGAATATCTGAAAAAAAAGAAAATAATTGCTTTAATTGTTGTTATCTTTTAAGAATTATTTGGGGGCAAGAGACAGGATGAACCCTGCAACATATACAGTATGTATGTTCACAACTAACCAGATAAAAGTGGGCGTTGAGGTTAAAGTTGCAGATGGATGAGAATCTCGAGGGAACGTCACAGAAAAGACGAAGAAAGGAGAAGAGAAGATGAAAAAGTCATCTCAGGTTACTTTTGCACTCCGCTGAGCTCAACTTACCTTTTCTTTTTCTTTTTTTTCCTCAACTGTGGAGCCTTTGTCTTCACACCTGAAAAGAAAAAAAGAAAAAAAAAAAAACAGCATGACTTGGATGGTGTCCAATGTTCTTTCAGGGGCATGAAAGTGAAACTAGTAATTTATTCCACCACTTTCACATGTTGCAAGTTTCGCTGCAATTTGATAACCATCACAGTGGACCAAAGTTAGAAAAAACAAAAACAAAACTAATATATTAAAAAAAAAACATTTTCGTTAACAAAATAAAAATTAAAATGCTTTTAAAAAAACGAAAACTAACTGAAACTACACTTTATTTTACAAAACTAACTATAATTTCACCAAAAATGGCCTTAATTTTAGTCTTTGGTAATTAATTGAATGCATGAGCCTTTGGGGATGATTTTAAATGTGCTTTTTACTAGATTTATTTTGATATGAACCGGAATAAGGACCTTTGAAAATGTGTCACACTGAAGTGATGTCATCTCGCAGCAGACGACAGAAAAGCACCTTCACATGACGTCGCTCCCATGCTGTTTTTTTTTTTTTTTTTTAATATTGTGCACAAGTCATACACACTTTTATTTAAAAATTAAAATTAAGACTGAAACTAACTAAAACTAAACATTTATTAAATAACTAAAACTAATAAAAACTAACAGAACCACCCTAACTTAGCATTAGCATGCTAACTTAACATTAGCATGAGCACGATACATTAGCATTAGCATGCTAAGTTAGCATTAGCATTAATATGCAAACTTAGCATTAGCATACTAATTTAGCATTAGCATGATAAGCTAGCATTAGCATGCTGACTTAACATTAGCATTAGCATGCTGACTTGGCATTAGCATTAGCATGCTAAGCTAGCAGTAGCATGCTGACTTAACATTAGCATGCTGACTTGTAATTAGCATGCTAACCTAGCATTAGCAAGCACATAAAACTAAAATAAGAAAAACAATAAAAAAAATAAAATAAAAAAATAAATAATAATAAAAAAATAATAATAAAACCTCAAAACGAATCAAAAACTAACTAAAATGAAAATTTGAAAACTAATAACCCTGCAGTGAACATGCATGTACAATAAGCAACTGCCGGCCTGCTTTAGCATTAGCAACACTGTTATTCGAGTACTTGGCACAGATTCAATCTCATCATTTTTCAGCAAGCGGTATCATCAAAAACTGACAAAAAAAAAAAAAAAAAAAAAAAGGAGTATTGAATTGTCGAATGTCACGAAATATTTGATTGGTTACAACATTTTTATGGTCTCCACTGGAAACGGAAGTCGCAGTCGGGACAACTTCCTGTTTTATGCGTTGACACATCAGGATGTTTACGGCTATTTGCGTCAATCTCGCCTGGAAAGCACAACACTCTATGTGTGCACGTCAGGTAAGTTTTCCTGGCAAAGCGACGCTACAGAGTACCGACAGCAAATCAAACAGGTTCGCGTAGCAAAGAGCTACTTTATAAGAGCAACTGGGTGCCTTCCAAATAAAACACTTTTGTTTGCTACTTGCGTCACCTCCTCCTTTTCCTCGTGGCCCAATGAGGATGGTCCTCCAAGTCAAACACTCGGATGAGATCTTTTTTTTTTGCCCCCTTCTTCTTCTTCTTTTCTCAATGTTGCCTTCTGGCTATTTTTAGAAGAGATGCTGCCTTGTGCGCAATGTTCCCGTTCGGGAACTTTCCACCAACGAACAAACATGCTGGATGATGATGATGATGATGATCATCATCATCATCATCATCCTCCTCGTTGGGGTACAATTGTGTGCTTTCGTCTTGTAAGAACACAGACGTTGCTTTTGTGGGGAAAAAATGGAAATGTTCCAAGAGAAATGAAGACAAATACAAGTCATTCGTCATATACGATGCATGCACGCTAAAATTGGCAGAAAAAAAAGCTGAAGATTTGTTTCATTGGTTATCAAGTCATATATATATATATATATATATATATATATATATGTATATATATATATATATATATATATATATATATATATATATATATATATATATATATATATATATATATATATATATATACATACACATACATATATATATACAAAAACAAAAAAAATAAAAAATAATTCCAATAAACAGAAAAAAAAAATATTCCAAATAACAGAGCACCAACTTCTGTTTATCGGAGTCTTTTTTTTTTTTTTTTTTTTTTTTTTTTTTACCTCTGAACTCCAAGTGACTTGTTGCAGACCACTGACCTGCATATGACTGGATAGCCGAAAGCCCATACACGCCAGTGCAAGCCGTTTAAGTCACAGGGCGGCCATCTTGCTACTCCCACCTGTGGATATATATATTTATTTTTATGACAGAAAAAAACAACAAAAAAAAAACAGAAAAAAATACTCAAAAAAACAAAGCTCCCTAAAAAAAAATTGTCAGAAAAACAGTGTTTTTTTTTTGTTTTTTTTTAGTCATCTGATTGTACTTTAGTTTTAATCCAATTTTAGTCAACGAAAAAAAGAGCAATTTTATTTGACAAAATTGACATTTTAGTCACTATTTTCCTTCAGCATACATTTAAACTTTTATACAGAAAATTATAACACACCTATTTGTTACTAGTTTAACACGCAAGAAACATTTAATACAACGGCGTGTTTATTGTTTCAATGAAACATGTTGAACTGACAATAATATCACTTAAAAAAATGTGCAAAATTGCTTGATATTAATCTTACAGATGCGCAATGAATGTAAACACATTTGAACATTAAATAAAGTGTTTATTTCATTTCATTTTCGTTTTAGTCAGACGAAATTGTCAGTCTATTTTAGTTATCATTTTCATCTCATTGAATGGCTTCCATTTTAGTTTTTGTTTCATTTTCGTCTGAGAAAAATTTTCGTCAACAAAATTATCACTGCTGCTACTGACTACTCACAACATACATCATAGGAATAATCAAAGTTTCAGGAGCGAACGTTGTTTACTTCTTGTCGTCCGCATTGGCTCAAACAAAAGTTCAACTTGAGTTTTTTTTTTTTGTGTGTTCTGTTGTCGAGCAGCTTTGGCCTCTTTCATGAAGCAGATCAAATCTTGCCAACACTTTCAACCTGCTGAGGCAGGAACTCAAAAAAGAAGATAATCAGATCATCTGCAGGTGGATCGAGGAGAAGAACATTCCGGATGTTGATGTTGAAAGCAGTCCAGAAGAGCAGCAGGAGATTTTTATTTTTATTATTTTTCATGCTTTGATCAGCCTGCGAGCGTTCCTGGCGCATTCCTGATGTCTGCACCGATAGAGGAGACGCTGAGCGAGAGTCCAGCCAAAACAAAAGCGCTTTTATGGAATTCTTCGTTTGACGGGAAGATGGAGGCGGATGGAATTCCTCAACAGTGAAAGCTCACACAGACTCAGCCGGACCAGACAACGCTCGCTTGTTCAACATCTGGAAAGCAAACGAAGCAATCAAGCAGAACCAGCTAAAAGGTTCCGAAACACCTCGTACGTCCCTCAGGGGACCTTCGCAATGGTTGCACATGTTCTCCAAACTTTAGTGCAAGTGTTTATTTGTCAAGGAAAATGGTCCAAAAAACATCCAACAAAAGCAGAAATGCTCCATACCGGATTATAGCTTTGGATTTCCATCTGCATTCCTTATCCGCAGATAAGAACATGCAATCTAGCAGCAATCAACAAACAGGTGTATCAGGGAACGCAAAATTTGATGTTTTGATGATTTGATTTGAATAGTAGTTTCGTTTGTGCTGCCTTTGAGCCATAAAAAGTTTCGTTTGTGCAATTACTGTTTTTCAGTTATTAGAAATTATTTTTTTAGGTCATACAGAGGTCCCCCCCCCCCACCCCCCCCATCTATTGAGAAACTGACCCGAAATGGGTCAATTTGTTTGTGCCACTTTTGTGCTGTTAAAATTTTTGTTTGTGCCTCAACCAATAATCCATGAGTCTCCGTCGGACGCGACTGAACCACCAGTGCATTAAAGGGTCACGTCATCAATTGTTTAATATCTATAAAACCGTCGCAGCACAAACGAAAATTTTAAACAGCACAATCCAGCACTAACGGAGCACAAACGATTGGCACCATTTTAGCTCCATTTCAAACTAAATGGGGGGCTGGGTGACATCATTGCACAAAACTAAAATGTTTAATATCTATAAAACCGTCGCGTCCGGCGGAGACTCACAACCACATGGTTTCGGCACAAACGAAAATTTTAACAGCACAACACAGCACAAACAAAATGGACCTATTTCGGGCCCGTTTCTCAATAGATGGGAGGGCTGGGTGACCTCTGAATGACCTAAAAAATAATTTCTAATAACTGCAAAACAGTAATTGCACAAACATTTTATGGCATAAACCAGCACAAACACAGCACAAACGAAACAGAAACAGACTATTTCCATCAAATTTTGCGTGGGATGGGGGGCCAACTACACGCACGTCCTCAGGGAATCGTCTGAGGGATCCTACTGATTCTCACGTTTGGTTTCAAAGCATGTTTGTTGAAATCCAAATAAAAAGTCATCTTGTTTTTTGTGTCCACAGATACTGAAGATGAAGGTGTGGATTATCTTCCTGGTTTGCCTGGCCGGACACGCCATGGCCGCTCCTGTAAGTTTTCTTGATCTCTGACGAACAATTGCTGCAACGTCCTCAGCTTTCTCAGAAAAAAACTCAAAGGTTCCGTTAAGAGATCTTGAAATCATCAGTCACTCCAAGTCCATAAATTCCAGATAAGTTCTTTGTAGTCGTGTTCCTGTAGGAGTTTCTTGCAAATGCACCGCGCGTGTTTAATTTAAGCGGCGTTTTTTTTTCCTCGTGTTTGTCAGACTGAGGAGCAGCCGATGGACGAGGAGCTGGTGGCAGTCGAGGAGCAGCCGATGGACGAGGAGCTGGTGCCAGACGAGGAGTTGGTGGTGGACGAGCCCGTAGTGGAGGATTCAGTTGTTGAAGTGAGTTACAAACGGTCATGCGCCAACAAATGTTTGCAGTTTTGTTAGCTTGGATCTCAGGCAAACCTTCATGTCACCTCCGAGGAATCGCTCAGTTGAGTCCAAAGGTCTTTGAAGAAGATGAAGACCATAAAGCAGAATTAAGGGTACAAAGGGAGGCGATAAGGTAGTACGGCAGAAACGACAAGGTAAGGAATGGGAAGATTAGGTAATACGGCAGACACCCAGAAACCAGAAGGTTGCCTGTTCTATCCCTGTCATGTCACCTCCCAGCAACCTCTGAGTTGAGTCCAAAGGTCTTTGAAGATGATGAACACCATAAAGCAGAATAATGGTACAAAGGGAGAAGATTAAGTAGTACGGCAGAAATGACGAGGTTTGAAATGAGAAGATTAGGTAGTATGGTAGACATCCAGAAACGAGAATGTTGCCTGTTCCCATCCCTGTCAGGTCACCTCCCAGGAACCTCTCAGTTGAGTCCAAAGGTCTTTCAAGAAGATGAAGACCGTGAAGCAGAATTAACAGAACAATGTGAAAACCACATTGAAGCATATAGACTCTCCAGGGACCAGTAGTTCAAAAAAAAGAATCCGGATCAGATTGATACAATTTTGCTAATACCTTTTCTTGCTATTCCGGATCAAATTAATCTTGTAGATTTTACCCAGGTTTTTCACACAACTTTCGGATCTGATCCAGACACCAGAACCCAGATTTGAGGTCTTAGGATAGCGAGACTTCATGGATTCATCCCACTTGTATTTTCCCCCCTTCATTCCAATTTTTATGCTGCTATGCAGCACAAGATTATGCGGTTCGTCCCTAATTCTTTTAGACAAAATAAACGTGTGAATTTCCTTTAAGAGCTATTCAAAGTATCTTGGAAAAAGTGCCTCCTAAATACGCAAAGGAGAAACCGAATCTTCATTTCCACCTTTTTGAAACGATTTAAGGAAAGAAAAAACATCTGATAGATCAATGGATGTCCAGCAAGGAGACGGTTGCATGTGCGATCTCAGGTGAGTCCAAAATGGCATTCAAGACTATGCAGACCAGGAAGCAACATGGAAGGTGACACGGAAGCATCTAGAACAGAGGCGGGCCTCGAGGGCCGAAGTCCTGCAGGTTTTGGAGGGTTCCCTCTTCCAACACAAGCTGATTCCAATCAACAGGCTCGTTATCAGGGTTATGCGGAGCTTGCTGATGAGCTGATCATATATCAGCTTTGTTGGAGAAGGGAAATCTCCAAAACCTGCAGGACTTCGGCCCTCGAGGACAGAGTTTGCCCAGGCCCAATTTAGAATCTTCCGGAATCCAAAAAAGACCACGGACCGACAAGAACGTTGTGGATGTCTGTCCTGATTTGTCAGTCATCCCGGTCATGGTCATTCCAAAATGATGACTTGAGGTTCACGAGGAACTCCATAACTAATATTTAGAACTGAAGGAAAAGACTAAACGAACCGTCTTCAATAACCAAGAAGAGTCCAGTTGCCTTAAAATATTTGCGGAACATTCTGGACGTTGATGTTGAAAAGAGGAAAGTGTTTTGATTCTGCACCTGCTCCTGATGATGTCACCATGTTTACTATCATTCCCCCATCATATTCTTTATGGTTTTCAAATCCCAAATTTCCGTCTGGAGGCCTTCATGCGAATAAAGAGAAGCTTGGAAGTCATTCAGCAGGAAATCAAGCGCCAAGACAGAATGTTCTGGAAGCAATTTGTTGTTTTCAGAAAGAAAAAAAAAAAAAAAAGCAACTTGAGCGTGTGAATGTTGGCTCCCGAAGGACCACAAACACCACAGCTGGAAAAATCCATCTCATGCGACCTCTCAGGAAACGCTGACGTCTTCTTGGCCTCACCGCATGCAGACGCAGCTGCCTCGTTACCCGTCAGCCTTGCCGTTTGGGTCCTGCCGCCGCTCACGGGCGGAACCTTCTGGAGGCGACCAGAGTCCCACCTCAAAAGCCTCGGAGGTCACAAATAAAACCTTTACCCGAGCTAGGAATCACTCCCCACCCTCTACTTTTTCAATGAAAATTACATGTTTTGCCTTTAAACAAACACGCAGCTTAACCTTTAGCCTCCTTTTTTTCCCAGGAGACAGAGGTGGGTGCCAACCCGGTGCAGGTGGAGATCGGCGAGTTTGACGAGGCCATCGAGCTGGAAGACGACGTTGTCGAGAGTGAGTGAGCTCGCACGCGCGAGCACGGTTCGCTGCAACTGTTACAGTTTGGCGGGTTGAGGACCCAGGTGCAGGGAAGCAGGGCGTGGAGGCAGAGGTGTGGTCAATAAAGGGATTTAATTAAACAAAAACAATGATCTTGCTAACAAACAAAACATCCCAAAAAAAAAACAAGCAAGGCAAACCATGGTGGGAACTCCAAGGCAAAAACGGGCAACATGACGGGAGGAAACCACAATGAATTGACGCGGACAGCAGGGAGACAAAAGACTAAATCCACACACACTAATTGACACAATTAGGGCGAGACCCAAATTTCATGGTATGCTGATTAGTTGACACTTGAGGAAAGGCAAGCAAACCCAGGTGGACATGACAGTGCTTCACAAGACTCGGGGGGGCACACAAGGACAACAACGCACAACACAGATCATGACTGAACTCAAAAGAAATATGAGGACAAAATCAAATTAAACCAAAATTAAACCTGAGCCATGACAAAAGTAACAAATAAAAAACAAACCAAAACCCAACCCAAACCATGACAGCAACGGTTCGCCGCAACGGCTCGCCGGCTACATGCTCGTCTGGACTCCAAATTCAAAGCATGGAAAACCACAAGCAAAATGATATGTTAAAAACCAGAATTGTGTAGAATCAGGACAACACTCGTAAAGTACACACTGTGGTTGATTGCGGTAGTGCAGATGGCACAACATCACAAGAAATGCAAACACAACACACACTGTTTGAAAGCGCTATATAAATAAAGATGACTTGACTTGATAACCAAATGGGATCATTCCCAAAAATCTATCCAATCTACTATAAATATCTCCTGACAAAAAAAAAACACCACCACCACCACCACCACCAACAATAACAACAACAAAACGAATTGCACACAAATATAGAGGGAATCCTCCAGTTCAGGGCTTGACTAGGACCAAAAAATAATAATCTGCCTCTTGTCTAACGTGTAGTTCTGCAAATGATGTTTATTGATCACGTTTGTTATCGATATTCGCGATGGATTAACAGGATTGGTCCCTCCAAATTTGTGGGCCAGTCTCTTGGGGTAAAATGTAGGAAAATAATTTTAAAAACACTGCATCGACCCACCGGGCATCTGCCCTGTATGCCAGATGGCCAGTCCAGAGCCCTGCCGCAGTTTTTGACAGAGTTACATTCCGATAGCTCAATCACTAAGCTAAGCTAACACAGTCATAAATTTTACCCCCATAAACCCAGAACCATGAACATGAGCGAAAATTCTGATTCAATTTATTAGTCCTTTTGAACAAACACTACTTTTTTTTTCTGAAAATCAACTTCCACATGTGACTTTTGATTTGTGTCATATTTGATACATCAGGTCACAATGCTTTAAAATCGTACATTTAGAAATGTCAAAAATATAATAATAAACAGACATATCGAACATATTAGTATTTCCAAAAATCAGAAAGAACATTTCCTCCCTATTAATAAGTATAGGTGTCGCCCCTTTCTCAGCTGAAAGGTCATTGGAAAAGCCATCAGCTGTGTGATACTGCCCTCTAATGGATTACCCGTGCAATGCATGTGTCAGATCATATACGTCAGGCTTTTAATGGGGAAAAAATATATATTCATGAAATAGAGGGCTCAAAACGTCTTGTATTTTTAATATGATACATTTGGCTTTATAGGGATAATTATTAACCTTGTTTTAATTTCAAAATGAATTCCAATTTATTTATAATTGATATTTGTGCATTTTCTCCATCTTATATTTGGGTAATTCTTCTTGCATTAGCCTCGCTGTCTTTATGGGCCTTAAATATGCTTTTGTTTGCACTTTTTGGAGGAAGCGTGTGACTTGCACAAAATGCCACTTTTGATGACGCTGTGTTTTTTTTTTTGTTTTTTTTATCCAGACCCGTGCCTGCAGCACCAGTGCAAGAAGGGCAAAGTGTGCGAGGTGGACGACAGCAACACCCCCATGTGTGTGTGTCAGGACCCCTCCACCTGCGCCGCTGCCGAGGGACAGTTTGAGCATGTCAGTTACCAGTGGCGACCATTCCATACACTTTACCCATCAAACAAAAAGCTTTTCGTCCTACTTCCTGGAAGTTAAACAGTTGTAAATAGGGATGTAACGATATCCAAACATCACAATACGATATTATCATGATATGATAAGACTTGTCGTGAGTCTATGGGGTGAATACTTCGAAGTAGGGGTGTTAAAAAAATCGATTCGGCGATATATCGCGATACTACATCGCGCGATTCTCGAATCGATTCAATAATCGGCGGAATCGATTTTTTTTTTTTTTTTTTTTTTTTTTTTTTCTTTTTTTAGGATTCACACCTTGAGCATGGAAGAATGTTATATGAACGGAACATTAAGCCTTAATATTTTATTTTAATGCTGTTCAAACATGAAACAGATTACAACCTCTATAAGACTGAAATTTCAGATAAATAAATAATACATTTTCATATAAATCTTACACTCTACAAGCTTACTGATTAGTATTTTCTAAATTTGAATGAAAAAAATCGCAACAATCGACTTATAAATTCGTATCGGGATTAATCGGTATCGAATCGAATCGTGACCTGTGAATCGTGATACGAATCGAATCGTCAGGTACTAGGCAATTCACACCCCTACTTCGAAGACCTCCTCAATTCCACTGACACATCGTCCTTTGAGGCAGCAGAGTCTGGGGACTCTGAGGTGGGCTCTCCTATCTCTGGGGTCGAAGTCACTGAAGTGGTTGGAAAGCTCCTTTTGTGGCAGGGCCCCAGTGATGTGGATGAGGAGGAAGTGGATGAGGTCCGCCCGGAATTCCTAAAGACTCTGGATGTTGTGGGGCTGTCGTGGCTGACACGCCTCTACAACATCACGTGGACATCGGGGACAGTGCCTCTGGATTGGCAGACCGGGGTGGTGGTCCTCCTTTTTAAGAAGGGGCACGGGAAGGTGTGTTCCAACTATAGAGGGATCACACTCCTCAGCCTCCCTGGTAAGGTCTATTCAGGGGTGCTGGAGAGGAGGGTCCATCGTGAAGTCGAGTCTCGAATTCACGAGGAGCAGTGTGGTTTTCGTCCTGGCCGTGGAAGAGTGGACCAGCTCTACACCCTCAGCAGGATCCTCGAGGGTGCGTGGGAGTTCGCTCAACCAGTCCACATGTGTTTTTGGATTTGGAGAAGGCGTTCGACCGCGTCCCTCGGGGTGTCCTGTGGGGGGTGCTTCGGGAGTACGGGGTACCGATCCCCCTGATACGGGCTGTTCGGTCCCTGTACGACCGGTGTCAGAGTTTGGTCCGCATCGCCGGCAGTAAGTCGGATTCGTTTCCAGTGAGGGTTGGACTCCGCCAAGGCTGCCCTTTGTCACCGATTCTGTTCATAACATTTATGGACAGAATTTCTAGGCACAGCCGGCGTCAAGGGAGTCCGGTTTGGTGGCCTCAGCAGTGCATCTCTGCTCTTTGCAGATGATGTGGTGCCGATGGCTTCATCAAGCCGGGATCTCCAACTCTCACTGGAGCGGTTCACAGCCGAGTGTGAAGCGGTTGGGATGAGGATCAGCACCTCCAAATCCAAGACCATGGTCCTCAATCGGAAAAGGGTGGCGTGTCCTCTCCGGGTCGGGGATGAGATCCTGCCCCAAGTGGAGGAATTCAAGTATCTTGGGGTCTTGTTCACAAGTGAGGGCAGGATGGTGCGGGAGATTGACAGGTGGATCGGTACAGCATCCGCAGTGATGCGGACTCTGTATCGGTCTGTTGTAGTGAAGAAAGAGCTGAGCCTTTTGGCTCAGCTCTCGAGTTACCAGTCCATCTACGTTCCGCCCCTCACCTATGGTCACAAACTGTGGGTCGTGACCGAAAGAACAAGATCCCGGATACAAGCGGCCAAAATGAGTTTCCTCTGCAGGGTGTCCGGGTTCTCCCTTAGAGATAGGGTGAGAAGCTTGCTCATCCGGGAGGGACTCAGATTCGAGCTGCTGCTCGTCCACATTGAGAGGAGCCAGCTGAGGTGGCTCCGGCATCTGGTTCGGATGCCTCCTGGACACCTCCCTGGAGAGGTGTTCCGGGCATGTCGCACCGGCGGGAGGCCCAGGACACGCTGGTGAGACTGTGGCTGGGGAGAGGGAAGTCTGGGTTTCCCTCCTAAATGCTGCCCCCGCGACCTGACCCCGGATAAGCAGCAGAAGATGGATGGATGGATGGATGGATGGATGGATGGATGGATGGATGGATGGATGGATGGATGGATGGATGATATGACTTAATATTGAGGCACTTACTTGCTAATGCACGCACACATCGAGTTCCTCAACATGTTGACTCGGTTCACAAGCATATTATGTTCCCCTTCATCTGACCATTAGTGTGGATTTTAAACATAGAAGGGCCAAAACATGCCTTGTGAAAATTAACCTGCACTAAAAAACTAGCCACCAGAGGGTGCTAAAACTGCACAAATGGAAATCAGCTGGACTTTTTTTTTTCTTTTTTTTTTTTTAACAGATGTGCTTCTTTTAATATCGTGACATGACGACGATGATATATTGTGGCAGTTTTAATATTGCGATATCACGATATTGCCGTTATCATTACATCCCTAGTTGCACCCCAAAGGCTCCTGGACCTAGCTAAGTGTAAAAAGTCCCAGTGTTCAACTCAACGAGAAATACAAAAACTTAAATGAAGAACTATTGACGAGACACAAATGATTGCATCTCACTGTTGTTGTGTCGTCGCATTCAGGTTTGCGGCACCGACAACAAGACCTACGACACTTCCTGCCACTTCTTCGCCGCCAAGTGCGCCTTGGAGGGAACCAAGAAGGGTCACAAGCTGCACCTTGACTACATTGGACCCTGCAAAGGTAAACCCTCCCTTCCCCCAGCAAATATTTAGACGGATAAATAACACTATTGTTATTTCCAACAAAATGCCCAAGGAAAACATTTGCAAATTGAAAAAAAATCCACATATTGTACAATTGTTGCCCATTTTAACTGCCTTAAAATAATAATACAAATACCTTGACTTATAAGTCGAGGTAGCACCGTACTGCCAAGCGTGAAAATCATTCCAAGCGTCAGCAGCAGCAGCTGTCAGCGGAGATGCGCCCAAACATGTTTGTGCTCACGCTCAAGCTGGGCTGGCGTGCGGGAGTGCGGGGTTCAAGCGGAGAACAGGCCGACGGTTTTGATATGTTGAAGTTTTCCCACCGGTCTCGTGAATAAGATGCTAACTTGCTGGCATGTCAATGTTAGCATCAAAAGCTGTTCTCATCAAGAACTGGCCAGTGCTTTTTTTGTTTTTGTTTTTTTTGTTATAAAGGTCCTACACACAGCAATTTTCAGCAAAATTGCGGAGTTTGTCATAAGATTTGGGCCAAATGCTGGGCGACCCAAAAAGATCATAGTAGTGTTAATTTTATTTGCCATTTTTTAATTTAGTCTCAGTTTTAGTCCCGTTTCAATCACGCTAGTTAGTTTTTAATCATAGTTAGTCAACCTCATCCCGTTTTTATTTAGTCCATTTTTAGTCGACTATAAATCGAGCATTTTAGTTTTTATTATTAGTCTAAGAAAACCTCATTTTATTCATCTTGTTTTAGTCAACAAACACTGTCAACGTTTTAGTCTAGTTTTCTTAAGGACAATCATTTAACCCCCGTTAACATTTTGGATCTAAAACTATTTCGCATCAAATATTCTCTCATCTTTTTGATGAAAAACAACTTCAGACACGATTACAGTATATCAACAAGTGGCTACTATGGCTCCATGCTATGAGCTAGTAAGTTAGCATGCATTAGTTAGCAGTCGGATTAACATTATTGTTGGAACGTTATAGCCTTTGGCTTTTTTTTTTTTTTTTTTTTTTTTTTTTTACAAAATCATATAATTTTCATCTCATTTTTGTTCTTGAACTAACATTTTTAGTCCAGTTTTTAGTCTAGTTAAGCACATTTTTGTCTAGTCGATGAAAATGTATACTGAATTAGCCCAAGTAATTGTTTACGAATGTGGGTTTTAGTCTAATCTAGACTAGTTTTAGTCCGGTGAAAAATGTGCATTGAGGAAATTACTTTTGTTTAGTTTTCGTTCACAAAATAAACACTAGATTGCAGGACTTTTTGTGTGAGGGACTTTTATTTTTCTCCAGACCAGATCATTTCAACCTGTGCAGGCAAACAATTTCAATCATTACCCAGACAAAAGTCTGATTTACAGACGTTTGGTAAGTTCAGGACCAAAGGAAGTGTTCAGAACCTGAAGTGGTCCAAACTAGATGAGGTTTGAGAGTTAATGTGGATGGGAATGTTGAGAGACTGTCGCTCGCAGTCCTAACAAGTTGATTCGGAGGCACAGCCGGGAGCTAGACATTCCTCGGAAATTACTCAGTGGGATTTGGATCATGGACATCAATAACATTCACAATCATAAGCTTCACGTACAGGATTCGGGACAAAACAGTTGTCATGCAATTTGTGCTTCTCAAACGAGGCTCACTTTCTCCTCTCCGGTCATATAAAAAGCAAAAAAAAGTGCAATTTCTGCGGTACAGCAGCACCACCAGAGGCCATTCTCAAGTGTGGAGGCACCGACTGGACAAATACATTTCTGGAAGAAAAATCAGTTTTCCGTTGTAGAAACTGCAGGCACATATAGGCTGCAATCATTTTGGGGTCCCTTTGCCCAACTTTTCTTTCCCGCAGTAAGTTGGACATAGCATGATGTTAAAATTTAGATAGATAGATAGATAGATAGATAGATAGATAGATAGATAGATAGATATAGATAGATAGATAGATAGAGCTAGCGATCTTGTTAAGTTTTGGCAGCTTAACGATGCATTCGGATGAATGGATGACGGAAAGATGAAGTTTCTTTAGCCAAGTATGGCGTATTTTTTACGGAGCACAACAAAGCACCTCTGCACTTCAACAGCCTTCAGCCTCAACACGGAAGTAAAAAAAAAAAAAAAAGAGAGAAAAGAAAAGTGTTTGAGCGCCTCACGGTGGCACAAGCGCAACATTACACATCAATTGAATACATAATCTCTCAACATATCTTTTTAGCGCGCTAGAGCTAGCTAGCTAGTTAGCGAGCTAGATATAGCTCGCTATCTAGCTAGTTAGAAAGAGCTACCTAGCTAGCTATCTAGAATGAGCTAGCTAGCTATCTAGATAGAGCTAGCTATCTTGCTAGCTAGATAGAGCTAGCTCTAGCTAGCTATCTTGATAGCTAGCTCGCTCTATCTACATAGCTAGCTCGCTATGTAGATAGAGCTATCTATCTAGATAGAGCTATCTTGCTAGCATAGATAGATAGATAGATAGATAGATAGATAGATAGATAGATAGATAGATAGATAGATAGATAGATAGATAGATAGATAGATAGATAGATAGATAGATACTTTATTAATCCTCACAAGGGGAAATTTGACCATCATTCTGCAATTTCTCAGAAAGCGTTGAATGCCAAATCTCGTATGTTGAGCATAAAAGCATGGATGTCCTTATTAAATCTTTGACTTTTTAAACGATAGAAAGATGGCGGTCATATTCAAACTAACAAACTTGATCTTCAGAGTAGCTCAGTTTTCAAGTCAAGTGTTTTTCAACTAACCTTCCACTTTTCATATGTGAGTGAAAACACGACATCCAAGCAGGATGATTATTTTTTCCTTCCATGTGAAAGCGTACGTGATTCCTCGCAGGCAGCTTCACGGGCGTTTTTGTGCTCACGCAGACATCGAGCCCTGCATGGACAACGAGCTGAGCCAATTTCCTCTGCGTATGCGCGACTGGCTGAAGAACGTCCTGGTGACTCTCTACGAGCGAGACCAGGACAATGACCTGCTGACCGAGAAGCAGAAGCTCAGGGTGAGTCCGCCCCTTCACCTTCACACCACGTCACTCACTCGCCCCTTTCACACCGTCACTGCACCAGGAAAGTGAGTGGCAGGTGTTAAACTTCACACTGCAGCTTCAACTTTCAACAAATATCCTACTGTAGCACTTCTGTTACCCCTCAGACGCAAGGAAAATTCCAGGTGGCCTATAACCTGTCGCTTTCTATAGCTACCGTCCACACAGAACATAATCAGGCCACTTTCATGGAGGACTACAATATTAGGAGAACATGCTTTCTATAGCTACCGTCCACACAGAACATAATCAGGCCACTTTCATGGAGGACTACAATATTAGGAGAACATTCATTTTTGAGAGGCTGAACCAACAAGGCAAGGTCTCCAGTGCCACAAAGCTCCCAGCGATGCCACATTCTGTTACCCTAAGCATCCTTTAAGCTGTTTAATGACACCGTAGTTGGAGTTAATTGTAAAACTAAATACACGACATTAAGAATTACATCCACTGTATTTTTAAATACAAAATATGCTTAATTTTTAAAACATCGCTAACGTAGCACTAACAGGAAGTTAGCCAATGCTAACAGGAAGTTAGCATCAACTTCAGGAGTGTTTTTCCTTCAAATAACGAATATCCACACTCAAATGTTTTGGGAACACATACCCACAGATGAGATAACACTATGTAAAGGCACAAATTCGTCCCAAAATGTGGAAAAAAAACCCGAGTTATTTTAATAGAATTCAAACACAACATTCTCTGGACTCACTTTAAGTGTGTAGCCCAATGGATGCATAGCACCACACTGCCCCCAAGAGGCTAAAACGCACAGGAACAGTCAGTATTTGTTCTACTGTTTTTTCAGTTGCTATTTTTTTTAGTTTATTCTATTCTTCTTTCACTTTCTTATTGTTTTTATTTTGTCAATGTCCTTTCCAGTTATATTATATTATAAAGTTATTTCAAGAATTCAAAGACTTTCTTTTATCAAAATTCCAGGATGCAAACATCCAACATTTTTTTTTTGTCTTAAAACACATTTCCACATGAAATGGCACAAAATACAATCCCCAAGGTCTCAGGTTAACAAAGTAAGTCCCAAGACTTGTGAAAATAACACAAGATAAAAATACATAAAAGAAAAGGTTCATGCTTTACAGCAGTTGTAAACAAGTAAGAATGGTTTTATTATTGGTACATAAATCTATACAATAAACTTGTCTAACTTCATGAAATTTTTTAATATGGATTTGTCATTCAAAGCACAGAATCTTAATAGCGAGTTTGTGCCTAAGTGGCACCCATTGAAAAAGGAATTTGGGAAGGGGTTCATTTTATGCATTATATATATTTTTAAATAATCGGCAGATTAATCTGTTTTTTTTCTGCCAATAATCGGTATTGGCCTAAAAAAAAAAATGCATATTGGTCGGGCCCTAAAATAGTTGTCAATGGTCGTCTATGACATCTTCTTCCACTGCGACACGTCAACAAAAGGACGCATTTGTTGTTGTTGCTGTGTGTTGACCTGCTGACTCGGGGCGTGGCAGGTGAAGAAGATCTACGAGAACGAGAAGAGGCTGAAGGCAGGAGAGCACACTCTGGACCTGCTGGCTCACGACTTCCTGAAGAACTACAACATGTACATCTTCCCCGTGCACTGGCAGTTCAAACAGCTGGACCAGCACCCCGCCGACGGGTACGTGCGCGCAAAAATGCTCCGATGCCTACGCCCATTCCCAGAAACCTCCGTAGTGGTTACAGGTTTATCGAGTGGGGGGGTCATGTTCCAGGAACCCAATTTGAGACCCCTCGCAAAAAATTCCAAATTTCCATCAGTTTACAAGATTTTCTCTATTTTTTCCCCCAATAATACATGTATGTGCTGGCACTAAAACATGGTAGATGGACCGGGCTGGCCTTCAAACAACAAAAATCTGCGTGTAATTGCTGCTTGTGAAAAATGCAAGATACAAAAATTCTGAAATAAGCAGTGATGATGGCCTATTAGGGCCACGTATAAATATATATAAATTTTTTTTTTAGAGGGCGGGGGCAATATGCCGAGAACCCCCCCCCCCCCTCAAATTTGCCACTTTGCAAATTTGCCACTTAGAAAGTAGCAAATTTGCGAGAAAAAGAAATCGTAAATTTGGGAGTTTAGAAAGTGGCAAATTTGCGACTTTCTAAAGAAGCAAATTGCAAGATAAAAGTCAAAAATTCGCGAGAATAAAACTCATAAATTTGCGAGTTTAGAAAGTGGCATATTTGCAAGAAAAAAACTGATAAATATGCGAGTTTAGAAAATGGCAAATTTGCGAAAATAAAACTCCTAAAGTTGCGAATTTAGAAAGTGGCAGATTTGTGAGAGAAAAAAACTCGTAAATTTGCGAGTCTAGAAAGTAGCAAATTTGCGAGAAAAAAATTCGGAAATTTGCAAGTTTAGAAAGTGGCAAATTTGCGAGAAAAAAACTGAGAAACTTACAAGAAATACACATAGCGTACTAAATTATGACTAAAACTTTAATTAATTTTAGTCAAAAGACTATTAGTAAAACTAAATGAAATTTTCCTGTCAAGATAAACACTGCAAGGATGACTGAAAAATCTGAAATTTTCTCTCAATGATGTATTTGTTGTCAAACTAGTTGCCAATTAATGTAACGAATCGGTTAGTTGCCGATTAATCCTAACCACTAGTAAGCATCCATAAAAAATATAGCAGTGCTTGACGGTACCCGCGCATGTTTGATCGGCAGCTACCTGACGCACAGCGAACTGGCGCCCCTGCGCGCTCCCCTCATCCCCATGGAGCACTGCACCACGCGCTTCTTCGAGGAGTGCGACGCCGACGCCGACAAGTACATCGCCCTGGAGGAGTGGGCCGCCTGCTTCGGCATCAAAGAGGGTGAGTAGCCCACACCCCGAGCCGACCGATTACTTCCCTACGTTCCTCGGCCGCACGCACGTGGACATGATGCCTTCAACGTCTCAACCGGCAGGTTGCAAAACATAGCTGCAGTGTTGCTATCGCGATCCGTGGGGGATAGCCATGCAGACATGCTGGCCATAGGCAAAATGTATATAAAAATCATGAGGGATGTCCCCTCCCAAGGTTATTTGAGTTAACTAAAACTAAGGAAAAAAAACAAAAACAAAAATTCAAAAAACAAATTAGTTAACAAAATAAAATAAAAACAAAAATTCTAAAAAAAAAAAGAAAAGAAAAGAAATTCTGAGAATAAAGGCATAATTCTCACTTTAAAGTCGGAATTCTGAGATTAAAGTCAGAATTCTGAGAATAAAGTCAGAATTCTGACTTTAAAGTCAGACTTCAAAGTCAGAATTCTGAGAATAAAGTCTGAATTCTCACTTTAAAGTCAGACTTTAAAGTGAGAATTCTGACAATAAAATCAGAATTCTCTCTTTAAAGTCAGAATTCTGAGATTAAAGTCTGAATTCTGACTTGAAAGTCAGAATTCTGAATTGAAAGTCAGAATTCTGAGAATAAAATCAGAATTCTGAGAATAAAATCAGAATTCTGAGAATAAAGTCTGAATTCCGACTTTAAACTCAGACTTTAAAGTCAGAATTCTGAGAATAAACTCAGAATTTCAGAATTCTGAGAATAAAATCACAATTCTTTGACTTTAAAGTCAGAATTCTGAGAATAAAGTGAGAATCCTGCCAACCTTTTTTTTTTGTCTCTCTCCACTGGCCCTAATCCTCTTCCGTAGGGTCTGTAACCGCCGCCAGAAAATTGTCAAAAAATGTTCATCATTGTTTTCCAGATGATTACGCACAAACATGATTGATACATGTTAATGCTGAGAAAATAGTCGTTTGAACACTTGTTTGCTATTAGATAACATTAACATTCTCAGTCCATAGACAGCGGAAATACTTGCGTCTTCTCAATTTATTTTGATCATTTGAAAGCGCTGCTGACATGTGTAGGACTTCCCAGCAACAGCTGCTATTTGAATTTGAATTCAATCGGGCTTTCAAATTCTTTCCTGCCACTAATATGGTCAACGTCACGTGCTGGTAAACGCTTTTGTGTCTTTGCAGAGGACGTGGACAAGGAGCTCCTCATCTAAGTTCCAAGCAGAGGCGCCACACGACCAACCGGCCGGTCGCTTCTCTGGGGACGAGGTGCTCATCGCTCAGTTTAAGAAAAAAAACAAAATTCACTTTTGGTGCTAATTGCTTTTTTCATTTTGAGTTTTAAGTAACAACCTTTTCTGCCTATACCACTATTAAACAAACACAAATTCCAAAACGTGAGAAACGTGCACAAACTAACATCAAGCTAAAGACTTCTGATGTACATTTTTTTTAATTTTTTTTTTATCTCTCTCTCTCTCTCTCTCTCTCTCTCTCTCTCTCTCTCTCTCTCTCTCTCTCTCTCTCTCTCTCTCTCTCTCTCTCTCTCTCTATATATATATATATATATATATATATATATATATATATATATATATATATATATATATATATATATATATATTTAACATTTTGTTTCAGGTCTTCCATTGGACATCAATTAGACTAAAGTCGGAAAATAAAGTTTGGAAATAAATGTTCCCGGCGCTTGCTTTTCTACTGCACGCTTACGTGGTTTAGTTGTTGTGCTCCACTACTGCGCTCGCTCGCTCTTGCCTGGTTTCCATGGCGACGTTCATTGCCGCCCGGTCTCCACGGCGACAGCGCTCAAAGAAGATGGGCATGTTTAAACAGGAGAAAGTCTCGCAGGCTGAGTTTTTTTCTCTCTCCAAAGTGTTTCTACTGACAACAGCGGCTAGTTAAGCTTCCTTGAAGAAATACAATAAAGTCAATCAAACCATCAGACGTCTGCATGCCTTTCGTATCTTCATCACAACCTCAGCACGCACTACACATTCCGACATCCTCCCCTCTTCATCACATCGCTGTCTCTAGATATAAAATTACATTATATAACATATACATATTTATTGTAAAAAAATTACATGATAATAAATTTAACTAAATTACTAATTTAAATGAATTAAATTTAATGAATAAATTAAAATATTAATATTTTAAATCATTAAATATAAATATATTTAATATGCATAATTTATAATAGATTACTCATATTTTTTAATTAATTTATACATTATTTATAATTTATAAAATAATCAAATGAATTATTAATTAATTTTATTATTTTTAATATATTATTTAAAAATGTAAATGTTAACATTTATTTAAGTAAATGTAAAATGTTATATATATATATATATATATATATATATATATATATATATATATATATATATATATATATATATATATATATAATTCTAATAATTAGTATAATTTTTTTAAATAAAATAATAAAGTCAATTAACACATTCACTGCCAGCCCCGCAAAAATACATCATTTGACGTCTTTTTCCGTCAATGGCAGTGAATGAGTTAAACCTCAGCACACACTACGTTCGGACATCCTCATCTTCATCACATCACTGTCTCCAGGTATTAAACACGCCCCCACGCTGACATTAGCTTCATTAGGAGACCTGCTGTTAGCATGAGCATTTTATGCCCATCAATTTGGATTGCTTATATTTAGCAATGTCGTAAAACAAAATCATTTTGAGATTTCTTTTGTACATGACTCCCGTAGCTTCATCAGAACCTCCGGGGACACTTTTAAGTTTGGACCTCCTCAATTTGACCATCAGTCATCATTGAATCAATTGTGTAGCACTAAATATTAGCTACAATCACACACTGACATTTAGCTTCCTTCATGAGACCTGACGTTAGCGTTAGCATTGTGTGCTAAGCAGTTTGGACAGTTTAGTCTTCACAGTGGCACGACCTTTTCATTAAATAATAACAACTTTGAAGAACAATGTTGAATTAAAGGCAAACTACATGACTTGTATAAATAAATGTGATGGTGGAAAAACATTTGAAGAAAATGAAATCATTCATTTCTATTGTTCCACATCAAAAGTGAACAAGACGCTTGCACCTGAACTATTCCAACGTCATGCATGTCTCGACCCATTGCCTGCCGTCGGAATGCTAACATTAGCATGGCAGCCAACGGCTTCCTCCCGGCGGCGGGCCCCTGGGAGAAGACGGAGGGCCGCGCCCAGTCACCGTGCACACCTGCTCATCCCGACTAGGCTGCAGAGGGAAAAACACGAGAGACCACAAGATCGTTTTCCTCCTTAAAAGGAAACAGAAATGGCTGAGTGACTCAACAAATCTCAAGTGCTCAACAAAATGTCCAAACAATCCATTAGCGTTATTGTCCAGTAATCCTCAGACTAGGTGATAAAAATCAATCACCAGAAAAAGACACTTTCACACTGAATTGAGCTTACACTTTATTTTTAATGTATCCTATTCACTTGATGATCATGTGTGAACACTGATTACAGTAAGTCATGCAAGTTTAAGCTACTTTACTTTCATACTTTCACACTTTAAGCAACCAGTCTAAAGTATACTTATTTAGGGGACTTCTTGTGCATTTATATTGTTTAAATCCATAATGAACTTAATATAGCAACTAGGGGTGTTAAAAAAAAAAAATCGATTCGGCAATATATCGTGATACTACAGCACGCAATTCTCGAATCGATTCAATAGGCAGCCGAATCGATTTTTTAACATCCATTTTTGATGAAAAAAATATTCAACAAAACGTCTTTCACACCTTAAGCATGGAAGAATGTTATATTAATGGAACATTAAGCCTTACTATTTTATTTCAATGCTGTTCTCACATGAAAAAGGTTACAACCTGTTTGTTAAATACAGTGGCTCACAGTTATAACACTGAAGTTTGAGATCAATAAATAATAAATTTTCATACAAAAATCTTACAGTGTACATTTACAAGTTTAGTGAATGGTATTTTCTAAATTGAGTAAAAAAAATCGTTAAAATCGACTTGTAAATTCATATCGGGATTAATCGGTATCGAATCGAATCGTGACCTATGAATCGTGATACGGATCGAATCGTCAGGTACGAGGCAATTCACACCCCTAATAGCAACTATAAAATATTTAACGACAATTCCAGATGCTTCCCCGTTGTTTTGGTGCAAATAATGACTACGTTGGAAAAGTAGTCACATTCATTGTTTATTACTTTGTTACAAATCATTTGAATAAGGATTATTTTTTAATAAAAAAAAATATTATACAAAAAACAAACATAATACAGTATTTTTACATAAATAAATAAATTCAACTTGTCTATGTAAACATAGACAAGTTGAATTTATTTAGTTATTAAAACATTTGGATAACCGGTACTTACATTTAGAAATATTCAGTTTTGTTTCTATACAAGTACAGCTAGCTAGCTAGCTATATTAATGGACTTTGCATTTAGCTACGTTTGAAGAAGAAGAAGAAGAAGAAGAAGAAGAAGAAACAACAACAACAACAACAACAACAACAACAACAACAACAACAACAACAACAACAGTTTTAGGATCGTACAATTCTGTAGAAAGACCAACAGTTTCAGGAACGTAAGATTCTTGCCAAGTACAGTAGCATGTACAGTACACAATCCATTCTTCAACTTTACGGACGGAGCTATTACGGCCGAGTTCGCCTCCAAGCGGCCAACCAGTAGCAGCGCAGCCTCCTCGACTTGCGAAGCATTTTTTACGATTGGTTGCGCCGTCGAGGCACATTTCGTTGCGATTGGTTGACGGCAGGAGTGACCGGCGAGAGCTGCGTTTGATTGGCGGCAAGCAGCCGAACGCAGGATGTGATTGGCTCAAAGTGCGGCTGTGGGAGGGGAGCGTCAGGGGGGCATGCGCGGCTGAAACCGGCGAGCGAGAGAGCGAGCACGTTGTTAAAAGTGCTTGTGTTTCACTTATTCTAAGACCACTTTTTGTACTAAAGCGACTAAAACTGAGACACCCGACCTCTGGTGAGTAACATTTACGATTGTGGCGCGAATAACAGCGTGAAAGATGACAGTTGTTCTCCTTCCGCCGCATCGGGTTACTTAATTGGGTCGGAGAGGTGGGCGCCGTCTATGTCCTGGGGAAAAAAAAAAGAAAAAAGAAGGCTATCTGTTAGCAACACTTGAAAGGCGTCATTTTCAATAATTGACGCAATTTCACACGGCCGCGAGACACTTGACGTGAGAGGGCACGTGTAAGATTTTATTATGAGGCCTCTCGTCGTTTTTGTCCTGGAATTAGCCAGCATCATTGCGGTTCTCCCCCCGCCATGCTGCGCGCTTTCGTTTTTGCTCCAGGCCGCTGCCTGTCTTTCTCCTCGTTTTTATTTCGTATATGTATATATATTTTTTAATAAACCATCCCTAGATTCGCCTACCACTTCTCACAAGACTTCTCCTGTTCTCAGCTCGTTTTCGTTGAGCAGCTCGTCAAGGAATAACTCTAAAGTCGACCAGGCACGTGCTATAGCCGGCGTCGATGAGCCTCCCTCGAGGCCCCACCGAAAAAGTTCTCGAACCTTCACATAACGTCCCCTTCGGAAAAAAAAACAATTCCAACCACTTTATTAGCAGAGAGGTGGCCATTTTGGACTGCTTTTATTATAGGTTGTCCCTTTATAAAACGCGATCAATTTCAGGTCGATGACGATGATCAGCAAAGTTAATGATGATGATCACCTCACCGGATCATAAACTCATGCTCGACTACCTCATCATTCCAAAAATGATTTGAAATATTTCAGAAAGCTGATGTTGCCTTTTTTTTGCTTTTGTTAACAGAAGAAGAAGAAATGGTGATGGAGAAGCCAAGTGCCCAGCTGGTCGGGCGGGAGTTTGTCCGACAGTACTACACGCTCCTCAACCAGGCGCCCGACTACCTGCACAGGTACGCCCCATACCTCAATGTGTGTGCGTGTACCCGCCAGCGTTCTCAGCCTTTTATGTTTGTGCAGGTTCTATGGCAAGAACTCGTCGTACGTCCACGGCGGGCTGGACGCCAGTGGCAAGCCGCTGGAGGCCGTCTACGGACAATCGGTGGGTGACGCAAACTGCCACGCGAGAATTTGCTGTGCAGCGACCGTTGTAACACGATTATTACACAATAATTATTTGGGCTAGTGTTGATTTTAACGGGCATCTTTAAATTCCGTCTCAGTTTTAGTCTAGTTTCAATCACTGTTGTTCGTTTTTATCATAGTTTTTATCATCCCCTTTTTATTTAGTCTTATTTTTAGTCGACTATAAATCTATCATTTTAGTTGCACAGCACTTACATCTGCAGCAATGAATGGATTATTTGATCGTATGTGATTCCGATTGTTTTGCAATGATTTTCCAACCCGAATCATTGTGACACAATCCCAAAGCGGCACTGTTACACTACATATTGCGACACCGCTTCATATGCTTACACGTGCTACGAAACGTCTTCAAAATGCTACACAAGCCTTGTGAAAGGGCGGCTTGGATCAGTGGTAGAGTGGTGGTCTCCCAACCCAGAGGTTGTGGGTTTGATTCTGTGCCATTGTGACCACGTGGACGCATCCTTGAGCAAGGTACTGATGCTCTTGATGTTTTCGTCATCCGTAGATGGATGAGTAGTCGGATGTAAGGCGCTTTGAGGGTCTTGTAAGGTGGGAAAGCATTTAATTTAAATTTCAAATTTTTACATTTTTTATTTAAATGTATTTTTAATAGTATTTAAATTTATTTATTTTTAATTTTTTTTAAATGTTTTTTTTTTTAATTCAGTTAGTTGTAATTAGTTTTCATTGTGGTTCTGTTAGTTTTTTATTAGTTTTAGTTATTTAATAAATGCTTAGTTTTAGTTTAGTTTGTTAGTTTAGGTATTAGTTTAAAAAAAAATAAAGTGTATTACTTGTGCGCAATATTCAAAATATATACTGATGCTCTGTCATCCCTAGGTGGATGTGTAGGCGAATGTAAGCTGCTTTGGGGGCCTTGTAAAGCCTGTTTCACACGGAAAGATTTTAAAATTGTCGGCCGATTTCCAATCTTTGACAGACACCACACATGAAGAGAAAAAAATCACGGGAGTTCCAGTTTTGAACGTACCGTGCGTGGTGTGCGGCCACACTGCACAATCAACACTCCACACGAGCCGAGTTCATTCAAGAATGTGACGGGAAGTCTCGCAAAACCTCTCGAGATTAAACGTGGCTTCCGAGTCGTCAACATGAGTGGATCCTGGTTTTCAGCCGAAAAGCGGCATAAAAAGAAAAGGTGTTGTTTAAAAGGAGTGTAAATTGGCACTGGCGAGACATCGCTTGCCCTCGGCTCGGTGCTGGCGGCGCGCGTTGGCGGCCCACCCGGAGACCACGTTTATTTGTGGAGAATGTGTGTGCGTGTAATTAAAAAAAAAATAAAAAATTGGGCCAAGCGAAATCGGGCCAAAAAAATCCAACATGTTGGATATGCCCGATTTCAAGTCGGGGGTCCTTCCCAGCGCCGATATCGGGAGGCGATGTGTGTGGTGACAAGACACACGGCAGGATTATTTGTGAAGATTATCGCTTGCGTCTCGGCGCGTCCTTACGATTGTCAGGAGGGGAAATTCGGGGCTAAAATCGGGCCAATTCTCCTGCCTGCCGTGTGAACCAGGCTTAAGGTGGAAATCGTTTAAATTAAAATTTTTACATTTTTTTTTTAATTTAAATGTATTTTTAATCGTATTTAAATTGATTATTTTTTTTTTTTTTTTTTATTTAAAATGTATGTCTTTTAAATTTAAAATAAAAAATATCCATCCATTTTCTTGACCGCTTATTCCTCACAAGGGTCGCGGGGGGTGCTGGCGCCTATCTCAGCTGGCTCTGGGCAGTAGGCGGGGGACACCCTGGACTGGTTGCCAACCAATCGCAGGGCACACAGAGACGAACAACCATCCACACACACACACACACACAAACACACCTAGGGACAATTCAGAGCGCCCAATTAACCTGCCTTGCATGTCTTTGGAATGTGGGAGGAGACCGGAGTACCCGGAGAAGACCCACGCGGGCGCGGGGAGAACATGCAAACTCCACCCAGGAATGGCCGAAGCCTGGACTCGAACCGGAGTCCTCAGAAAATAAAAAATAAACATTTTTAAATTTATTTTATTTAAATTAAAAAATAAAAAACTTTTTTTACATTTATTTTTTTTTTAATTTTAAAAAGAATTACATTTTAAACTTATTTTTACATTTATTTCATTTAAATTATTTTAATTTTAAAAACACTTTGTAACTGAATGCTTGCTATCTGCTTGTTGCGCAACCAATGTTCCACATGCGTGTCGTGTTGCAGGACATCCACAAGCGCGTGATGGCGCTGAGCTTCCGCGACTGCCACACAAAAATCCGCCACGTGGACGCGCACGCCACCTTGAGCGAGGGCGTGGTGGTGCAGGTGATGGGGGAGCTCTCCAACAACATGCAACCCATGAGGAAGTTCATGCAGACCTTCGTGCTTGCCCCGGAGGTGAAAAAGGGGGAAAAAAAAAAAAAAAAAAAAAAAAAAAAAAAAAGATTCTTCGTTTGATGGTTTTGTGTGTCGCTTCAAAAGATGCAAACGTTGTCGTCGTTGTCCTTCCCTAGGGTACAGTGGCAAACAAGTTTTATGTCCACAACGACGTCTTTCGCTACCAGGATGAAGTCTTTGCCGATTCGGACTCTGAACCACCCGAAGGTTCGTTAGCTTGTTTTAATAACAACATCAAACGATGGAAAAGGTGCTCAGTGTGTGCGCGCGTGTGTGTGTGTTCAGAGTCTGATGAGGAGGTGGAGGAGCTGGAGGAGCGAGTTCCATCGCCGGACGTCATGGCCGACGAGTCGGTCCCCGCGTTCTATCAACCTACTTCCATGTAAGCACCACGTTTTTTTTTTATTTATTTTTTATTTAGTTGGTTTTTATTTTGTTTTCAGGGTGGTTCTGTTTATTTATTTAATAAATGCTTAATTTGAGTTAGTTTCATTATTAGTTTTAGTTTAAGAAAAAACGTGTGTTGTGTGCAGTATTCAAAAAACAGTATGGAAGCGATGTCATTTTTTGGTGCTTTTCGATTGGCTACTGCGAGATGATGTCACTTCCGTGTGACACACTTTCAAACCTCCTTATTCCGGTTAATATCAAAATAAATGTACTTCAAATCATATTAAAAATCATCCCCAAAGGCTCATGCATTAAATTCATGACCAAAGATGAAAACAAAGGACATTTTTGTTATAATTAGTTAGCTTTGTAAACATAAAACGTAGTTAGTTTTCGCTTTTTAAAACAAATTTTTGTTAGCGAAATTGTTTTTTTGAATTTTTGTTTTTTCGTTAGTTTTAGTTCACTAAAATAATCTTGGCAAGCGCGCACACAGATGCATTCACTCCTTCCCTGATCACGATTTTCACGATTTTTATTTTTTATTTTTCCTCTAGAGGACCTAGAAAGCTTCTAAAATGTCCGCTGACAATCTTTCTGAAGTTCCTCTGGAATCAGTTTATGAATACATGTCGCTTGTTTTCATAATAAATGAAAATGTATATTCTTGTTTTTCAAGATCAAATGAAGTTTTTGCAAATTGAAAAAAAACAAACAAACAGATAAATCAGTGTGCTTTCATGGAGCGAGCGCTTGTTGAGCAGCTAAAATCAAGGCAATTTGAAGTGAAGCAATTAATCAATAATGTCAATAGTTTTCTGATCATTTGATAAATGATTAATCATAGCGATTCACTACAATATTTCAGCAGCATCACAACATGGCCAAGTCACTATAGTTTCTCACAAAAGTGAACATACCCCGCTCACATTTTTAATGGCTTACTGCAACCATGTCCAGTGGTCTGATGAGACCAAGTGTGGGTGTAACATATCCAAACATCATGATACAATATTATTACGATATTGTGGGGCGGGTGGCCATACAAAAAGGTCACAATATTGTGTTAAAAAAAAAACAAAACAAAAAAAACAGTTCACACTTTAAAACACAAAAAAACATAATATTTTGCTTTTGTACAACCCTGCCATAAAAAATATAAATATTATATCAATATAATAATGCAAGCACACATTGAGTTCCTCCACATATTGACACGGTTCACAAGCATATTCCGTTCCCCTTCATCTGACCAATTTAAAATATTGAAGGGCCAAAACATGCCTTGTGAAAATTAAACTGCACTAAAAAAAAAACTAGCCACCAGAGGGTGCAACAACTGCAGAAATGGAAATCAACCTGACTTTTTCAACAGATGTGCTGCTTTTAATACTGTGACATGACTATATATTGTGGCAGTTTTAATATTGCAATATTACGATATTGCCGGTATCGTTGCATCCCTAATTGTGACATGCTGTATGTTGTGTCTTGGGAGTCATTCCCCAAACACTACACAACAAACGGTGACACTTTTTTTTTTTTTTTTTGTTTAGTCCGGAAGTAGCACACCCTGCTGATGAGCCGGAAGCGGCGGCGGCGACAACGGCGAGTCCAGAACCGGAACCTGAAGCGGAGAAGGACGTCGAGGCAGTGGACGCGGTGGAGCTGAAGGCCGTCACCGCCGCCGCTGCACCCGAGACACAAAGCGACGCGCGCGCACACCCGGCCAACGAGCAGACGGACAAGACGACGGAATCCAGCACGGAAGCCGCTGAGATGGCGCCCGCCGCGCCGGAGGAGAACCGGGTCAGTGGCTGCTTCCTCCCGCACTAACCGGACGCTAGCTAGTGAGATGCTAACGTCTTGTTATTGTTGTCGTTTGCAGCCGTTCTCCTGGGCGTCGGTCACCAGTAAGAACCTCCCGCCCAGCGGGGCCGTCCCCGTGTCGGGCATCCCGCCGCACGTGGTCAAAGTGGCCCCCGCCGCCCCGGTACGTTGCACCGTCAAAAAGTATTTGAGGCCCCCCGCAGCCATTTTTTGGAACACATTCAATGGATTATTATGTTTTTCATAAATTAATTATGATGTGCCGGAAAATTGGAGTAAAATGTTGATCATTGTTGTCCCAAGTAAAATGAGATGTTTGCAAATGTCTTATTTTTTTGGGGGGGGTAAGATAGCACTGAGCAGCAACACATTTTAAATCAGAGAAGGCTTTGTGTCCCGAAACATATTTTTGACCAAAAAGCCCCCCCCCCCATTTTATTACATTAAAATGTGTTATATTTTTTTTCATTTGTATTCCTTTTTTTTTTATTATTTAATTTTTATTATTTAATAACATTCACATACATCTGTCTACTTTGTGGACAACATTTGGGACATTTTAAGGTACCCAATGTATTAAACGTAAATTAAATGTATTAACATTTAATAACATTATTTAATTTTCAATTTAATTATTTAAGTTTTTTTTTTTTATTAAATAATGAAATTAAAAAAAAATTTCACTTTGTAAATTATTTTTTATTATTTAATTTTGCAATAGCTATTATTATTATAATTATTATTAATATTTAATTATTATTATTTAATAACATTATTCACATACATCAGTCTGCTTTGGACATCAACATTTGGGACATTTTAAGTTAATGTATTAAACATGTACATATAAACACAATAAGATTTGTCATTTATGACCAAAATATATTTGTCGAGTTTTCATGCAAAAGAAATCATACTTGCAATCGATAAAGTGTAACTTTTTTTTTTTTTTTTTTCCCCTCCCCCCTTGTGGTAAGGGGATCCGGGTCCCAGCTCCCTAGCCCTAATCTCAAGATGTGCGTATTCTTGTCCGCAGGTGCGCGTCGACGTCAAGTCAGAGTCTCAGTCAGCGTCACAGAGACCTCCGCTGCGCGACCCTCGACCCCGGGAACTGCGACCGGGCGCCCCTCCCCCTGCGCACAGAGGACCACGCCCCGGTACGCACAAAACAGGAAGTGATGGCGTCAAAAAAGCCGACTGCGCGCTGCCAACTTTTGTGTTTTGTTTTGTTTCCTTCCAGTTCGCGAGGGCGAGCAGGGCGAGGTGGAAGTGCGGCGGACGGTGCGTTACCCCGACGCACATCAGCTGTTTGTGGGCAATGTCCCGCACGCCGTCGACAAGAGCGAACTCAAGGAGTTCTTTGAGCGTAAGTCATGTGACCGCTCACCTCCCGATGATGGAAGAGCCACCATACGATCATTATCGTGAATTTGTGGAAATGTTGGCGAGACAAAAAAACAACAACAACAAAAATCACAATATTGTGCTTTCCAATATTGCAGTAGCAATGCATATAAACGGCATACAATCTATAAAAAGACTTCATATTGAGGCACTTACTTGTTAATACTAGCACACATTGAGTTCCTTCACATATTGATAGTAATAGTATATTATGTTCCCCTTCATCTGACCATACGTGTGGATTTGAAACATAGAAGGGTGAAAACATCCCTTGTGAAAATTCACCTAAACTAAAAAAAAAAAAAAAAAGTAGCTTGAACTGCACATATGGATATCAACCTGACTTTTTTTTTTTTTGAACAGATGTGCTCCTTTTAATATCGTGACATGACGACGACCAAAGTTAGTTTAGTTAAATAAAACTAATGAAATAACTAAAATTCAGCAAAATTTCATTAATAACAACATAAAAACGAAAAGTGCTTTTTCCAAAAATGAACACTGAAACTACATTTTATGTTCATAAAACTAACTAAAATTATCGAAAAAAACGTCCTTCATTTTAATCTTTGGTGATTAATTAAATGCATGAGCCTTTGGGGATGATTTTAAATGTGATTTGAGGTCAATTTAGTTTTGATATTAAGCAGAATAAGGACGTTTGAAAGTGCGTCACGCGGCAGCGACGTCATCTCGAAACAGCCAATAGAAAAGCACCAAAAGACATCGCTCCCATGCTGTTTTTTAAATATTGCGCACAAGTAATACACGTTTAAACAAAAGTAATAAAACTCAGCATTTATTAAATAACTAAAACTAATTAAAAAAAAAAAACTAACAGAACCAGCCTGAAAACTAATTGAACTCAAAACAAAATCAAAACTAACTCAAATGAAAAATTCCCAAACTATTATATCCCTGACGACGACGATGTATTGTGGCTGTTTTAATATCACAATATTGCCGTTATCGTTGCATTCCTAACGTGGACTGGAAAAAGTCACGAAAATACGATAGCTTATTAACTCATTTGCTTCCAAAGACGTATAAATATGTTTGATTTTAAATGTGTATTTATACTTTTTTTTTTTTTTTTTTTTTTTTTTAATGTTTTTTTAATGCTAGAGCTAGAGCATACAGAAGGCTTTGATGCAGCCACTGAATGGAAGCGAACAGTTGAAGCAATGGTAGTTGTTAAAAAAAATAAAATAAACGGCCAGCAGGTGGCAGCAAAGTATAAAAGATTGGGACACTGTTGCAACAAGCTCCACGGTTTTCAACAATTTGTGAATAATGATGACAATTCTAATGCAAATTGCTGAAAAACTGAAATGGATAGAAATGCTATTTGACCCCCACGGTGGGTTCCATGTTTTGATAGCAATAGAACAGAATATTGTGTGGGCCTTGTAAAATCCGTCAAACATCTGGGAGTGAACAGGGTTGATGGGGGTGCTGGAAAAAAACAAAAGTATTTCAGTGATGTCATGACATGTGACGTGGGGTGAATGATGACATCACACGTGCATGTTGTCCCGCAGAGTACGGAACGGTTCTGGAGCTGCGGATCAACAGCGGAGGCAAACTTCCCAACTTCGGCTTCGTGGTCTTCGACGACTCGGATCCCGTCCAAAAGATCCTCGCCAGTCGGGTCAGTTTGTTTCACATTCACAAACATGAAATATCCATCACCGCTCCGCCCGCTTTGGGATCACAGGGGCAATTACAAAATTAGCAGCATCAGTTAAAAAAAAAAATATATATATATATTCATATATATTTTTGAGTTGCTTCAATTTATACGTTTGCACTTTTTATTTTATTTTAAAATAACTAATTTAATACATTTTGATTAATCCAAAAGGAGTTTGCATAATTCTCGTTTCAAATAATTTTATTTATCTTCATTTTTATGTTTTTATATTTAAACATTTTCTTGTTTTGTAACAAAAAGAAATTAATGATCGTCCTACAGTCCACAAGCTGCACTCCCAAGTTTTTAAGTTTATTTATTTATTTATTTTATTTAGTTTTTTATGGGGCATTTATTTATTTATTTTTCTATTTGGTCCAAAAGGAACTTGCATAATTAAAATGCTTCAACATTTTCCTGTTTTGCACCAAAAAATAATTGTTTGAATAATCGTGATGTCAATTATTGCCAAAATAATCCTGATTATTCTTTCCAGAATTGAGTAGCCCTAAAACGATACCACTAGTAAATAAAATTTCCCAGCCATAAATGACCCAATATTCCTTAATTAAAATTGCATGAAGTTAATGTCAACTTTGTATCCATATCATTTCACATTTCTTGTCCTGATGGTAAAAACGGCTTTGTATTGGTTACCGGCGTGAGTACCGATACCTTTTTAAAATAAGACGGGTATCGGCATCTAACGATTCCTGCCGCTGACGTTTGCTGTCGCATGTGGTGTCGTTCCTTCAGCCCATCAAGCTTCGCGGCGAAGTGCGCCTCAACGTGGAGGAGAAGAAGACGCGGTCGGCCCGCGAAGGCGAGCGGCGAGACATGCGACCACGTGGGCCGCCGGGACTGGGAGGGGGCCCCCCGCGGGAGCGCATCGGCGGGGCTCCCAGAGGCCCGCCCGGCGTGGGCCGCGGAGGAACCGGAGCCGCCCAGAAGCCCAGCTTTGGTGCCGGCGGCCGTGGGGCGCCGTCCGGCGAGGGCCGCTACTCGGCACAACGCCCGTGAGACCACCCGACCCAACCCGACATCGGCGACGAACATCTCCACGATTGGACTTGACCAAATTGACCGCCAAGCGTCCTTCATGTCTTTGCATTTCCCGTTAGTTTGCAGGTTTTGGTCATGTCACTGTCCCGCCCTGTTTTTATTTTTGTTTCCCCTCCTCCAAGCGGACTGGAAGTGGACTTGAATCTCCCGCCCGTTCTGTTTCTTAAAGGAACGCTACATCGGTGCTGGAGGCACCGGCGGCCTTTTTTTAAATTTTTTTTTAAGCGAGCTCAGCACTTCCCGCCGAGCCCGCCAACCACAATTAAATTAAAAAATGTCTTTTCGAAAGCTGCCTTGTCTTCTTCTCAACCTCACTTGGGCTCGAGATCGTTCACACAGGACACATTAGTAACGAGCCTCCATCGTAGGAGTAAATAAATAAGTAAATAAATAACTGGTGATACTTTCTCCCGATAGATTATTGATACGCCTACGCAAGTATGGCGATATTTGTAGTTAATATACAGCCGCTTGAACGGCTCCATTGTTGATGACTTATGGAGCAATGACTCGGCGGGCCACTAGGGGGGGGGGGGCCTCATAAGAGTGGCAGGGAAATGGACGCAAGTCTTCAGGCGAAGAAGACTTTCTTTTATTATTTTTAATTTATATTTTTATCTATGTATGAATTTTTTAAAATGTTTTTATTTTTTTAATTATGTATTGATTATTTTTATATATTTTATTTTTATTGATTGGTTCATATTATCATTTATTTTATTAGTATTATCGTGGATTTATTACCTGAGCAATATATCAATTGCGGTAAAGAAAAGTAAGAAAAACTCATCTTACAACTGACTTAATTTTGCATACATTTCTATAGAAAATGTGGATTATATCTTCAATTTTAACGTTTTAAAACATTTTATGTTTAGTCTTTTTGAAGCACACAAAATCTGATTTAATATTTATTTACTTTTGTAATGATATGCAAAAAATTGTGTCACAGTTTATAAAATGAAACAAGTGATTATGTAACATGTTGCATGACAATAGTGTTGAAGACAAATTTGATCACAGAAAGTTAAGAACACATTTGTATTTGTTTTTAAAAAAAAATACACAAAAGTACTCAGTGTGAAGAAGACACAAAAAGAAACGATTTTCTCATTGAAAAAACATCCGTTTATGTGTTCAGTAGTTTTATAGATTAGCATGGATTTATTACTTGACCAATATATCGATAATTAGCCGTTGGATTAATGTTAAATTATGAGTTTTTTTTGTTTGTTTTTTCACGGTAAATCCACCTCCTGTCTGTCCCATGTTTGGCCATGTTGCACTCGCTAGCTGCAGATTTAAAAGGGGGGGTGTCACGTGCAAGATTATTTTAGTTAACTACAATTTAAAAAAAAAACTAAAATTCAAAACCAATTTCATAAAACGACATGTTTGTTTACATTGCATCTCAAACAGAAAAAACATTTACCATGTCACCTAAGTCAATAACTAGCGAAAAATAACCCTCCAGTGTGGACTGACAAGGAGTAGGTATAGATTTGTGAGAAAATACGAAATGTGCCTAATTGTGACGTAGTCGAGTGAATCCCAACAGAAAGCCAAAACTTGCTCCGTTCAACAAAAGCAGTACAGTACACTGCCACCAGGGGGTGGTGACGCATCACAAGCAAAATTGTAGACCTTCCGTTTTAGTTGTGATGTCATAAACGACAAGGTCAGCCAAAAGGCGTCACTTTTGACACTTGAAAAATGTCTTGCTTGTTTTTCACGTGACTTTGACAATCATACAATTGACATCTGAAGCTTTTCACACGCGCCAACGTCGCTTACAACACATTTAATTTAATTTTATTTTTTTAACCACCACCTCGTTCAAACAAAGCAGCTCGCCACCGTGACGTCTTCACGGAAGTCAATCTAACGCCTCAACTGTCCACGTATTTGTCACCATTTTTATGTCACCATGCATCATTATCATCATCAATGTGATCATATGCTCATGGATGACCATGAGCATATGATCACATTTTAGGCTTAAGGATGATAACATTAAAAATAAAGATGCAGTAGGCAGCAGTCGCAATTAATAATAATAAAAAAATGTTCACATTTCTTTGTTGGTCCGCTTGCAAAGTTCCCCTAAATTAAATCATTTAAAATCATTGGAGGTGAAATGATTAATCAACAAGTAATCAATTACCAAACTGAGCAATTTGGACAATCAATCTAACCAAAAATTGGTCAGAATCCTCAGAAATTGGGTCCCTCAGTAGCAAATCTCCTAATTCTGTCGACCTTCATGAAAGCAATCGAATCTTTGTGTTGATCCAAGTAGGAAAAAAAAAAAGACACTTGCAAACATCTGCTGCCACTTTTGAAAACATGACATTTGTTGTTGATTTTTCCACTTACCACAGAATTAATTGCAGCGTCCGTTTGACCATGTTAGGTTTGTTTGTTAACTCCGGCGTCGGAGCTGGCTTCCTGGTTTCGTCACAGTTGGATACCCCCCCCAAAACACAATGTCGCTCTGTGATTGGTCCGAACCACTGAAAGGCGGTTATCGGCGGGAGCGGTACAAGATGTCTTCTCCGGGGTTTGTGAACTTACAAATACCGCGAGAATTCATCTTGCGAGAGCAAGGCACCATAAATAAATAAATACCTCGCGGTGAAAAGTGTGGCAGCTCGAATAGGCCAGCTGAACAACAACTCGGAGGAAAGTGAAATGTTGTCAAATACTGCCACCTACTGTCAACTTTGTCTTAGTGTCAGCTGCCAGCCTGTACAACATTTCAATTGGTTGCACAAAGTCCAGTTTTTGTTGTTGCGCTTTGAAAGGCACTCAACTCAAAAGAATATAGCACTTATCATCCGATGATCAGCAAATCTTATTAATAAATAGCATAATCAAATATGACCACAAAACACCAAGGAGAGAAATTTCAATCAACAAATCAGCCATCACAGTGTCAAGTTTTATTTGCACTTTTTAATCTTTCTGTTATTTTTTATTTTTTGGAACATGACACAGATCTTGGCGCGAGCAGTCGTCGACATTGTTCGAAATGATGTTGATAAAAGGTTGTTAATAGAATAATTAGTAGGACATATTTCAATAAATAGAATATGTATATTTATATATATATGTACAGTTACAGCAGAAATGCTACATTCTTTTTTTTTTCCTTCAAATTGCTTCACAGTTTTTGTTGTTGTGTGCAAGCAAACAAAATAAAAAATAAATAAATAAATAAAAAAGCAAAAACAGCCGCCAATCTCGTCACCTTTATATTCATGCAAAATATTCTTGGTCAGATTTTGGGGAAATCCAAAGTGATTTGCGCCACCTTTATTTTTTTTGTTACATTTTTTTTTTTCATCCGTCCGTTCTGCTCGGATGGAGCACGAAGCAAAGCCAAAAGGCTCCAAAAGCCAAACAAAATGGAGGAGAGAAGCGTAGAGAAGAGAAGAAGAGTAAGGCCATTCCGACGTGTGCAAAAAAGAATCGGCAAGAAGAATCGAGAATCGGTCGTCTCAGACGTCCGTCAATGCAACAAATTCAACATGCTACTTCAAAAGACAAAAAATCCCCCCCCCCCCCCGACAATAATCATAATTCCTCATAAGTGTGGTGTGAGAAAGTCACATGACCTCATGCCAGCACGGCTTTGAAGCGGCGGCGCTCCTTTGGAAGCACAAAAAGGTTTGCAGGTCAGAGGTCAAAGGTCAGCTAGAGCAAAAACAAACACGAGACTCCCAGCATTTACATCAGCAAACCCTCGGAAATATATTGCACGGTTCTTTTTTTTGTTTTTCCCTCAAAAGGTATTCCTTCTGTTTTTTTTTTCCCCACTCAACTTCATTAAATAATTTGATGGATGGAAATAAAAATCAAAATTCATCTAATTAGATCATTTGATGGACGTATTGTAAATAATACAAATAAAAAAATATCAAAATGAATCATTTTACATAAATGCCAAAGAACAAATGCATATATTATTAGATTGGTTATATATTTTTTTCTATATATTTTTTCTAACAAAAATCTAATTAAAAATAAATTCATAAATATAGAAATATTACATGCAAATAATGAAATGTTAAAAACAAACATGCTTTAATTAGTCATCTCATTAATTTGTCAATTGATTTGCAGCAAATAAAATATAAAAATAAACAATTTTATATAAATGCAATAAGGACATTTTATTAATAACTAGTACATTATGATTTATTTCTATTAACCATTATGACTCAATAACTAAATATTAAAAAAAAAAAAAGTAAAAAATGATTAAAAATAAAAACGGTGAAAAAAAAACTATTTCTACTTTTAAATATCTATAAAAATGAGAATAATATATGTAAATACAATAAAGGCATTTTATTAATTACTGGCTAATTACAATTTATTTCTATCAACCATTATAACTCAATAACTAAATAATATAAAACAAAGTCAAAATGATTAAAAGATAAATAAATAAAACAACAGTGGAAAAAAGGTAGGTACTATTTGTAATTTTACATATCTATAAAAATGAGAATAATTTTGTTAGCATTTTTTTTTTTCTGCCCTCACACTTCAAATCAAACGGGGTCCAAAACTTTGTCCACCCCCGATAGGTATTCTTTTAGTTTTCCTTTGCGTGCCCTCAAACTGTTAGCCAGCTAGCTTGTTTGCCAGCTAGCTCGCGAGTGAGCAGCGGCGGCTATATGGCAGAAAACTGTCATCATAAAAACATTATTTCAACATCATAAGATGATAAAATATGTGCTGTTAGCATGGAAACAAGCAGCAGGAATTTTAATCTCTGAAGCAAAAAAAAACAACAAAAAACAAAAAAAACAAACAACTGCGTCAAGTCACCATTTGCATTTGTTTACGCACCATGTGACATCTTTTAGCGACATTTAGCGCATTTTGTTTGTTGCTACGTGATTCGAACAACAAGCAAGCTTAACAGCTTTTTTTTTTTTTTTTAAATCGTGTTCATGAAATGACGAATTGCTAGTTGCAAACATCCGGGAATGATTTGCACGTTAATGCTAATAGCGCAACGCTAGCCATTACCCAACTAGCATTAGCGTCTGTCCCAGATTCATTTTCACACGTTTGAGACAGTTTTTCATCGTTTTAGGGCCAAATGGAATGCAAATAAAGGATTTGCCCGTGCTACCTGATGCTAACTTGTTAACAGCAGGTTCAAGATGCTATTAAGCTAGTGTCATTCACACCAAATAAATCACGAAGAACACAAAAAAGCAGAATGATTTGAATATGTTGAAAATAGCAGCTGCTGATGAGACTAGCGTTGTAATGCTAGCTGTTTGTTAGCCAATTAGCATTAGCACTTGTCCCGCTAGTTCCAAACCATCTTTGACCCTTTTTATTCCTTCCTACGAAAATCGAACACAAACGTCGTTAATGTTCACGTCGACATTTTTTTTGCACAAATTGCTGCTGCCCCCTGCTGGTTTGGAGTGTGGTTGACACACACGACATCTGCTGGGAAAGGAGAAAAAAAGAAAAAAAGACAATAAAAAAAAGCAAGGCTTTTCTGTTTTGCGATCGGAGAAAAAGTCTTGTTTGTCCAAATGAAATGATTTGAGTTCTTGTATGACGTGTCACGTGACACAGATCATTGGTGGATGATTGGCAGGCGATGGCGACATCATTTGCATACAGAGCGCTTTGCATAGAGAAGCCGAGGTGAGGATCAAGTTCAGGAAGCACGAGTCACACCAGTCAAGTTTGGCACAAACACCCCTCGCACTAAAATAAAAATAAATAAATAAATACATTGAAAAATAAAAATAATAATAAAAAACAATATAATAAAAAATAAAATCATTTTATATATACACAAATAAAAAAATCGAATAAAAAAAAAACAAGCCTTCAATAAATTAGGAAAATAAAATAATTTTATACATACACAAATAAAATAAAAAAAAATCGAATAAAAAAAAATAGCCTTGAATAAATCAGGAAAATAAAATAATTTTATAAATACACAAATAAATAAAAAAAATTGAATAAAAAATAAGCTTTAAATAAATTAGGAAAATAATAAAATATTTTTATACATACACAAAAAAAAAAAAAAATCTCTTTTATAGAAATTAAAGGGGAACAACAATCTAAAAAAATAATACTGTACAATAAAAAAATAGAAATAGTCAATCATAAAAAAAAATGAAAGAAACTACTACAAAAAAGTATAATCCTTATGAAACAAATCCACAAAAATACAATAGTACAATAATCGAATATTAAAAACAAACACAATTTAAAACAAAAAATCTAAATAATCATAAATAAAGAAAGAAACTAACACTAATAAAAAAAAATATATAATAAATTGGTTGAATAATTCGATAATAATGACGAGTAAGTACAGGCTGCTGTTGCGCGCATCACGTGACGGGGTTAGCGTGCTAGCATTAGCATCAAAAGCAAAAAAGTTCATAAATATTCTGGGAGCTTCCGGGTTGGGGGGATTGAGTTTGTGATGCTTATAGAGTGGCTCCGCCCCCTCCACACACATGACTCCACCCACCCGACCAGGTGGGCGTGGCCTCTTCTGCTCAATAGACTTTCTCTCCGCCCCCCCAGGTTTGTTTGTCATGCAGCCGTTCACTTCCTGTCCGGAGGAAGAGGAGGACCAAAGGCAGGATGAAGAGCTGACGGAAGATGATGCTGCTGCTGCTGATGATGACGGCGCTCATTGTTTGTGTATGTCCTCGCTGCGTATGATCTTGTAGGTGATCCAGTAGAAGATGTTGAAGATGAGGAAGACGAGGGGGAAGGCCACGCGCGACACCGTGTCGATGCGTTTGGCGCGGCTGATGAACAGTTTCTTCATCTCCTCGATGCTCTTCTCGGGCGCCGCCCCGCCTCCGCCGCCGCCGTGCCCCGCCCCCACGCCTCCGGCGCCCGGCGCGTTGTTGTTGTTGCCCTTGATGGCCGCCATGCCGTCTTTCTGCAGGCACGCCGGGCCCACGCCGTAGCCCGAACCCGGGAAGCTGAAGCGACCGTCGCCGCCGCCGTCGTCCTCCTGCAAACAAATGCGAAGTCACAGGGAGGCCGTCTTGCTACTCCCATTTCGCGAGTGGTCTACTATACGTACACATGAGACATATCCAGCTCATAGCCAGTTATGATATATGTTACGATAATATATGACTGGATAGCCGCGAGGCCGAAACTTTTAGAGGTGGTGATACGGCCATATTGCTCCTCCCAAGAAACGTTTCTCACCATACCATCCGATAAATTTACAGGATCCAAATGGGAGAACATTTGAGACACTACCTAGTAGAAACAGCATCATTTATAGTGTTATAAATAGAGATGTAACAATATCCAAACATCATGATACAATATTAGCACGAAATGAAGGTCACGATATAATTATTACAATATTGTGGGGAGGTTGGCGATACAAAAAAAAAAGGTCACAGTATTGTAAAAAAATGAGCTCATAGGAAAAAAACAAAACAAAACGTAATATTGTGCTTTTGTATGTTACAGCAATGAAAAATAGTCTAAAAATATTACATCTAAAATATGTATATAAATATATATATTCCTCCACATATTGACTTGACACAAGCACATTACGTTCATCTGACCAATAGTGCATATTTTAAATATAGAAGGGCCAAAACATTCTTGTGAAAATTAAACTACAGTAAAAAAAAAAAAAACTAGCCACCAGGGGGTGCTACAACTGCACCAATGGAAATGAACCCGACTTTTTTTTTTTTTAACAGATGTGCTGCTATTGATAAAAAAAAAAAAAAATGACATGACAACGACGAATAATTGTGGCAGTTTTAATATCGCAATATCACGATATTGCCGGTGTTACATCCCTAGTTTTAAATTTATTAAACATAAACAAGAGGACTTCTAACATTTTACAACTTGCCTTAAATACATGTATAAATGATATGCTTAATGATGTTTAGTTTTTATTAAAGAATTCCAAGTGTAATTCAACAAACGATGCCTCTGCCAAATCGAATATTGGGGTCTTGAGCGATAAAAGAAAAAGGGTGTCTTCAAAGCAGCACATTTTGTTTAGAACTAGTTAAAAATTTGTGAGCACACCGGCACAAATGCCTCCAGCCTTATACTAACTGCATATGAGTTGTATATATCTCATCTGTATGTCTACCGTATACTTGATGCAGTAGTCCGCTTGCTAGGTGGGAGTAGCAAGATGGCCGCCCTGTGTATTGGCTATCCAGTCATATACTGTATACAGGCCAGTGGTTCCAAAGTACTTGTAGGCTAAATACTACAAGCATAGCATATTTTCCCATAATGCCATGAGGTAGTGATTAAAAAAACAACAACCAATATTTAAATACATTTAAAATTATTTGGCCCACATTATGTCAATATGTTCAAAAATCACATAAAAAAAAACATTGTTTATTCAATCACAACTTGTATGATTAATTATTGTTTCCACAACGCACGATTTAGGTTTGTCATTTTTCCCCACAATGCACCTGGCATATGACTTGCACATCTGCACGCAATATCCCTGGTGCATTGTGGGAAAACATGCGATGCTTGTAGCATGTAGTCTACAAGTCCGTTTTCAACATATTTGCCAGTATGTATTTGAATACGTTTGCTCGCCAGTCAAAAATGTTTGCGTATGCATGAGCGCTTCCGGAAAGCGCCAACAAACAACATGCACACGCACACACGTGTGCGTGCGTGCGCATCAGGTAGCACGCTCCATTTTTAGCCTTGGTGTCCCAATTCTGTCCTTGACTTCAGGCAACACCATCTATTACACTTTTTTTTTTTTTAACTTCACACACACGCACGCCTGATGGCCTCGGTGCGCCCTTGAGCTAAACGATGACAGATGTTGGCCGCCAGAATCGATGGGAGACAAAAGATAGGAGACACAATGAGGAGGAGGAGGAGGAAAAGGGGAGGAGCCTCCATGGCAACTTCCTGGGAAAAGTCAACAGGGAGGAGAGGAAGCGAGCGTGAATGATGCGGAAGAAGCGACAACGAGAAGGAAGTGGAACAGGAAGTGGATGTAACAAAACAGGAAGTTGAATCAAAAACAAGCTAACGTGGAATAAAAGCAGCAACAGAACAAAAAGTCACCAACAGGAAGTTGATGACAAAAACAAACAAACAAACAAACAAACAAACAAACAAAAAACAACGCGCGTGACAAACAGGAAGTGGAAACAAGCGGCGTCCCTCAGGGCTCCGAGCGGATCGATGGGTGCGCCGGCTAACGAGTCGCTGCCGTCGCCACCGTGCTAATGACTTCGCCCCTTAATTGGAGCTGACAACGTGGCGGCGTCTCCTTATCGACCGGTGTCCAATCATCTTTCGCTTGAAATGACAACTTGGAAGAGAGTAAAATATTCAGAGTCAATTTTACTCGAGTATTTTTACTGGGCACAAGAGATTTGGACTATCCATCCATCCATTTTCTTGACCGCTTATTCCTCACAAGGGTCGCGGGTGTGCTGGAGCCTATCCCAGCTGGCTTCGGGCAGTAGGCAAGGTACACCCTGAACAGGTTGCCAGCCAATCGCAGGGCACACAGACGAACAACCATCCACACTCACAAGCACACCTAGGGAGAATTTGGAGCTCCCAATTAACCTGAGAATTGGACTATCTCATGACAAAAACCTAGTAAACTTTTTTTTTTTTTTTTAACTCAGAAACTTTAATTACATTTTAGAATGAAATTTTGTGAGTACATTTATTTGTTTATTTATTTAAAAAAAAGAAAAGAAAGAAAAAAGGTTGCACAAGGGTTGAGGAACAAACTGAACCAGCTTGGGAGACAGTTACTCTACCACGTGAGCTATGCCATTCCTACTGTTTGCTACTATCCAAAACGAGACCAAAAGAAATTTACCCTGATAATAATTTGTTAATTTAATTTGTTAATGTTCATTTTAAATTTAAATTAAATTGATTAATTAATTAATTAATTAAATTTTAATTTAAAAATTTAAATTAAATTTTAATTTTGTTAATTGATAATTTTGTAAGTAATTTGTTAATGATTTGTTAATAACCTGTAAACTATGATAATAAAATAATAATAATAAATAAGATATTAAAAATGAATTAAAGTAAATGTTAAATTAAAAATGTACTCTGATCTGTTAATCTGTTAATAATTTGTTAATGTTAATTTTAAAATAATTAAATTAATTAAATTAATTAATTAAATTCGAATAAAAAAAAAAAATTAGATTTTTGTTAATTGTTCATTTGTAATGTAATTGACAATTTGCTATCTTTCGACCCGGTAAAGAAAAAAAGCAATTTCTAGAGTGTTAAGTTTGATTTGTAACGTTCCCTTACCATGTCTAGTATTAAAAACGCCTGGGAGCAGGATCTGCAAATCTCGATCAGTGAGACAGTCTGGTCTGAAGTGTTGAAGAAAATACATTCGTCCTCAATGAGTGCGAGACATGCTCTTGTCCAGTTCAAGGTGGTGCACAGGGTTCATCTTCACAAGGCTAAACTAGCACGCATTTACTCTCATATCAACCCTATATGTGACCGATGTAAATTGACTGATGCCACATTAATACACATGTTTTGGTTTTGCCCCAGGATACATTATTTGTTTGGTATTTGCGATACACTTTCGGCTGTATTCGGGGTGAAAATACCTATGAATCCACTGAGGTTACTTTTTGGGGTTGTAACTGAGGAGCTTGGACTACCTGCCAGGGGGCGAAGAGTTATCGCCTTCTCAACCTTGCAAGCACGCCGCTGAATTCTTCTGTAATGGAAGGACGCATCTCCTCCGACAGTGCCACACTGGATTAAAGATGTATTATTCCATCTCAAACTTGCGAAATTTAGATGTGTGATGGCGGGCTCTGAAAAGGAGTTTCATCGGATGTGGGAACACTTTTTGACATTCTTTAATCATCCATCAACATTGGTGCAAGAATGAATATGTAAGTAGTATTCTGGCAGACTTGTATATTATTGGCCTATAGGTATCTGTTTGTTTGTTTTTGTGTGTATTTTTTTGTAAGTGACAGGAGAGATGGGGGATTTGAGTTTTGTTTGGGGTGGGTTTTTTCTGTTTTTCTATTATTGTTGTATTGTTTGCATTGAATTGCAATAAACATATTGAACACTAATTGTTCATTTGTAATGAATTTGTTAATAATCTGTAAACTGATCATTTTAAAAATAGAATATTTTACCCTCTTCCAAGTGTAAATCTGACTGTTTAGAGTGGCATCAAATTGGCTATCCCATGACAAAAATCTAATAAAGTTGTTTTTTTGTTTTTGTTTTTTTAACTCAGAAATTCTAATTAAATTTTAGAAGGAGATTTTGTGAGTAGATTTATTAGTTTATTTACAAAAAAAAAGCATGGATTTTAAACAGAGAAGGGCCAAAACATGCATTGTGAAAATTAAACTGCACTAAAAAACTAGCCACCAGAGGGGTGCTACAACTACACAAATTGAAATCAACCCGAATTTCTTTTAACAGATGTGCTGTTTTTAATATCGTGACATGACAACGATGATATCTTAGGGCAGTTTTAGTATCACCGTATCTTTTTTTTTTTTTTTGTTAAGTTTTTGTCAACGTTTGTCTTCTGAAGCCTAATTGAAAGCATTGGTGTCAACATTTTTTTGTTGTTCAATTGTTTGTGTGCATTTTTTACTTGATTTTCTCGTACCAACCAAAAACAACATTTGTTTTCCTTTCCTTTCCGACAACAAAGTGACTTTTTGTCAATGTTTGACTTTTGTTTGGGTTCTGACACCACAATAGCAAGATTTTCAGATTTGCGTGTCAAAGACAAAAAAAAAAAGAAAAAAAGAAAAAAGTGATTATGTGACCTTCATGTGCCGTCGGCGGCGGCGGAAGCGCAGGAGCTCCTTGTGCTGGCGAGCGATGAAGTTGACGGCGGCGTACTCCAGCAGCGCCGAGAAGACGAAGAGCAGACAGACGGCCATCCAGATGTCGATGGCCTTCACGTACGACACCTGCCCTCAAAAAAAACAACAACAAAAAACACCACTGACTCCTCCTTCTTCATTTTTTGCCATTGTGTCACATGCTTGACGTTTGATCATAACGGCTTTATCCTGGTGAGATCGCCCCCTCTGGCCACACATGCTTATGACATGCAAATTGTTTTTGGTGCCTGCCAATTTTCAGGGAATTTTCGAAACATTCCGGCAGCTGCGATGTGCGCAGGAAGCTAACTGTTAGCGCTAACACCGTTCCGCTGGATGCCCGTGCACTCGCATCCGTTTGCTCGTCTCACCTTCGCAATGACGTGCAGCCACCGGATGCGCAGCAACGTGTGTGCGTGTGAGCGACACTCAGGTGTGCGTGCGCGCACGTGCGTGCGCAAAAGCTCAGCTGTACGGCGTGATCATGATTGTGACAGCTGAACTGCAGCGGAATCACGGTTCACTTGTTCAATTTTTGGAGCGCATGAAGCGCCGAATGGCCACAAATCGTTTGTGTGTGCGTGCGCGCGTGTGTGTGTGTGCGTGTTGGGGATTACATCTTCACTGGACGTAATTATACAATCTGATAGTGGGTCACGCAAGCTACGACTGTTTTACTTTCTTTAAGCTGAAAATCCCTCACAGGAAAAAACATTTTGTTGCCTTAAAAAAAAAAAAAAAAAAAAAAAGTCCTCTTGTCATTTTGGTTTGTCTTTTTTTTCCTGGCTTGTGAATGTCGTCTGTGTTGAAATTCAATGAGTCCAACATGATATCAGGATACAAAGATAATCCACAAAATGGGGATTGCCCCCTCAAAAAAAAAGTGAACAGTTTTGCCTCGTTTATCACAGGTGTTATGTTCCAAAACCTACCCGCGATAATGGGAATCCGTATGCCAACCAATCGCAGGGCACAGAGAGACGAACAACCATCCACACTCACGAGCACACCTAGGGACAATTCGGAGCGCCCAATTAACCTGCCATGCATGTCTTTGGAATGTGGGAGGAGACCGGAGTACCCGGAGAAGACACACGCGGGCACGGGGAGAACATGCAAACTCCACCCAGGAAGGTCCGAGCCTGGACTCGAGCCTCAGAACTGGGAAGCGGACGTGCTAACCACTCGACTACCGTGCCGCCTAAATGGTATTTCATTCATGATAAATGTTTTTTTTTCATTTACATTAATTTTTTCCCATTAAAAGTATGTTTTTTTATTTACTTAATACAGCATATATATATATATATATATATATATATATATATATATATATATATATATATATATATATATATATATATATATATATATATATATATGTTGTTTGTTTTGTTTTGGTATGAGTTTTAGTTTATTATGATTTTTTTTTCATTCATCATTTTTTATTTTCTTTCTTTATTATTTATTTTTAAATCAAAATCTCTTTATTTATTTTTTGCAATAATAGTGCATAGATTTCCAGTGCAAAAAAGACAAAATGAAATGAAACACAGGACTGACATCCAGCACACACACACAAACAAAAAAAGAAACAAAAATAAAATAAACCATAAAATTAAACCCCGTCACTGCCAATAAGATTCATGACCATTAAATATTCAGCTTTAGTAATGATTATGGATAACCAATGTCAACAAAATAAACAACATAAAAAAGAAGTCAAATTGTGGAATGTCAAGGGCCTGAGAGGACTGACACATGTTTAAAAAAAGGTCCCCAGGCACGCAGGAATCTCCCATTAGAATAATGGAGAGAGTATCTGATCTTTTCAATTTTCAAGCATGTCATTAAAGCTGCCAGCCAATCGGCGTGCGTGGGAGGAGAGGGATCCCTCCACCTGAAGAGGACAGACCTCCGCGCCAGGAGGGTGGCAAACGCTAAGGTGCGGCGCTGTTCAGAAGAAAGTCGAACGTCCCCTGTGACTCCGAATAAACCAACAAGGGGGTTCGGCTCCACCCTCACTGTCAAAACCTGGGAGAGGGAATAAAAAACCTCTGTCCAGAATTTGCTAAGTTTAGGACAAGTCCAAAACATATGAAAGAGTGAGCCGTCTGAGATATTACACTTGGTACAGAGTGGGCTGATGTCAGGATAAAAGCTGGCCAGTTTGGTTTTGGAGATGTGAACTCTGTGAACCACTTTGAATTGGATTAAATTATGACGAGCACACAGAGATGAGGAATTGACTTGTTTTAAGACGGATGACCATGTTTCCTCAGAAAAGGGGGCACCTAGGTCCTCTTCCCATGCCGCCCTGATCCTATCCATAGACGTCATCTTCAGAACCAACAGCATGCTGTAAAAAAGAGAGACAAGCCTCCTCTGGTATGGATTTGAGGAGAGGACAATGTCAACAATATTCCTGTCGGAACTTAGTGTGGTGGGCAATTTAGAAAGTATAAAATGTCGAATTTGCAGATAACGGAAGAAATTAGAATTTAAAAGTGCAAATTTATTACGTAATTGTTGGAATGATGCCAAACTATTATCAATAAACAAATCTTGGAAGCGTGCTATTCCCCTCTGACTCCACTCTTTGAAGGCGGCGTCATTGAGTGAGGGTTTGAAAAAATGATTACATAATATTGGGCTAAATGGTGAGAAGTCGTGTAATTTGAAAAACTTCCGGAACTGAGACCAGATCCTCACTGAGTGTTTAACCACCGGATTTTTTAAAGATCTGGTTGAGAGTGGAAGAGAGGAGCCGATCAATGCAGCCAGGGATACGTCATCCTCTGATCTCAACTCCATTGCCACCCAGCCAGGAGGATCCGGACGATTATGAAAGTGAGACCAGAATGTGAGACACCGCATGTTGGCAGCCCAATAATAAAAACGGAGATTAGGCAAAGCCAGACCACCGGCGGCCTTCGTCTTTTGTAGATGGGCTCTGTTAAGACGGGCCCTTTTCCCCTTCCAAATATAAGAAGAGATTGTTGAATCAAGATCATCAAAAAAAATTTTGGGAATGAAAACTGGTAGAGCCTGAAATAGGTACAAAAATTTCGGTAAAACGGTCATTTTAATAGAATTTATTCGCCCAACGAGGGACATGGAGAGTGGTGACCATTGTTTGAGCATTTGTTTGATATAAGCTGATAAATTCAAGAAGTTCTCTTTAAAAAGGTCTTTGTGCTTTCGGGTAATCGTGACGCCCAAATAGGAAATTTTGTAATTTTCAATTTTAAATGGAAAATTACTAAAGTCTGAAGCAGATACGATATTGCCAATTGGAAACAGTTCACTTTTTTCAAAGTTTATTTTATACCCAGATAATTGACTAAAGTGATCGAGTAGTGACAGAGCCGAATGGAGAGAGGTGGTCGGATTCGAAATAAGCAGCATAAGGTCGTCCGCATAAATCGAGGCCTTATGTTCAATGCCGCCTCTCCATACACCCGTGATGTCATCTCGGCTACGGATGGCGATGGCGAGAGGTTCAATAACCAGGTCAAATAACATGGGGCTGAGAGGACAACCCTGGCGGGTTCCACGATGCAGGCTAAACGGATCAGACAACTGGGAGTTGGTTCGGACCAAGGCCGTAGGATGAGAATACAACAGTTTAATCCACGCAATGAAGTTCGGCCCAAAACCAAATTTCTCCAGCACTGCCCACAGGTAGACCCACTCCACGCGATCAAATGCCTTTTCAGCATCAATGGAGACTATACACTCAGGGGTATCATCAGGAGTGGAATAGATAATATTTAATAATCTACGTATATTAAAGAAGGAGTGTCTACCCTTTATAAAACCAGTTTGATCCTCAGATATGATGGTCGGAAGGATGTTTTCTAATCTGTGAGCGAGAACTTTGGCCAGGATTTTTGCATCCGTGTTAATAAGAGAAATGGGCCTATAGGAGGCGCAATATGTGGGATCTTTGCCTGTTTTGGCAATAAGGGTGATGCAAGCTTCCGAAAATGATTTAGGAAGGGAGCCTTGCCTAAACGATTCGCAAAGCACAGAACAAAGTTGTGGAGACAAAAGCAAAGAGAACCTCTTAAAAAACTCAACTGGGAACCCGTCGGGGCCTGGACTCTTGCCTGACTGCATTGAAGTGATAGCTGAGACTATTTCAGCCTGTGTTATGGGCTCATCCAGTCTCTTACCTTGGTCTGGTTGGAGTTTGGGAACATTAAGGCTGTTTAGAAAATCGTGTATGGCATTAGGATCAGGGGGAGATTCCGAAGAATAGAGATTTGAATAAAAGTCTTTGAAGGCATCATTAATTTGAGTATGGTCCATGGTGATTTCACCGTTATATGTATGGATTTTAGTTATGTTTTGCTTCGCAGAAAAGCCCTTCAACTGGTTTGCAAGCAGCTTGTCGGCCTTGTCTCCATGGGCATAAAATGTGGCTTTGTTTTTCAGGAGCAAATATTCAACCGAATGGGTAGTGAGTAGGTCAAACTTAGTTTGGAGCGCTAATCGTTTTTTATAAAGATTTTGATTTTCAGTTAGCGCATATTGTTTGTCAATTTCCCCAATTTGATGAGCCAAATCTGAACGCTCCTTGTTAGCTCTACTTTTCATTTGAGCTGTGTAAGATATGATTTGTCCCCTGAGGTAGGCCTTAAGGGCATCCCATACAACCAGACTGGAGACCTCAGGGGATATGTTAGTGGACAAGAAAAAAGTTATTTCGTTTTCTATGAACTCCACAAATTTGTCGTCAGACAGCAGAGTGGAGTTGAAACGCCACTGTCTGCTCCTCCGGGGGAGATTTGGGAGGGAGATGGCCATGGAGACGGGCGCGTGGTCCGAAATGACAATACTATGGTAGTCACAGGATCGGACAAGGGGGAGCAGACCATGGTCAAGGAAAACATAGTCTATGCGTGAATATGTGTGATGAACGTGTGAAAAAAAGGAGTATTCCTTTTCCTGGGGATGTAGAGAACGCCACACATCACAAACACCATACTGCATGAGGAAGGCCTGAATAAGGTCGGCTGATTTACTAGGCGTGCCAGGGTTGGTGGAAGACCGGTCTAAGAGCGGATCCAGCCAGCAGTTCAGGTCACCTCCAAAGATGAAAGAATGTGTATTTAGGTCTGGGAGTAATGAAAATAGGTGCTCAAAAAAAGTTGGTTCATCCACGTTGGGGGCATAAACATTAACAAGAACCACCATTGTGTTGTATAATTTCCCAGTCACAATAACATATCGGCCAAACTTATCAGAGGTCACATTATGAGGCTCAAAGGTAATATTTGGAGATATTAAGATTGAAACTCCTCTGGCCTTAGCCTGAAAGGAGGAGTGGAATGCTCCTCCCCCCCAACCCATCAGCAGGCGGCTGCTGTCTGAGCTGCGAACGTGGGTTTCTTGCAGAAAAGCGATATCTGCTTTAAGCTGTTTCAAGTGTGAAAAAATCTTCCTTCTCTTCACTGGGTGGTTCAAGCCTCTAACATTCCAACTAACAAAATTCACACAACTATCCATGTGCGATAGAAAAAAGTAAAGAGTGTGAGATTAGATAAATGGCAGGTCAAAAGAAAAATATATGTATGTACATTTGATTCCCCAACTGTTGGCAGTGACACCCCCCCACCCCCCACCCCTCCCAAGAAAGCTGCTAAAAAGAAAAGCAGCAAGCTCTCAAACCCAAACATCTAACTCTAAATCTTCCTGTTTCAACTCAAACTACTCCTCCGGTATCAAACATTAGAACAGTAAAAATAAAACACCCCTATAAACAATATTAGAACATTAAACAGTCCTGAAAGATTTACCAGACTCAGATTAAATCAAATTAAAAAGAGTTGAACAGAATTACATTACATTAAATTAAATACGGACCTAGTACAAAAAAAAAAAAAAGGAACAACTGAATGTAAAACAGTGCACACTGACATGACTGTAATCTTAAAGTTATAAATGTGCTGGCTCCACTACAGCAGTCAATCAGATTGCGAACATATAAACAAAGAGACAAAACAAAACATATAATATGTATGGCACGCACACACAATTGTAACTACGGGCAAATTATTTAAGTTCTTTCATATTGAAACAGTTACGATAAACGCGTTCCAAGCGTGTCCTGCATGGCTCGGCTGCGTTGTTGTAATAAAGTAATTACGGTCGACATGTAAACAAACCAGCGTGTCGGTGCTCCTTGGCCGTCCGGAACCACGGCAGAGTTACCTCTCATCCAGTCAGGTTATAGGAGGTGTCTATGAAGCATGGGATGACTTGGGAAGGCCGTCGATGTACTTCTGCGCCTCCTCGACTGAGCCGATCCATTTCCTGGCTCCACCGGCCAGCGTGAGCCGCAGCCGGGCTGGGTACAGCAGCGCGGGTTTCAGACTCCGCTTGTACAGCTCCGCCATGACATCTCGGTACTCTGCGCGCTGGCTGGCCACCTCGGGAGTGTAATCCTCCACCACTCGGATCTTGTGGCCGCGGTAGTCGAGCATCCCCCTCCGGCGCGACTCCCTGATGAGCAGGTCCTTGGTCTGGTAGCGGTGGAGGCGGACGATCACCGGCCGCGGTCGCTGCCCGGGAGCCGGTTTGGCCGCCAGGGTTCGGTGGGCTCTGTCGATGTCCGGCTTGGAAGGCAGCACCTCGGGGCCGAAAACCTCCAGCAGCAGGTCCGCGAAAAACTCGGAGGGTCGGCCGCTCTCGACAGACTCAGGGAGCCCCAAGATGCGGATGTTCTGCCGGCGGCTTCGTCCCTCCAAGTCAGTCACTTTGGCTTTCAGTTTGGCGTTGTCGCTGCCAAGCGCGGCACAGGTATTCTCCAGGTCGCTAACCCGTTGGCTCAAGTCGTCCGCGGCGAGTTCTAGTGAGGACACACGCTGGTCGTGGTCGTCCACAGTCTGTCTCAGCGTGTCCAACTTTGAGTCCAGTTGATTGAAAGAACTTTTGAACTCGGCCGCGAGCTCCTCGCGGTGCCGCTCAAGTAGTGTCGTGATAGCATCCAGTGTTAAGCTAGGGCTAGCTTCTTCTTTCTTGCTCGACTTACTGCCTTTAGAAGCCATTAGAAAAGTTGATTTGGCCGTTTAGAGCGTTGTCAAGCAAATAAATGAGTGACTTAAGTTCGAATGAACGGATTCGAGGGCTTTGTTGTTGTTAAAAAAGGTAAATTAACCGGAGAGCACGCACTGCACAACTACTCCATCTATCTCCGAAACCGGAAGTCTTATTATTTATTTTTATTCATTTATTATTATTTTTATTTACAGTCATTTTTTTCCCATTAAAAGCATATTATTTGAATTTACTTGTCCAGCATAGTATATCTTTTTTTTCATGCATTATATTTTTTCGTTTTGGTATGATATTTACTTTATTATAAATGCTATTTCATTCATGATATATGTTCTTCTTTCATTTACATTTTTTCCATTAATAGTATGTTTTTTTAAATGTACTTATTAATACATTCTAAACCTTTTTTTTTTTTTTTACCAAAAAAATCCAAACATTTCTTTTTTTTTTTTTTTTTTTTTTTTTTTTTTCAAAAAATCCAAAAATTCTCAACCAGGGACGTATTTTTCCATTTCTTATGTTTTTTTTTTTGTCATGAAGAGGGATAGAAAAGTCTCTGATGACGTTCCCCTTAAAATGTCAAACTTTTGAAGTATGCTAATGAGGCAAAGCCACCGATAGATGACGACGATGCAACATTTCTCATTTAACGTTGCCACCAAAGCAGACGTTTGCAAATGCGGAATTTGGAACAAAAACAATCAATTTGCGCTCATGAAGGATGAGACGGATGAGAGAAGACTTCCTATTGGCTGGCTGCAATTTTAAAGATTTGGACAATGTTCTCCTTCTCAATGACGAATCGATACTCAAATTTGTTGTCGATGAATTTGATAGTTTATAATTATTATTATAGTCGAATATCTGTTGATGAATCGATACAGCAATGCTTGTTTTCAAGTGCTTTAGAAATAAAGTTTTGTTGAGAGCAGCGTGAAAGGTACTACGCGACTGGCGTACAGCATGTGGGTCACCACCTAGTGGCCGGGAGGTGCGATGTTTTTTTTGTTTTTTTTGTTTTTGACTTGGGGCTGTCTGACCTTGGGCAGGGAGGCTCTGGAACCCGAGCTCTGCGTGGTCATGGTGAGCACGGTGGTGATGCCCAGGCCCACCCGGGCGGGGGCGGCATCCATGTTGATCCAGAAGGACACCCAGGACAGGATGACGATCAGCAGCGACGGGATGTACATCTGGATCAGGTAGTAGCCCATTTGACGCTCCAGGTGGAAGCGGGCCTCGATGCACGTGAACTTGCCTGAAGCGAAAACAAAAAACAAAAACAAAAAAACAAAAAACAAAACAAAAACAAAAACGCAAAAACCGTGAATGCCGTCACATCCTCGGGCACTTGCACGAGTGCCACAAAAACGACAAACTCTCATTTAGGTACAGCCAAAGATCCATCGTTAGTTCATTTCAGCTTAAATTAATAAAGTAAAATTAATTTTAAATTAAAATTTAAGATACAATTTTAAGATAAAAATTACAAAAATAAAAAAAAATAAATTAAATAAAAATAAAAATTACTTAATTAAATTAATTAATTAATCTTAATTAAATAAAAAAAATTAAATTAAAATTTAAAATTTTTAAAATTTCAAATGAACATGTAAATGAATAATTAAAATGAATTAAATTACTACATTAAGGAAAGTTTATTTTTATTATTTATTTATTATTTATATTTAAATCCATCTTTGCTTCACTTCATCTTAAATTACTAAATTAAAATTAATTTTAAATTAAAATCTCTTAAAAGAAAAAAAGAAGAAGAAAAAAAATTAAATTAAAATTTAAAATAAAAATAAAAAAATATTTAAAATTATATTAAAATAGAAAATGGCTTAAATAAATAAATTAATTAAATCTTAATTAAATACAAAATAAATAAATTAAACTAAAATTAAAAATTAAAAAAACTTAAAATAAAAACGTAAACTAAAAATTAAAATGAATGAAATTATTAAATTAATGAACATTTGTATTATTTATATTATATTCATCCTTGCTTCACTTCAGCTTAAATTACTAAATTAAAATTAATTTTAAATTAAAATCTCTTAAAAGAAAAAAAGAAGAAAAAAAATTAAATTAAAATTTAAAATAAAAATAAAAAAATATTTAAAATTATATTAAAATAGAAAATGGCTTAAATAAATAAATTAATTAAATCTTAATTAAATACAAAATAAATAAATTAAACTAAAATTTAAAATTAAAAAAACTTAAAATAAAAATGTAAACTAAAAATTAAAATGAATGAAATTATTAAATTAATGAACATTTGTATTATTTATATTATATTATATTCATCCTTGCTTCATTTCAGCTTAAATTACTAAATTAAAATGAATTTAAAATTAAAATTTAAAATAAAAATTAGTTTTTTTTAAAAATTTAATTAAAATTTAAAAATGGCTTAATTATTAAATAATTTTTTTAAATTCAATTAAACTTTAAAATTAAAAAAAATTAAATACTAATTAAATTTAATTAAATTACTAAATTAATGAACGTTTATTGCAACAAAAATTGGTTCTGTTGAGCAGTCGTGTGGATCCACAGGTGCCACTTCAAATGTGAAAGCTTTGCATTGCTAAAATAACTTGTTTACAAATACATTCAAATTTCTCGTTTATGTTGTGATGCGCAATGTTAGAGTGAAGGATTCCAATTCGACCCGAATCTCAAATTTTTGGCCCCGCCTCCAAACAAAGAGTCGCGTCCGCCATCGACGTTCGCTCGTCTCAGATGAACGAGTTGCGATTCTGCAGCGAAAGTTGACGGTGGTGAATTCGGTTGGAGAGCGGATAAGGTCAAGGGTCAAGGAGGCAGCGAGGAGAAGGAGGCGAAGGAGCATCTGTGGCGGCTGAAGCGTGAGGACGAGTTGAGGAGTAAGAAGTTGACGGCGTAGAAAGTCGACTGGCGTCTTTGTCATCTCGGGCAACATTGAAACGTAGAAGAGCAAAACGATGGCAAGTCAAATGGCCGCTGACGGCAACAACATGGCCGACGTCACGCTGGAAAACCGTCAACAGACGGTTTTCACTTGGGCCGCCCGTTGCCCATTCTCGCCGAGTTGACTCAAATGGCCGTGCAAAATTGCTGCTTGCTGAGATTGAGACGTTTACTGACTTGAGAGTTTTATGCTATTATTTAAAAATAATAATAATAACAAACATGACGGCTTCTGCAGTTATCAGCAAACCAAATGTCATGCTTTGAATGCCATTTTTCATGCAGTCAAACTAATGAAACTCCCCTTCCCACATCACATTCAAATACGTACACACATATATGCATATGCTGTTCATATATTACAGCTGTCAGTTCATTATAACTTTTAATCATAATTAATTGCATGATTTCCATAGTTGACTCCTGATTAATTGCAAATTAATATTTTACATCATTTGCAAATGTATAGTAAAGTATTTTTTTCCAGTTCGTCATACTCTTGTAAATTAACAAATGTGGACAAATATGGTTATCAAACACAAATCCTCCCTCCCTCCTTCCCTTCGTTCGTAATTTCCTTCTTTCCTTCCTTCACTGTAGCCTTCCTTGTTTCCTCTCTCCCTTCCTTCCTTCCTCCCTCCCTCCCTCCAACCCTCCCTTCCTTAGTCCCTCCTTCCTTCATTGCAGCCTTTCTTCCTTCCTTCCTTGCTCCCTCCATCCCTACCTGCCTCCCTCCCTCCGTTCTTTCCTTCCTTGTAGCCTTCCTTGCTCTTTTCCTCTCTTCCTTCGTTCCTTCCTTCCTCCCTCCTTCCCTCCCTTCCTTCATTGCAGCCTTCCTTCCTTTCTCCCTCCCTCCCTCCTTCCCTTCCTTCGTTCATTCGTTCTTTCTTCCCTCCTTCCTTCCTCCCTTCCTTCCCTCCCTCTTTCCTTCCTTCAGATGGAAGGCAGATTGTTGCCAAGTAGTGATGACCATTTTGACGGTAGACTGTTGTCCAGTAAGGGCAGTTGTGACTCGTATTGCTGTTGTAGATTTTTTCAGTCCAGTGTTGATCTTGTGAAGACGCGCAAACATGAGAGCAATATTGTCAAGATTATTGCAAGGTGCGAAAGACGCATTGCTCGGGTTGTGGTTGTGTTATTGTTCCTGCGGCGTGCAGGGAAGGCGAGTTGTGCAATGCAGCAGGCGGCGAGTTAATTAGTATTTCAAGAGGCTTTTTTTGTCGCCCCCTCTTTGTGTTGCCGGGCGGAATCGCTCCTCTGGCAGTCACACTGCAGCTAATAAATCCCGGCCGCACAAAACAACGCACCTTCACCGGCGTGTTTTGGGAGACAGCCAACAAAACACGCACGCACGCATACTGAGAGAGGATGGACGGAGAAAAGTGTAGGAAGGTTTTGAGTCCTTTTTTTTTTTTTTTTTTAAAGTGTCTGTGGAGTTTTAAGGTGTTACGGCGTAAACGTTAGCCCGTCGTGTTTGCGCCACTCACTCACCCGTGTTGTAGTGCTTGGTGCAGTATCGGAGGTCTTTTTCCTCCTTGAGGATGAACTGCGGCAGCGTCAGGCCGTCGGCCACCTGCACGGCGCCCTTCTCATCCCACTCGAAGATCAGGTCGTTCATCGTGTAGCCAACTGCACGCACGCAAACACGCTAGCTTAGCATCACTCAGCATCTTTCACTCATTTGATGCCAAAAACGGAAAAATATGTTCCATATAAATGTGTTAAGTGTGCCAAAGACGGATTTATACGTTTTTTTTTAATGTTTATTTTTATGCTAGAGCATAGAGAAGGCTTTGTTGCAGCCTCTCAACTGCAAAAAACGCTTGAAGAAATGGTAGTTATTACAAAAACGGCCAGCAGGTGGCAGCAGAGTATAAGAGATCAACCAGGGCCATGTTGCAACAAGCTCTTCTTGCCAGTGGTTTCACCAGGAATGTGACGAATAAAACTTAGCTATATTCTAATGCTAATTTCTGCAAAACGGAAACAGGTAGAAAGATACTTTTTTTTTCGTGATGAAAGAAGAGACTTTAATCTTTCTTTTGGCAGGTTCCATGTTTTGATAGCAATAGAACAGAATATTCTGTGGGCCTTGCAAAAGCAGTTCAAATCTGGTCAATCAGCCAGAGGTTGCTTCAGTCAAAATGGCCGCCAGTCAATTAGTTAATAACTTGTAGCCGCTTAGCGTAGCACCGTTGGCAGCGTGTCCGCTTTTACTGATCACATGGATGCTTTTCTTTTCTTTTCTTTTCTTTTCTTTTCTTTTCTTTTCTTTTCTTTTCTTTTCTTTTCTTTTCTTTTCTTTTCTTGTTGTTATTGAAAAGCAAAAGTAGAGAGGAAGGAGGCGGGCCAAGGGATGCGGTCGCTATGGTTACTAAGTGACGTCACCGCCGGGCCCGGAGTGCATCCGCCCTGCTTGCCAGCCGCCTCACGTCTGCGCACACACATCTATACGTACGTGCGTACGTGTGTGGATCATTTCACTGTTTGCACATGCACTACTTTAATTATGTGAGTGTGTTCATACATGATAAATGTGTGTTTATGTGTATATATTCGAAATGTGTGTTTTTGTTTGGATATTTTGTGTGTACCATATGTGTGTATATATACTACAAATGTGTGTGTGCTTTTACTATAAATGTGGGAATGTGCGTCTTTGTACTCCTTGTGTGGGTGTATATATACACAAGAAACGTGTAAGTGGCAGTGTATTAAAATACAAGACTACAAAATAGTACTACAAAAATACTAAAAATAAAAATATAAAAAATACTAAAAAACTAAATACACAATACTACAAAATACTAAAAATACAAATGTAAAAAAACCTAAAAAACAAAATACAAAATACTACAAAATACTAAAAATCAAAATATAAAAATACTAAAAAGCAAAATAGACACTACAAAATAGTACTACAAAAATACTAAAAATAAAAATATAAAAAATACTAAAAAACAAAATAAACAATACTACTACAAAATAGTAAAAAATAAAAATATTTAAAAATTCTAAACAAAATACACAATACTACAAAATACTAAATAAAAATATAAAAAAATACTAAAAAACAAAATGCACAATACTACAAAATACAAAAAATACAAATGTAAAAAAAAAAAAAAAAAAAATACACAATACTACAAAATACGACTAACAAAATACTAAAAATAAAAATGTAAAAAAAATACTAAAAAACCCCCACAATAAACAATACAGCAAAATACTACTACAAAATACTAAAATTAAAATACAAAAAAATACGAAGAAAATACACAAGACTACTGAATATTACTAAAAATACTAAAAATAGATGTGAACACTATAAATGTGTGTATATGTGTGTGTTTGTGTATTATATGTGCGTATAATATATGAGCAAACGTGTTCAAGTGCGTGTACGTACATATATTACAAACACTTGTGCACATTAACTTTGAAAATGTGTGTGTGTAGGTGTGTGTGGGTGTGCGTGCGTACTCACAGCTTTCCAGTTGCATGATGCACGTTTGCACATCCATGGGGAAGTTCTTCAGATCCATGGGACAGGCCAGCACCAGCGTTATTCTGACACACACACACACATACACACGCATGCGCGCAGTATCAGTGTGTGCGTGACGACGGCGTTGATGTGCGTCAGCCGATTAAACATCCGACTGCATTTGCTGCAGTCGTTGAAATCATTGAAAATAAACAATTGCTCGAAACAAATTGATGCGGGTGTTGCGTAAGTGACGGTCAGCGCGGTGCGCTAGTGGTTGGCGCGTGCGCCCGCCAGCCGAGAGCTTCCGGGTTCGAATGCGGGCTTGCGGGTCTTGGCACGCGTCGAGCGAAAGGGACGGACGGGGTGGCGATGCGGCAAAGCGAGCAAGCGAGCGCTCCGCCTCTAATGCGGATTTTTCCCTGGCAGGAGGCAATAAAAATGCGGCCATCAAATGCCGGCGTCATAAAAATCGCCCGCTGCTCAAAACTCAACAAGTGAAGGCAGAAGGAGGACATTTTAGACATCCGAGCGTGCGAGCGCAGCGGACGCCGTTAAACACGTTTTGAGCAAATGAAATTCAACAAAAGGACAAATAAATGCCACAGCAACCATTATGATTTTTTTTTTGGTAATATTATGAGAATAAAGGTGGATTTTGATTTTGTCAAGAAAAAGATTGTTCATCATTTTTACAACAATTGAGACATTTTTTTAGTGTGATGAAAATTCACTATCTTAACAGAATTTTTTTTTTTGCATTTTTCAAAGCTGCACTATTACAAGAACAAATTCTTGGTTTTGTGTTTTATAAAAGTTGAAATGTGAGAATAAAGTTGTACTTTTTCAAGAAAAAAAAAGTTGTTTATAAATTATAATAATAAAGATGTATTTTGTTAGGGCAAAGAGTTGCAATCCGAGCAGAATAAAATCATATTTTCACAAGGAAAAATATATAAATAATAGAATAATTGCAAAATATACGTTGTAAAATGTAAATATAAAAATAAATTGTAACAATAAATAAATAATTGTAAATAAATAAATAAATTACAAATACATTGTTACCGTTCTGCTTTGAAGTTGAAGCTGAAAGTTTGTGGGAATCAAGTCCTAGTTTGCATATAATAAATAAATTGTAAATAAATAAACAATAAAATAATTGTAAAATATAAATTGTAAATGTAAAAACAAATTGTAAATGTAAAAAAAATAAATCATTGTATATATATATATATATATATATATATATATATATATATATATATATATATATTAGGGGTGTGAATTGCCTAGTACCTGACGATTCGATTCGTATCACGATTCACAGGTCAAGATTCGATTCGATACCGATTAATCCCGATACGAATTTATAAGTCGATTGTTGCGATTTTTTTTCATTCAAATTTACAAAATACTAATCAGTAAGCTTGTAGAGTGTAAGATTTATATGAAAATGTATTATTTATTTATCTGAAATTTCAGTCTTATTGAGGTTGTAATTTGCTTCATGTTTGAACAGCATTAAAATAAAATATTAAGGCTTAATGTTCTGTTCATATAACATTCTTCCATGCTCAAGGTGTGAATCCTAACCCGAAGTCAGACGTTTTGTTGAATATTTTTCCATTAAAAATGGAAGTTTAAAAATCGATTCACACACACACACACACACAAAAAAAAAAGGCAATGATGATAAGACGTTGAATCGGTAAGACTACCGAATGAACAATTCTGAGTACTTGTAATGTACCTGTAAAAAAAAAAAAAAAAAAAAAAAAAAAAAAAATTAATTGAATCGATTCGAGAATCGCGCGATGTAGTATTGCGATATATCGCCAAATCGATTTTTTTAACACCCCTAATATATATATATATACACAATGATTTATTTTTTTTACATTTACAATTTGTTTTTACATTTACAATTTATTTATTATATGCAAACTAGGACTTGATATATATATATATATATATATATATATATATATATATATATATATATATATATATATATATATATATATATATATATATATATATATATAAATAAATAAATAAATAAATGAATAATAAAATTGCAAATAAATTGTTCCTTTTCTGCTTTGAAGTTGAATCTGAAAGTTTGTGGGAATCGAGTCCAATTTTGCATTTAACAAATAAAGTGCAATTAAATAAATAATAAAATAGTAAAATATAAATTGTAAATATAAAAATAAATTGTAAATTGCAAAAATAAATAAATAATTGCAAATAAATAAATAAAATATAAATAAATTGTTCCTTTTATGCTTTGAAGTTGAACGTTTTTGGTAATCGAGTGCTATTTTGCGTTTAATAAATTGTATATAAATAAATAATAAAATAATTGTAAAATATAAATTGGAAATATAGAAATAAATTGTAAAACAAAATCAATAATTGTAAATATAGAAATAAATTGTAAACAAATTGCTCATTTTCTGCTTTGTGGATATCGAGTCCTATTTTGTCTTTCCTGTGAAATAACAACATAAACGGAGGCCTCCGTCCTAATCATCCTTTTTTCAGTCTCGCCAAATGCGCCAAACTTTGAGACTTGCAAAATGCGCGTTGAAAATGAAGTCATTTTCGGGGCCCGCAAACGACAAAGCCTCGCACCTGCCACCCGTTTTGCAAAGGAGCACTTTTCATCCCGCTTTGCGAAGGAATCTCCATTGTCTCGTCATCATCTGATGTGATGCGATGCGATGCGAAGGACTCTCGGAGCTTCTCCTCCTCCTTCTGCTGCTGCTGGTGGACACCATGATGGACGCCGCACGCCGCCGGAATACTAAAAAGCTTCCGTAGATTAGCGGCGAGGCGAGTCCGAGCAATAAAAGGAAGCCAGAGGAGGAGGAGGCGGCGGCTATAAACTGGCGCAGCCTTGAATCGGACGCGCACGGGCCGTGAAAAGAAAAGCGGCCGGCCGGTCCCACTCTGATCACTTGCTTGGTCAGGAACGACGTCAATGTCGACACGAGACCATACATTTGTATTGTAAAAGTCGTGATTTGTACCTGTAAAAAAAAATGAACTGTAAAAATAATTATACCGGTAAAAAAAGAAAAATCAGTACATAAAAAAAATGTACCTGTAAAAAAAGTGTACTAAAAAAATGTGTACCCGTAAAAAAAAATAAAAAAAATGTACCTGTAGAATTTTTTTTCGTACCTCTAGAAAAAAGTGCAAATTTGAACCAATGAGGTTGAGCTTCAGCCCACGCAAATCCTCCAGAGCCCGCCCCCTTCTCTACGAGTACAAATCAGTTTAGCACCATCTGTAGCAAGGGAAAAATTTGGTGCAAAAGTCACATGACTCCGAGTGGCGACTTCTTTGACTACAAGTTGTCATTCCTACAGGTAGAAATCACGACTTTTACAGATATGCACATATTTTTACATGTATATTTTTTGTACATTTTTACATGTACATTTTTAAAGTGCAATTTTTTACAGGTACAAATCACAACTTTTTCAGATGTATTTTTACACTTTTTTTCTACAGGTACAAATTTGTTTTACAGGTACAATTTTTTTTAATTTATTTTTTACATGTACATTTTTCATTTATTTTTTACATGTACTTTTTTTTGTACTTTTTTTACGTGTACATTTTAAATTGATTTTTTTATAGGTACACGTTTTTTACAGGTACAGATTATGAATTTTATAGATACATATTTATACATTTTTCTACAGGTACAAATTTGTTTTAAGGTTGATTGTTTTACATATATTTTTTTTACATGTACATTTTTTTAAACATTTTACATATATATTTTTGTACATTTTACATGTACATTTTTAAAGTACAATTTTTTACAAGTACAAATCACGACTTTTACAGATATATATTTATACTTTTTTTTTTTTTACCAGTTACTTTTGCAGCAGATGCAGCTGCATAGGCAACCAGTCGACTTGCTGTCCAAGTTGCGCTTGCACCCAAACGATAGGAAAGCATCATGGGATAATAAGAAGAAAGCGTTTGTTACCGTATGCTGTAGAGCACGTTTCCGTTCTTGGAGATGCGCAGCAGCTTGTTGTCGGTGGTGACCTCGTGGAAGTTGGCCCCCTTCTCGTTGGCGAAGAACAAGTCGGGCTTCCAGATGGAGTCCAGCATGGACGGGTCCAGGTCCAACGAGTCGTCCGGGTACTCGCTGTACGCCAGGCGCGGGTCGTTCCACTGCTGCCTCAAAAAGATGTTCACGCGGTAGTCCTGGAAAAAACCCAAGATAGTCCTCGCAATAAACAAGTCCGACATCAAACGACACAAAAAGAAGGCGTCAAATAAGTGCAAAAGGCATTGGACGCAAAACCGTTATTTAGGCAATTGCGAGCAGATCACAAGCCGGACAGTCATTTGGTGCGCAAAAACTGACAATCACAGGTTTGAAATATAGCAATATCTACCATATTAGGGGTGGGAACCTGCAGGTACCTCATCATACCATACCAGACCATATGCCATACAAAGGCGCACCAGAACGATGATCTCACGATATAACGATACCATGGTCATCGATATATTGCTCAGGTCATAAATCCACGATCATCTACGATAAAACTAATAAAAAAATAAATAATTAAATACATACATTCATAAATAATAATTAATAGTAATAATAATAATAATAAAATAAATATCAATAAATAAATAAAAAATACCTAATAATAATAATAAAAAAAGATTCATAATATTATAACAAAATAATATAAATATAAATATAATATAAATACATAATATAATCTATATATACTTAATATATATATAAATATATAAAAAAAATAATAAAAACAAAAATAAATAATATATAATAATAAACTAATAATTAAGATAAAAATAAAAATAAGAATTCATAAAATTATAACAAATATAATATAAATATAAATATAATATAAATGCATTATATATATATATATATATATATATATATATATATATATATAAATGTATCAATAAATAATAAAAATAAATAAATAAATAATAAAAGTAAAAAAATATACAAAAAATAAGAATTCAGAATATTATAACAAACATAATATGAATATAAATATTATATAAATACAAAATATAATATATATATATATATATATATATATATATATATATATATATATATATATATATATATATATATATCCATAAATAATAAAACATAAATACATAAATAATAATAAAAATAAAAAATACCAAAAAACAAAAATTCACAATATTATAACAAAATAATATAAATATAAATATAATATAAATACATAATATAATATATAAATATGTATAATAACTATCAAAATATATCAATAAATAACAAAAAATAAATACATAAATAAAAATAAAAATAAAACATAAATACATAAATAATAATTAAAATAAAAAATACCAAAAAACAAAAATTCATAATGTTATAACAAAATAATATAAATATAAATATAATATAAATACATAATATAATATATAAATATGTATAATAAATATCAAAATATATCAATAAATAACAAAAAATAAATACATAAATAAAAATAAAAATAAAACATAAATACATAAATAATAATAAAAATAAAAAATACCAAAAAACAAAAATTCATAATGTTATAACAAAATAATATAAATATAAATATAATATAAATACATAATATAATATATAAATATATATATAATATATATATATAAAAATATATCAATAAATAATAAAAATAAATAAATAATAATACAAATAAAAAATAATACCAAAAAACAAAAATTCATAATATTATAACAAAATAATATAATAATAAATATAATAATACAGAATATAATATATAAATATATATAATAAACATCAAAATATAACAATTAAAAAAAAATATTAACGTTGAATTTTTGCTTGTTTGTGTGAGTGTTTCCATCAAATGACACAAAAAGATGAAGTCGTCCAAAAGATTCAAATGAATACGTTCGCTATCAAATATTTTTTAGAATTGACTTATCTATTGGGTATTCAATTGATTAATCAACTAGTCAGATTCATTTTATTTTTGCATTAAAATGGATTACCAAAGCATTATTTTTCTCTGATTACGGTTTGTCAATTAAGTGATTGATTGGTGTGTTTTTTTTTCTTCCGTATTTTGTACTCGTATAGTGGTTTAAAAATCAAAAAAATATATATTAAAAAAAAAAGGGGGAGATTGATGATTGATGTTGTACTATGTTACCGGTTCGGTGATTGTTTTCCAAAATAAAAACAGATGTTAGCAAATGTCTTATTTTGAGTCAACACAGAAGATAATCAATAGCAATAATCGTCTTCTTTTTTTTTTTTTTTCCACATTTAGGGCGACATAAATCAGTGAATCATTACTGCTATGTTGAAATCAGAAGATTTTAAATTTAAAAAACATGGCCCCAAACGATTACTCCATTATTAAAATAGTTGTCGATTAATTTGATAATCAATCAATTGACAGCCCTAATTCAAAGTGTGCTCACACACACACGCACACAAACACAAACACGTTGTTGTCACGGGATCGTCTAAATGAATTTGGCGGCGGGATAAAAGATGAGAAATCCGATTATTGACGTACTTTGTTGTTTTTCTTTCTAATCTGCTACCGCGGATTAGCGAGCGCCACTTTTCACTTGTTTCTCTCTCTCTCTCTCTCACAAACACACAGACACACGCGCACTATATAAAAGCTAAATATGATGAACATATGCAACATTAACGATGTAAATGCTGTATATTATTTCAGAGTTACATATAACAATTATTTGATTAATCTATCAATTATTTTTTCCATGTAATCGATGATGTCTTGTTGATATCCTGTAATTGTGTGTTAAGTTGTTTTTCATCAAAAATTTTGATGTGCAATAGTTTTAGATCCGAAATGTTCAACATTATATGCTAACAAATAAAAAAATAAAATAAATAAAAATAATAAAATAATAATAAAAATAAAAATAATAATAATAATAATTATGTATATATATATATATATATATATATATATATATATATATATATATATATATATATATATATATATATATATATATATATATATATATATATATATATATATATATATATATCGGGGTCAAATGATTGTCCTGACTAAAATGTTGACAGATTTTGTTGACTAAAACTAGACGAATAAAGTTATGTTTTCTTGAACTACAATAAAGAATAAAATGCTCGATATATGGTAAACTAAAAATGGACTAAATAAAAACGGGATGAAGTTGACTAACTACTAACTAAGTTGACTAACAACTCGCCGTCATGTTCACAATATTTAAATGCAACACATCTGTTAAAGTCAAGTTGATTTGCATTTGTGCGGTTCGAGCACCCTCTGGAGGCTAGTTTTTTTTTGTGCAATTTAATTTTCATTAGGGATGTTTTGACCCTTCTATGTTTAACATATCCGCTAATTGTCAGATGAAGGGAAACGTAATATACTTGTGAACAAGTCACTATGTGGAGGAACTCAATTTTGTGCGTACATTAACAACATAACATAATAATAATAATAATAATAATAATAATAATAATAATAATAATAATAACATAACATTGCTGTTATGTACAAAAGCACAAAATTGTGCTTTTTTTTAGTATGAGCCCTTTTTTTTAATTTTACAATACATTAATTAAATCTCGCCCACCTCCCCACAATATCGTGATAATTATCGTATCGTGAGCTTCATATCATAATAATATTGTATCGTGACGTTTGGATATCGTTACATCCCTACTAACTACTAGGGGTGTGCCCCCCAAAATAAAAAATAAAAAATAAAAAATAAAAATAAAAAATAAAATCGATTCTCAAAGGGAATGGCTATTGTCATTTACAGGTACCGGTAGTATGATTCAGAATCGATTTTAAATGTCCCAAAACCGATTTTATTTCAATTATTTTAGACTGTATTGGCCCTAGTTTGTGTGTGTCTTTATTGGGAGCACTGTTCATGTTGTAAACGATTTGGCCAGTTAGGGGCAGTGTGGTTCCGATACACTGTTATGTTTTAGCCACAATAGATAGGTAGAAGGAAAAAGTCATGATCAAGTTATGCCAATAAAAGTAAATTTTTTGGGGGGAAGAGCATGTGCCGGTGAGTCATGTTAAGATGCTTCTCTGTAAACATTCCTGAAGCATTTTTGTATGAATAGCCGATTCTTTTAAGGGATAAAAGTGCAGCGAGTAGCGCGATAATTAGCATTAGCGTGCGACGAATAGCATGCTAATTAGCATTAGCGAGTCAGACTGGAGTAGATTGTGACGATTATTTGCACATCTATAAATTGAAGCAGAAACCATTGTCAATCAAATCATTGTGAATCGAAAATCAGACCCAAAAATCTGAATCAAATCGAATTGTGAGAAAGTCAAAGATTCCCACCCCTACTAACTATGATAGAAACTAACAAGCGTGGTTGAAACTGGACTAAAACTTGTGACTAACTTGAAAAATGGTGGATAAGATTCACTAGTGTGCTTTCAACATTGGAAGCAGGAACCAAATTTACGATTATGGCCCCGAGAGGGAAAACAAAACCAATTGGTGACATTTGATGAAGCCAAGCGAGAGAGGGAGAGACTTACCATGGTAGTCTCGGCGATGGAGCCAAAACTGTTGATGAAGATGTTGCAGGTGACGTTGACGGGAGGACCTGAGGAGGAGGAGGAGGAGAGCAGCAGTCACATGACACGCATCAACATTCGTGTCATCAAGATCGGCACCAGATTCAGAAATATCAATTTCAATAGCCCCCACTCGGTTTATTTTGAAAAGAAATATTGGCGGTCCAATGTTGTCCCACACGGGTTCAAGTGCCCCCCCCCCGACAATGTCAACGACATTCTGTCAATCACCAGACGTCACAAAATTGATCCAGGAAGTTACAATCACGTCATGATGACCTCTTCCCTACCGTCAAGTCACATGACTTCCTTCCAACATCCAAACAAGTTCTGGAAGGAGCCCAAAATGGCTGCCTCAAACCTCATGGCTCACTCAACAGGAAGTACAATTATGCTCCAATTTTCGCACCTACGATTTTGGTTTGGGGAACCCAAAAATTGGTACGTTTAGTTCTATTACTATCAAATATTTTTACAACTGATTCATCTATCAATTATTCAACCGATTAATCGGATTTATTTTGGGGTACCAATAAATTGATACGTTTGGTCCGATCGTGCTGTCACTATCAAATATTTTCACAATCAATTAATCTATCGATTATTCAATCGATTCATTGGACTTAATTTCATTGTGCATTAAAGTGTATTACGAAAAAACATTTTCCCCCGAATTACTGTTTATTAACTAGTGATTGGTGCTTATTTTGTACTTCATAATTGCACAACATTGGAAAATCGTGCGATATAGTTGCTGAATATAGCGATATCGATATTATTATGATAGTTAACATGTGCGTAAAGAAATTACATTTTTATTATCTAGTGAAATAATTACATTTTTTTTCATGCAGACAACATAAGCAAACTCAATATAATAATAATAATAATAATAATAATAATAATGTATTTTTTATTTTATTTTATTACCTGTTCTTGTTGCTGCTGGAAATGTAAATTTCCCAGAGGGAGCCAAGTCTAAGTCTAAGTCTAAGTCTAATCTTAATTAATTAATTGTAATGATCTCTCGATAATCAACTATTGGATGGTAGTGCACATTTTAGTTAGCGGCTGATTGGTCAAATAAAAGCATCAAATTCCATATGGAACTTGTTGCATGTCTTTGCGATACGCATTTCGCATGGGCCAATATCGCAACATCGATATTTTTTCGATATGTTGTGCAGCTGTACTTCATATTCGTATAGTGATTTATAAAAAAGGAGGATTGATATTGGACTATATTACCCATCTGGTCATTGTTTTCCAAAACCGATGTTTGCAAATGTCTTATTTGGATTCAAGGCAGACGATAATCGGTCTGCTTTCATCAAGGGTAACAGAAATCAGTCAACGATTACTGTTACTGATATGCTAAAATCAGAAGATTTGGGCCATTCTAAATGTCTATTAATCAATTAATTTTGACTGCCCTAGATAATTTTCACCAAGGACACAAACTGTTGAGTTTTTTTTTTTAGGCATGTTGTGGCCCTCCGAAGGCCAATCAATAATATTGATCAACACAAAAATTGTAATATCACAACAAGACATACGCAGCGAGTACGCTCAAAAAAATATCATCATCATCATCATTCAATTTGTCTTCTTTCGCAAGTTGCAAGACATCACTTTTCTTTTACATGTTAGTTGAGTTGAACTCCCCGATATCAGAAACACAAACATCTTGAAGAATATTTCATACTAAATATGTCAACGTCAAACTTTTAAGTCCACTACCAAGCATGCACACACACAGACGTAGAGGTCAATCAAAGTGTTTTATTGTCTTTCACGCCGCCATCTTGCTGAAATATGACCTATAACGCAGATGAAAAATCCATGTCACGTGACCCGTGAGGACACCTGCATTCATCAATTTGCTTCAAAGTCAAACGTCCTCCTTCATAAACACTCACGTTGCTCAGCGCGTGCGCGCCATCTTGGACTCCAAATCCGAGTTCCCACTTGGGATGGAACAGCTTTTACCGCTAACAATTTCTCCCCGTCAGCATGAAATATGATTTTGCTGATTGTTGCTGATGTTTTTTTTTTTTTTTTGCATTAATCTGGCTCACCACTCAAACGTTGCAAAGCAAAAGATGCTAAACGACAAAAATGGCAGCCAACAGACTTTTTTTTTTTCAAAAGTCTAGAGTATATATACATATATAGATATATTTTTACTGTGTTCTTTTAAAAAGCGAGAAACGTTTAGCGATAACCCTAACCCTAAACCATAGAGTATTAAAGTGATATTTAAACAACAAAAACACAGAACACCCCCCTCCCCTTCATCTGATTGTAAATGGTTTGTTCCACCTCGACTCCTACCACCTGTGTTTTCGCTTTAACAAGGCACTGATGATGCTCAAAATGGCGCCGACGACAATGAAATCCGATTTCAGGCTCGCAGCGTGAAATGTGACCGTGAAACATCGACGAGTTGACTTTATACGTGATGGCGGCATGTGTGTGGGGAGTGTGCGTATACGTGTGTAATACTGCATTCGAGGATGGTCGGAAGTCGGATATTTTTCCCAGTTCCGACCTGAAAGCGTTCAAGGCGAAAGTAAACAACCAAAATTGCGGATAGTGGTAAACTGTTTTTGATTTTGGTCATCAAAACTCATTTTGACCTCCAGCAAACTTACATTTTCGTGATTTTGCTTCATTTTTATAATCTTATTTCATAAGCATTCCATACAATTTAATAGTATAATTTCATACAGGGAGATAGCAGCATAATGTCCTGTATGTTGCGTTTACGTGAAGTTATGTCAAATATTTATGAATGAAGAACGATATCTAGTTTTATGCTGTATTGGAGGACGGTCAGAAGTCAAATATATCCGAGTTGGTTTTTCCCAGTTCCGACCTGAAAGCATTCAAGGTGAAAGTAAACAAACAAAATGGCGAATAGTGGTAAATTGTTTTTCATTTTGGTCATCAAAACTCATTTTGACCTCCAGCAAACTTACATTTTCGTAATTTTGCTTCATTTTTTAAATCTTACTTCATAAGCATTCCATACAATTAAATAGTATAATTTCATGCAGGGAGATAGCAGCATATTTAGTTAGTTTAGTTTTAGTTTAGTTTATTCATTTTTTCCTTTCGGACACATTACAGTTTACATCAATCACATCACATTATTTGCAACATTGACATCCGAAAGAAGGGCTGACGGGTAGAAGCCGAAGCTTATTCGAGACCCGTCCCCATCGACCCATTACTATAACGCATCAATCATATACATTATTTATAATAGTCATTAATTTTTATCGTTATCCATCCCATACTATCCCAGACACTGCTCGCTCAGTTCATCTTGAATGTCCGTGTGTAGATTGTGGCTAGTCCCAGTCATTTGGAACTGGTGAGTCGGTCCCCAGACGCCACCAGCAAGCCCACCCCGCCAGGCGAGCGCAATTCTTCTCTTTCACCAGTAGGGTCTTCGCTGACCTCGGATCAGCTTTCACACATGTTGTGCTTTCCAGAAGAGTAGATCGGCTTGCATTCGGCCCATTGCTATTCAAGCAATTTCAGCACTCGATTCTGGTCAGGTAGCACCACTGGTTGCTAGCATGTTGTGGATCTGATGACTCCTGTGCGCTGCCCAGCCTAGCTCACCCAGCAGAGCGGCCCACGCCAGCCGCATTCCAGGAACCAGACCACCAACCCCCATTTTGCGTATTGACAGCAGATTCATTGTAGCCACAATACAGCCTTATCATGTAGCCTTGACTGTTACAACAAATGTCCAAACGGAATTCGAGCCAGACAATATTTAGATTCAAACGGGAACAGCAATACATGTTATCAATGCAGGTGTATAAACAAGAGTTAGCCTTGGCAAAGTCAGCAAATAATCATATACAACTCCAGCTTTGGGTAATTAGTGATGTTGTTGTTGTTGTTGTTGTTGTGATATTGTGAATTACTGTTGTCTCTCAAGCGCTGCCAATTCCTCAGCTCCTTTCACGATTCGTGTTTTTAGTTGACCAGAGTTATCTTTAGTTTGAATAAAAATTCGGCAGTCTTTTGTCCACGTGCTTTCGATAAGTCCATTCTTTCTCATTTGTCGAGCTTTTTTGGCGATGTCAGCATTCCGTTTGGTGAGGTTTTCGTTGATGTAGACATGTTTCCCACGAAGCTTGTGACGGTCTCTCAGAAGAGCAATCTTTTTCTTTCTGTCAACAAACCTGATCAGAACTGCCGGTGGTCGTGTCCCTCCAGTTGGAAGCGAAAAGCACATCTGAATGTGCGCAGGATCAACAGTTAATCCCAAATCTCTGAGTTGAAGTGTCACTTGCTGTTCCACAGTCTCGTTCCCTGAATATTGGTCAGAATCTTCCGTGCTCGTGCTAGCCGCAGCTCTCAAAGGGCCACGGCGCGGCTTGATCTTGATACCGGTGACTATCACATCGTTGATACGAAGATTTTGTTCCAAATCATCCACTTTTTGTTCCAAGGCAACAATGCGTCGATCTTTTTCCTGTGTCTCTTTCTTCAATTGCTGTATCCTGAAGAAGTGGCTCAATGCTCTTCTTCATTTCAAGTAATTCGGCAACCATTCCACTGAGTTTTCTAAGAGAAGATTTTATCTCCTCATTCTCGTCAGCTCTTTTTCCGCCAGGCATTCTGCAACAATGTAGTTAAAAATCCCAATGCAAAAATCAACAAGTAGTTAGATTCACGAGCGAGTGCAGGAGCAAGTACAGATGCGTCCTTCCTCAACAGATGCGTCCTTGAGTATATTGTCATGTATGTTGTGTTTACGTTAAGTTATGACGAATATTTATGAATGAAGAACGATAACTAGTTTTATGCTGCATTGGAGGACGGTCAGAAGTCGGATATATCAGAGTTGGTTTTTCCCAGTTCCAACCTGAAACCATTTGAGGCGAAAGTAAACAACCAAAATGGCGGATAGTGGTAAATTATTTTTTATTTTGGTCCTCCAAAATCATTTTGACCTCCAGCAAACTTACATTTTCGTAATTTTGTTTCATTTATTGTTTTGATTTTATTTCATAAGCATCTCATACAGTTGAGTAGTTGAGCGTATAATTTCATGCCGGGAGACAGCGGCATACTGTCACGTATGTTGCGTTTACGTCAAGTTATCTCCAATATTTATATGAATGAAGAAAGCTATACGACGCTGAAGTTGGCCCCACGGTCGCGCTCCTGTCAAATCATCTTTTCATACCGCCTTAAAAACCCGCAATTGCGCTATCTCGCCTGTAGATGGCAGCGTTTGCCATTGCAGAAGTACCACTCACTTTGGGTGAAACCTGTTTATTTTGGAGGGCTCCCGTTTCCACAAAAACGAAATGGCGTTCACTTTCTCACCTGTTTCACAATCTACACATTGCCAGCTATCAAATAAGACCTATTTTGAAAAATCTGTTTGGCAAAAAAACGAGAATAAATTGCGTTTAAAGTTGCCAGCATCGGCGTTTTGACTGCAGAGGCTAATGGATGAAATTGGTGATTTTGGTGACCTGTCATTGCCACAAAAACAAAATGGCGTTGATCTTCTCACCTGTTTCACACTCTACACATCACCAGCTATCAAATAAAACCTATTTTGAAAAATTCGATTGGCAAAAACTGGAATAAAACGTGTTTAAACTTGCCAACATAGGCGTTTTGACTGGAGAGGCTAATTGATGAAATTGGTGCGTTTGTCATTGCCACAAAGACAAAATAGCGTTGACTTACTCACCTGTTTTCCAATCTACATGTTGCCAGCTATCAAATAAGACCTATTTTGAAAAATGTGATTGGAAAAAATGAGAATAAATTACATTTAGTTGCCATCAATTTCACCCATTAGCCTCTGCAGTCAAACGCCTTTGTTGGCACGTTTAAACCAATTTCATTCCAATTTTTGCCATTCATATTTTTAAAGATATGTCTTATTTGATAGCTGGTGATGTGTAAAGTGCATAACAGGTGAGAAAGTCAACACCATTTTGTTTTTATGTCAACGGGAGACCACCAAAATCACCAACCTCACCCAAAGTGACTGTAGCCTCCTCAGTCAAAATGCCGATGTTGGCAACTTTAAACGCAATTTATTCTACTTTTTTGCCAATTGGATTTTTAAAAATAGGTCTCAATTGAAAGCTGGCGATGTGTACAATGCAAAACTAGTGAGACAGTCAACGCCGTTTCGATTTTGTGGAAACGGGACTCCTCCAAAATCAACAGGTTTTACTCAATGTGAGTGGTACCTCTGCAATGACAAACGCTGCCATCTACAGGCGAGATAGCGCAATTGCGGGTTTTTAAGGCGGTATGAAAAGATGATTTGACGGGAGCGCAACCGTGGAGCCAACTTCAGCATTGTGAAAGCTATCTAGTTTTTTCTCGAGTAAATTGTGTTTCACCATTCACAGTCTGTGGTCGCCATTTTGTTGAGTGACGTCACTCGTAGCCCGTCGGTGAAGTCGGGGTCCTTTTTTTTTTTTTTGACTTTGCAAGTGGAATTTCACGAGTTCAAGGGGCCACTTCCTGTTTGAACTCCCACTTCCGAGCATCCTCGAACGCGGCATAAATGTGGGTAAATATCGGCAAGTATATTACGAGCCTGTACAAACATGGTGGCAAACATTGTTTGACTCCAACCCTGGAAACGCGCCGCCCGCATTTGTTTGTTGAACTTTGATTATTTATGGGATTTATTTGCCTTCAGGTCACAGCGGACTTTGGGCAAACACGCACCCACACTGGCTGGGGCGTTTAAATCCCCTGCCTGCGAGTGGGTGTGTCATTCCACAGGAAGAAGCGCACGGGATGACTTTGATGACCAATTACTTGCCCTGTCAGCGCGCGCGCGCATCCCTGCAGGCGCTCTCCCCGCGTGTGCACGTGCGTGTGAGACCATTTCATGGCGAAGGATGAGTGCACGAGTGGCGATTTGGCCGCCCGTGGGTGGCGTGACTGAAGGCCGGCGAACGGGCGGGACAAAAAGAGTGCCTTTGTCGTTGCGGTAGGGAAACACAAACACAACAAAGAACAACTAGGTAAGAAATGTGTTAACGAAAACTAGTACTGAAACTAACTAAAACTAAGCATTTAAAAAAATATAAATCTAATAAAAACTAACAGAACTACCATGTATGCTAATTAAAACTAACTAAAAAAAAAGTCAAAACAAAGTAAAAACTAATGAAAACGAAAATTCCCAAACTATAATAACCCTGTTTTGAATTGATTGTAACTCCTGTAAGTGTTTGTTGCCAGGTCACTCCTAAAAAAAGAACATTTTCATCTCAGTTTTTTTTTTTTTTGACCTGCTTAAATCAAGCAAATGAAATGACAGAGACAGAACTGATCCCCATCTCTCGATTCCAGTTGGAACTTGCAGCGATATGAGACCCACAAAAACCACAAAAAAAATCCGCATTTGACCTGAACCAAAAGAAGCGGGAAAACCTACACAACAAAATGCTCCAAATTGTGAGTTGATTCCAGTTACAATTGTTGTTGTTTTTTTGTAGGGATGCACGATAATATCAGTGGCTGATAATTATCGGCAATTATCGTCCTATTTGATGCCATACAGGTAAACCAGATAAAGAAATTCGCCAATAATCATCGGCAAATATCAACCAATTTGACGTCATACAAATAAACCAGATAATGAAGAATTTGCCAATAATTATCGGCAATTATCAACCAATTTGATGTCATACAGATAAACCAGATAATGAAGAAATTCGCCAAAAATTATCGGCGACTATCAACCAATTTGATGTCATGCAGATAAACCAAATAATAAAGAAATCTGCCGATACTAATCGACATACAATGTTGGTCATTTTGCAAACCGTTATCAGTTGACTTATCGGTTATCAACATCGGCACTTTCTAAATGATTGGTTTATCGGTATCCGTTGAAAACAGCATTATCATGCATCCCTAGTTTTTTTGGGTTGTGTTAACTTGTGGCACAAAATTTGAGTTACAAGCAAGTTTAGCTTAGCTTAGCTAGCCGAGTTACATTCAAAGGTCACGTTGACGTCAACACGCGCGATCCAATCGCACGATTAGCAATCGAGTTGCCCCCGAATCATTCACAAGCAACTCCTACTTGCTCGACCAACAAATGGCGTCAATTCAACTCGTAAGTCCAGCTTGTCGCTGAATTTCCTTTGAGCCACCAAAAGCCAAACAAATAAAGTGCAATTAAAGTCCGCCATCGTCGTGAGCTCGACTGCGACGTTTGCGAGGACGTCAACAAACAAACACAAACACAAAGAACTTTCAGCTGAGCTCGTTAAAGCAAGGGATAAAAAACAAAACAAAAAAAAAACAAGCAGAATTTGTGACTTAATGAGGATTCTGCCGCTTTATTAAATATTCATGGCGTGAGTTTATTGAGCTAATACTTGCATTTAGTGCACACCCGAACAACTCTTAGGTGGATGAAAACACAAGCCCAATCTTGAAAGCACATTCTCACACCTGCTTCTGGAAACTTTTTCATCAAGTCCTCATAAATACACAAAGAAAATAAAAATACATGTTTTTTTTTGTCACAGCAGCATATCATGAAGACATCCAAACAATCTTTTTCTTCCTGTGAGTCTTTTAATGAAGTCGCATTTGCGAAGAATGCAAACGCTGCGAGACGCATTTTTATTGTCGCCGCTGATGTGACGGCTAACAACAAACGCTTTCAAGCTGCTTTATTTCCTCAAACTTCATCACGCACGCACGCTCATTTGCATACAATCTGTTAAAAGAAGACAACTCAAGACAAACGATGACTGAACGGTCGCTTGATACATTTTCTGTCCACCGTGTCACACGGGCAATCCTTGTTGGCACTGTAAAGTACGGGTGGGAACCTGACGATACGATACATTATAAGGCTTACGAGAACGAATATCTCAAGATATGATGATACCATCATTATCGACGTATTGCTCAGGTTACAAAGTTGAAAATATAATCCACATTTTTCATAGAAACATATGCAAAAGCCAGTCAGATAAATGTCTTCCACAAGTCCAAAGTGCACTGATCAGTCTTCTTTGCCTGAAGACTTGCGTCCATTTCCCTGCCACTCTTATGAGGCACTCCCCCTAATGGCCCGCCAAGTCATTGCTCAATAAGTCATCAAGAATGGACCTATTATTAGTGGCTGTATATTAACAACAAATATCGCCATACTTGCGTGGGCGTATCGCTAATCCATCGAGTGACAAAGGATCATGATTTATCGCGATATCGAAATATCGTCACACTCCTCGTCATGAGACGAGAAAATGTGATTTCGTCACTTGAGTCCAACGTTCATTCTCGAACCAGAAGAATTTTCTCGGTGATGTAAACGTGAGCATGGCACTGATCCTTGTGGCACGCCAAAGAATTGTTTCGTGCCGAGTTGTAGAATTGTAAGCATGTGTTGACCAAGGTTATCTTAGTAAACTAAAACTAAAGAAAGAACTAAAACTAAAATTCAACAAACAACTTCATTAACAAAATAAAATCAAAACGAAAATGCTTTTTACAAAAAACGAAAACTAACCAAAACTACATTTTATGTTTACAAAACTAACTAAAATTAACTATAATTATAGGAAAAATGTCCTTGGTTTTAGTCTTTGGGAATTAATTGAATGCATGAGCATTTGGGGATGATTTTTAACGTGATTTTAAATTGATTTATTTCAATATGATCCAGAAAAAGGACTTTTGAAAGTGTGTCACACATAAGTGATGTAATCTAGCAGCATCCAATAGAAAAGCACCTTCAGATGTCACTCCGATGCTGTTTCTGAAATATTGCGCACTGTAATACACATTTAAAAAAAAAAAAAACTAATACTGAAACTAAACAAAACTAAATCAAAAGCATTTATTAAGTAAATAAAATTAATACAAAAATAATGAAAACTCCCTAAATTTAAAAAAACAAAACTCAAATGAAAATTCCAAAACTATAATAGTCTTGGTTCTGACATCCGACATCAAGTCACAACGACGTGAGCGTGGCATTGATCCTTGTGGCACTCCAAAAAAGTTCATATGAATGAAGGAAGTCCATATTTGGGCATAAGGTGGCGGGACTTAGTCAAGAAGTGAAGGGTGCGGGACTTCGACTGGAAGTCAAGTGGGTGGGCCTTAGACCGGACGTTAGGGGGCGGGACAGGAAGTGATGTCACACGTGTCAAAATGATTGAATGATACTCTTAATATCGAATTAATACTTAATTAATATTTGCGGCAAAGCGGTCATCATCTCCATTCAGCAAAAACTCGTCAATCCCAGTTCGGCCGGCAAGCGCTCAAATATTTGACTTCAAGCTCAGCACACACGCCGACAATCGCAGATGCTCCGCTCGATGAATTGGCAACCAATTTCAATTTCAAGCTTCGGCGGGTGTCGTTAGCCGTGCGCTCCAAAGTAAGCAAAGTCTGCGTCGTCATCTTTACGCATTTTGGTTTGTTGAGAGACATTTGTGACCACCATCACAACATCAATTGTTTTTTTTGTGTGTTTTTTTGGTTTTTTGTTTGTTTTTTTTGGGCTAAATCCGATGTAGTCGTTCACATTTGACAACCAAAATGTGACTCATAATGTAAAAGAAATGAATCCATCAAGCAAAAAACACGACATTTGTGACATCTTCTCGCAACTTGTGTCCGCCTTTCATCAATTTCTTTTTGTTTGGTTTCTTTTTTTTTCTTTTAATTGTGGGAATGCTGAAAATGCTTTTTTTGTGCTGATTTTAGCTGAAGTCTGATGATAATCCCCTTTTTCTGGCACCAGCACCCAAAGATGTGATTAAGGAGTATAGGCATTGCTTATAAATAAATAAAAAAATAAATAAAAACTCTACTATACTAATAATTTATGGTAGGTGACTACTGCTGACTTCTGACTGAGAATGGGTGGATGCCTGGATGGGTTTGTATTTGTTATTTAACTACAAGTTACTACTTAATAATTACTACTAATACTACTACTGTTTCATTCAGTAGCATTCAGCTATTAGCATTCAACCTTCAGCATTACCACGCAATTTCTTCAGAAATTGCACTTAGTCTAGTTCAGTTAGTTATTTTTTCAAAAAGGCTTCGTTTTAGTTGAGCTTTTATTAGTTTTAATAATAGCTTGTATTTTTTTTAAATATACGGATTATTTGTTGAGTACAAGATTAAAAAAAAAAAGGTAACAAAAATGTTGCGGAATAAAATAAAGTACAATTCTCTAACTTCCTTCTTCTGCAGCTACAAATGGAGCAAAATACACAAATCAATAAGTTTCATATCAACCCCGATAGCACATTTATGATTGACAAAGAGGAAAACAAAAGACATTTTTGCTATCATTAGTGTGACTTTTAGCTAGTTCTAAAAAACATCACATGTATTTGCAGTTTTCATTTAGAAAAAAAAAAAAAAAAAAAAGATGAGATGTGACACTGTTCTGATCAGGTGGATTGGGTTTGGACGAGACCTTGCATTTTATCGACTGTAATATTTTTATTTGCCTGACTAATCAATGACATCATTAATCAGCTCCGCAAAATGATATTTCATGTTTAACTTTTTTTTTTTTTTTTTTTTTTTTAGGGGTGTGAATTGCCTCGTATCTGGCGATTCGATCCGTATCACGATTCATCTAGGTTGCGATTCAATTTGATACTGATTAATCCCGACACGAATCTGCAAGTCGATTATTGCATTTTTTTTTTAAACTCAAATTTAGAAAATATTAATAAGTAAACTTGTAAGATTTGTATGATAATGTGTTGAACTGAAACTTCAACACTGTTTTAAACAAACCGGTTGCAATCTGTTTCATGTTTGAACAGCATTCAAATACAAATATTAATGCTCCATTCATTTAACATTCTTCCATGCTTCAAGTGTGAACCCGAAGTAAGCCTTTTTGTTGAATATTTCCATCAAAAATGGATGTTTAAATATCGATTCGTCCGCATATTGAATCGATACAAGAATTGCGCGCTGTAATATCGCGATATATTGCCAAATCCATTTTTCTTAACGCCTCGTTTTTTTGGAAGAATTTGTTTTTATTTTTTGGTTGTGTTTTTTTTCTCTGCATTTCAATTGATGTCAACCAAACGTGAGTTTTCACAATTAGTGATGAAAATGGCGCCCGGTTGACTTTGAGTAAACGGTTTTTTTTCTTGTTTTTGTTTTTTTTTTTTAAATACATATCCTCTGATAAAATCTGTGAATGGTTAGTTTTTTGTTTTTTTCCAAACTTGATCATTGATTGGATGAAAAATCCTGATTGTGTAAAGCCCAATTTTCATTTTGATTTTAATAACAAAAAAAACATTTTCTTCAACTTCAGTTTGATTTCGTTATGAACCTGTCATCAAAATAACAAATTTAGCAGACAGATTGTATGTTGAGTCCAATTTTTTTAAATTGGTCGAGTGACGGCTTGTATCTCAAAGCAGCGCTGTCATTATCATCCTCATCATCATCATCATCATCATCATCACTTGCTGCTTCCCGTCGAGGTTTGCCTCGTAGCTTCTTCCCGTTTGAAAGATAATCTCGAGTCATGTTTCTTTTGTTTTCGTTTTTTGTTTTGCTTGACGTTGCCGTCAATTGGATTTTGCGTCTCGTCTTCCTGCCGGCACCGCACCTCCGCCTCTTGAACTTCATTAGCGCGTGCATGCGTGCACGCTTGCATGCACGTTTACAGTTGCGAGTCAACACACTAAAGTCGCAGATAAACAAACGAGAGACGACGACGACAGCAAGTTTGATCAAGTGTCGCCTCCACACTAGGATTATTATTATCGTTTTGCAATTTTTCATTTTGATTTCGTTTTGATTGTTGTTGTTTTTTAAATTTACTTAGTTTTAATTCAATTTCAGGGTGGTTCTGTTAGTTTTGATTAGGGGTGTTAAAAAAATCAATTCAGCAATATATCACGATATTACAGCACGCAATTCTCCAATCGGTTCAATATGCGGGCGAATCCATTTTTAAACATTCATTTTTGATGGAAAAATATTCAACAAAACGTCTTTGGGTTCACAACTTAAGCGCGGAAGAATGTTGTATTCATGGAATATTAATTAAGCCTTAATTTAATATTTGATTTCAATGCTATTCAAACATGAACAAGAGTACCGTATTTTCCGCACTATAAGGCGCACCAAAAAGCCTTCAATTTTTTTCAAAAGCTGACCATGCGCCTTATAATCCAGTGCGCCTTATATATGGATCAATATTGAGCCGCAACAGGTCTCGCTGTCAAGACGCTGTCGGTGACCCTGCACGGTCGGTGACGCACATGCGCAGAAGATCCCGCCATCTTGGATCGCTTGCTAATACTAATACTTTACCTCAGAGAAAATAATAAAACAGCTGTTTATTCATTTTGGGAGTGAATGGAGTTGTCAGAAAGCTGGTTTGTAATCTATTAATAAAGTTTGACTGACCTATCTGACTGTTTTGTTGACATTCCCTTTAGCTCAGCACCATCTAATGGATGCATAACATAACCCCAGCCTCTACTGTCGCGCCTTAGATATGGAAAAAGTTTGAAAATATGTCATTCATTGAAGGTGTGCCTTATAATGCGGTGCGCCTTATAGTGCGGAAAATACGGTACATAAGAATGACGTTTCAGATAAATAAATAACACATTTTCACACAAATCTTACGCTGTACATGTACAAGTTTACTGATTAGTATTTGCAAAATTTGAGTAAAAAAATTGCAACAATCGACTTATACATTCGTATCGGGATGAATCGGTATCAAATTGTGGCCAATGAATCGTGATACAAATTGAATCGTCAGGTACTAGGAAATTCACACCCCTAGTTTTTATTAGTTTAATAAATGCTTAGTTTTAGTTTAGTTTAAGTTAGTTCCAGTATTAATTTTAGTTGTTTTTTTGTTTTTTTGTTTTTTTAAGTGTGTATGACTTGTACGCAATATTTAAAAAAAACAGCATGGGAGCGATGTCATGTGAAGGTGCTTTCCTATTGGCTGCTGCCAGATGACGTCACTTCTTGAGTTTTGTTTTTTTAAATTGAGTTAGTTTTAATTAGTTTTCAGGGTGGTTCTGTTAGTTTTTGTTTTAGTTCTTTAATAAATGTTTACTGTTTGTTTAGTATTAGTTTTTTTTTTTTTTAAATGTGTATGACTTGTGCCCAATATTTAAAAAAAAATCAGCATGGGGGCGACATCATCTTTTGGTGCTTTTCTATTGGCTGCTGCTAGATGACATCACTTCTGTGTGATACACTTTCAAACGTCCTTATTCGGCTTCATATCAGAATAAATGTACCTCATATCACATTTCAAATCATCCCCAAAGGCTCATGCGTTCAATTCATGACAAAAGACTAAAACCAAGGACATTTTTACTATAATTCTAGTTTTGTAAACATAAAATGTAGTTTCAGTTACTTTTCCTTTTTTTTTAAGGGTTTTTGTTTTCATTTGATTTTGCGAACAAAATTGTTTCTTGAATTTGAGTTTTTTTCCGTTAGTTTTGGTTGACTCTAATAACCTCGGTGTCCATTTCCTCAACATTTGGCCTTTTACGATTTCTTTCGAGAGCATCTCGTGAGCGCGCCAGCGGCACCTGCAGGACCGAAGCGGAAGTGCTGCCATTGGATTACAAAAATGGCGGCCGTTGTTTGCATACTGGATCACTTTGTGTGTGTGTGTGATCAAATGAGTGTGTTTTTCATGTCGGCGCGTGTTAACATATGTTTAAATGTGTGTCTGTAAAAATATTTTGTGTGTGTATTAGGGCTGCACGATATTGGAAAAACATGCGATATACGATATAGTTGCGATATTTAACATGTACCTAAAGAAATGACATTTTTATCATCTAATGAAAGGATTACATTTTTTTTCATGTGGCAAAATATTCATATCAATGTATTCTTAACTAATTGTAATTACCTCTATTGGATGGCAGTGCACATATTCGTTAAGTACACTGTGTTCCAACTATGTTTTGCATTTGCATTATTCGGGTTGGAACACCCATGGAACTAGGGACGTGGAAACCAAATAAAAGGAGAGGGTGAGGAGGGGATTTTTTTTCAGAGCGCAGTTGTGAATTGGATCAGTCACTTCCTCTCCTTTCTCCTCGCAACCTTTGAACTGAGTGTCTTTTTTGTCATGTTTCATAAATGTCAAACAGGTAAACCTGACAATGTGACTGGTCAAATTCAGATCAAAGCATCAAAGCCGTAACAAACTTATTTCATGTCTTTGCAATATGCATATTGCATCGGCCAATATCGCGATATCTATATTTTTTTGATATATTGTGCAGCCCTAGTGTTGATGAACGTATGTGTGTGATGGTTAAAAGAGTGTTTGCGTGGAGTTGTAAGTATGCGTGTGGGTGCGTGTGTGTTTATGTTCATAAAATAGGCGGCCATTTTGTGTGGCGTGCGTTTGTGTGTGTGCATTTGAATGAAGTGTGTGGAAGCTGCGCTGTTAAACTCGATGCTTGGAATCATCTTGACAGGGAAAAGGATGTATCATTGCAGCTGAGTGCGCGCGCGCATACGCACACCGAGGTTGAGTCAGTGTGTGTGTCTACATGTAAATGTCATATGAAGGTGAAGCGATGTGTGTTTCCGCCGCTGTAATCATGTTGTCAGCCCTCCCCGGATAATCAGGACTGCGCGGTGATCATCACGCTCGCTTCACTTCAATTTTGGTCTTTAAAAAACAACTACAACAAAAAAAGTCTCTTTGAAAGAAAATCTAGTCACGCAGTGTATGGTATGATACGTACAATATGTATTTCGTATCATTGGGGAAAACAAAAACAGAAAACTCAATTTGCTGTCTGGATTCTTTAAGCCGAAAAGAAAATATGACTTGTGTATCGTTTATTGTTTTGCATCTCATGTTATTTTCGAGCAATGCCTTTCATATCATATCAATTAGGACTGCAACAAACGAACATTTCAGTCATCAATTAATCTGTCGATAATTATTTTTTCGATTATTAACTGATGTGTAAAAAAATGTATTTCTATCCTTTCCCCCCAGAATGGAACATTATTCCAAATTGACAGTACACAAACAAACAATTTTTGGAATGTAACATGATAAAAATGCAAACATGTTGATCATTGTATTACAAAGTAAAAATTAATTTTCTTTTGCTTCAAAACAAAGAAAATCGATCCACTTTCATGCACGATGACAGAAATCGGAAAAGGTTTACTCTTGACGAGACAAAATTTGGAGCATTAATACAGTACAAATCTAAATAAATAAATATATATCAAAATGTTTCATCGTTGATCAAAAATAATTCTCAATTCATTTGATGAGTTGTTAATGAATTGATTAATGGTCACTGCTCTAATATTAAAATCAGAAAAGACAAAAATGTTCGGTGTGATTTTGTTGCGTTTGTGATATTTGAAACGGGCCGGCGTTGAATCGCTATCTGGAAGGTGGCTCCGCCCAGTGCCAGACGGGCCATCATTAATATGTCAAACCCGGCAATTGCACAAAAAAGTCAAATCTTGTCAATCTGATCGCAACTTTTGCGGAAGAAAGTGAGCGCAATCCATTTTGGAATGCGGCAAAGAAAGACACGACGGCGCTCGCATGCATCAACATCACAAGTCAAGGAAGGAAAAAACACGATTGCAATTAAGATTCTTCTTCAAGTCAAAAAAAAAAAGTTGGCTACGCCCATGTAGCGTCACCGCCATGGAGGAAGAGGACAAAAAAAACAAAAGAAAGGGTTTGTGGGAAAGAAAAAAACAAAAGAGGAAAGTACCTTTCTTGTGAGTAGCTTCATTTTTGGAGCCTTTGGGGTCTAATAATAAACAAAAAAAGATGACAATTAAACAACAACACCAATTTGTTTTCTTTTGTCTATTGAACACGAGCTGAGCGACGACTCGTTCGTTGTTTGTCCCGCTTGAGGAAAACAACGCGGCTATCGGGCAGGGGGGAGCAGGGGGGGGGGGGGGGGGGGGGGGGGGGCATCGCACGCTGCCAACAAGGGAGGGGGGCAGAGGGGGCGGGGCACGTTGGCAGCAAGGGTGGAGAGGGGGCGGGGCAACATACTCTGAAGGCAGTAGCAGCAGGGCAAGAGGAGGAGGGGGGGGATGCACAATTGGAAAAGAACAAAGTGGCGGCCGGCCATGGACAAGATGACAAAGAGGAAGAAAGAAGCAAAAAAACGCGCCACTCGCTTACTAGAACCCGAATGATGATGCAAGGGGCGGGTGCTGGTGCTGGGGGGGGAGGGGTTTTCTCAAAATGCATCAAGACGACATGTCAAAATGGCTTCCTTGTCATTTTAGCTCGGCATCGTCCACACAGGAAGTGATGTCACACTGCCACGCCCGCGTTGCCATGACAACACGAGAGCGACCCAGAAAAATATTGCGTCACGTACGCCGTGCTTGTTCCAAAATGTCAAACTTTTGACCCACATCAGAAATACAAACCACAATATGAAAACACAATTGAGTAGTCGGCTTGCGACGTCATGTGACCTCAACTATCCTCGAACCGTTCACAGACTCAAGTTCAATTAAGTCAACAAAATACTCTTACAACAAATAAACCCATCCATTTATTTTCTTAACCGCTTGCTCTTCACAAGGGTCGTGGGGGCTGCTGGAGCCTATCCCAGCTGGCTTCGGGCAGTAGGCGGGGTACACCCTGAACTGGTCACCAGCCAATCGCAGGGCACACAGAGATCAACCACCATCCACACGCCCAATCACACCTAGGGACCTAGTGTTCAATTAACCTGCCATGCATGTCTTTGGAATGTGGGAGGAGACCGGAGTACCCGGAGAGGACCCACGCAGGCACGAGGAGAACATGCAAACTCTACCCAGGAAGGTCGAATCCTGGACTCGATCTTGCGTCCTCAGTCCTGGGAGGCGGACGTGCTAATCACTCATCCACCCACGAATAAACACAACACATTTATTTAAAGGTTTCATATTTATTCCAAAATTATTTCTGTGCAAAATGTTGAGACAATATTAATGTATACTGATTTGAAATCAGTTTTACCTAAACAAAGTAGGGGTGCACCGATCGATCGGCCGGCCAATTTACCGGCCCTGATTTCCTTAATTTTGGAAGATCGGTGATCGGCTAATCCCTTAAAAATAAACCGATCTTTTCCACCAATCTCATCTCCCTCCTCAGAGGTCCGAAAAAGTCAATAACAAAACAAAACAACCCATTCGTATTATTTCGCCGATACTGTTCAATGTTTTCCAATACGACAAGATTGGAACAGCGAAGGTGTGTGCTGCTTGTAATGAAAAAAAATCGATATCGGCAAAAATCGGGATCGGCAGGTCACACTTTTTAAAAGATTGGCGATCGGTGATCGGCCGTAAAATAGTGATCGGTGCACCTCTACTAGAGGTAAGATCTTTAGCGCGAGCCCGAGCCGGCCCGAAATTCGGGTCGGGTCGGGCCGGGCTTCTCTCTCGCTGACTTTAAAAATAAATAAATATATGTTTATAAAAATGAATACTAAAACGATGTGTGGATACTAAACTAAGGAATACTTGTAAAGAAATAATTTGGATAAAACAGAGAAGGCGGCGCTGCAGTATTTCTCCGCGTAATTAAGCGAGTGCGCATCAAGATCTCTCTTTCACTCTCTTTGTCTGGCCTCTTTTTCTGTTCCAGCGTTATTTCGTTGTGCAAATGTATTTATCATGATCATAAAAATATGTAAATTATTTTAACCTTAAAAAATCTTGTTTTTTTTCTGCCAAAAATACTATGGGATAAATTGAAATTTCGGGTTTGCTTCGGGCTTGGGCCTGCAAATCAAGTTAATTGGTCGGGCTCGGGCTGGGTCGGACTTTAATGCCGGGGTGGATTTTTTAGGTTCGATTTTACCTCTAACCTCTACTAATAATAATCCAGACAAGAGTGTCATTATTTACACGCACCTCACAATTTAACTCATTTCCAAAGATTTGATTTCTTAAACGATGAATTCATTCAGTTTATTGCCCAGCCCAAAGAGGTGCAGTACTTTCAAAGTAAAAGTAGGTGTTTGGTGTTTGCAAAGCTCTTATTTTGTTTTTTGTTTTTTTTGTTTTTTTTTTATTTATTTTTATTTTTATTTATTTTTATTTTTATTTATTTTTTATTTATTTATAAAAAATAAAAATAAAAAAAATAAAAAAAGCAAAGCTCTTATTTTGAAAGAACGCCCAGCAGACAATCAGTTACACTCTTCCGGAAGACGATAGAAAATGGAGAAGATTTATTGTTGAGAGGCTGGAATTTAAAACATGTTTTCTAAACGATTCAGCAATTATAATTAATTTGATAATTTAGTTGTCAATTAAATAATTGATTGCGTCTTGATTGCGTGTGGCAGGGGCAAAACAATGGGGAAAAAAAAAAGATTTTTTTTTTTTTTTTTTTTAATCATGACTTCACCATATGACCGATTCTCACTTAGAGTGTGCAACATATCTCCAAGATAAATGTGGCTTGCCTACAAAATGATGGATGGACAGACGGATGGATGTTTTTGGGTTTTTTTTGTACATTTTTGTGCTAGCTTGAAGCCGTGTTGTCACGCTTCAGGATGAAAGACGGACTCGGGTGGTGAATTGTTCTCCGGATTTCACACCGTGTCGACGTTTACCTCCGCGCGCGCTCGCTAGCTCGCTCAGCCCGCCCGCCCGCCGCTCGTGTCACGCTAAACCCCGGCTTAAGTCGGGATTAAAAGTGAGCCGGAGGCAGAGCTTAGCCTCGGGCTGTCCCAAACATCACGCTAGCTGGCATTCAACGAGCATGCGAGCGCGTCACCGCTATTCCCCGACGCCACACGGTGAGCGCGGATAATTAGCGGCGCCGTGTGGATAACCGCTGCTAGCATTAGCGACGACAATGATAAGGCGACACTCGCTTGCAGGTGTGATGGGATTCCACACGGGCACGAACATATTAGCATCACATGAGCTGCCAGTCACGTTGAACCAGGAAAATATTCATTCATACCTTTTCAAAGATGGCTTTTCACTTTTTTTTTTTTTCTGTTCAATTTCTAAAAGACAATTTGTGTTGCGTTGTAGCGTCGTCGTGAAGGAAGGTGGTGGATAGTGCATTTCGTCTGCAAGCTTTGTATTAGTTTTAGTTATTTAATAAATGTTTAGTTTTAGTTTAGTTTTAGTTAGTTTCAGTATTAGTTTTAGTTTAAAAAAAATGTGTATTACTTGTGCGTATAATTTAAAAAACAGCATGGAAGCGACGTCATCTGAAGGTGTTTTTCTATTGGCTGCCGCGAAATGACGTCATTTACAGTATGTTAATATCAAAATAAACCAACTTCAAATCACATTTAAAATCCTCATGCATTCAATTAATTACCAAAGACTAAAATGAAGGACGTTTTTGCTATAATTATAGTTTTGTAAACATGAAATGTAGTTTCAGTTAGTTTTTGTTTTTTAGAAATCATTTTCATTTTTATTTTATTTTGTTAACAAAATTGTTTTTTGAATTTTAGTTTTTTCATTAGTTTAACTACAATAACATTGACTGTGACAATTTTTTTTTGTGTAACAAAGCAAAAGTAAATAAATAAAATTATTTAAATATGAAATCAATTTTAATATTCCTCGGAAATTGTGTTCTTCCAAAAATTATATAAAAATATAAATATGTTTTCCATCCATCCATTCATTTTCTTAACCGCTTATTCCTCACAAGGGTTGCGGGGGTGCTGGAGCCTATCCCAGATAGCTTCGGGCAGTAGGTGGGGTAGACCCTCAACTGGTTGCCAGCCAATCGCAGTAAAATATGTTTTAAAACGTTAGAATTGAAGATGTAATCCACATTTTTCATAGAAACGTATGCAAAATGTCTTCCACAAGTCAAAGAGCACTGATGAGTCTTCTTCGCCGGAAGACTTGCGTCCATTTCCCCGCCACTCTTATTAGGCGCTCCCCCTAGTGGTCCGCCAAGTAATTGCTCAATAAGCCATGAAGAATGGAGCCATTCTAGTGGCTGTATATTAACTATAAATATCGCGATACTTGCGTCGGCGTATCGATAATCTATCGGGAGGGAAAGTATCACGATTTATCGCAATATCGATATATTGTCACACTCCTATTCCTGCCTGTCCTGGTTTTCCTGTCTTCATTGTCCTTCTGTTGTTCAAGCTATTCCTATCTTTCCCATGTCTGCTTGACTTCCTGTTTTTCGTTCTTCACTTCCTGTTCTCATAGTTTTCTTTTCTGCTGATCTCATCTCCAGTACTTGCCTTTTTCATCTCTTCCTGTACTTCTTACTTTCGTTTCTTCCTATTCAACATGCTTTTCCTTTTCTTCCATCGTCACGCTATTCCCAATTTTTACAGCACTTCCTTTTCTTGCTATCGTAAATCTCTTGCATAAATCTCAGTTAAATCGCATAGTGTCTGGTGTTAACATGGATACTCCAGCTAACAACTGTCCGACAGTGCTCTCCTTTTTTAATAAAATATCGCTTAAAAATCTTACACATTTGATTAGCGCGGCAAAACAAACAACTTGTATGCTTGACCCACTTCCGGGCAAACTGGTTAAAGAATTGTGTACAATCTTGGGTCCTTCCATTTTAAATATTAGAAATTTATCACTTTCTACTGGCATTGTCCCAGTAGCTTTTAAAACTGCTGTTATTCAACCTCTACTTACACGACCTAACCTCGACCCAGATAGCCTCTGCAATTATCGGTATCAAATTTACCGTTTACTGCAAAAATACTTGAAAACTAGCAATGGACTGTAATACCTCGTCGGTTTTATTATTACTTGATCTTAGCGCCGCCTTCGATACCGTCGATCATAAAATTTTACTAGATCACCTTCAAACATGTATTGGTATTTCATGCTTAGCACTTTCGTGGTTTCGTTCGTACCTCTCAGAGCACCGTGTAATTCATGGCAATGCGACCTCTGAGCTCTGTAACGTCACGTGTGGAGTCCCACAGGGGTCGGTACTAGGCCCTCTCTTGTTTAGCATTTATATGCTTCCGCTTAGCGATATTATATGTAAATATAATATAAATTTTCACTGTTATGCTGATGATATCAATTATATTTGCCTATAGAAATAATACATTCGCAAAACTGCAGTAATCTGGAGGCCTGCCTCGCCGACATTAAACAATGGATGTTGTTTAATTTTTTGCTTCTTAACCCAGATAAAACCGAGATGTTGATTGTCGGTCCCGCTCGTCATCGGCATCTGTTTACTAACACCTCTCTAAACCTTGATAAATGTACTATTAGCCAAAGTTACTCAGTAAAAAATCTTGGCGTTATTTTTGACCCAACTCTCTCTTTTCAAATGCATATTAAAAATATTACTTGAACTGCTTTTTTTCATCTCCGTAATATTGCTAAAATCCGCCCGATTCTGTCTGATGGTGATGCAGAGATTATAATTCATGCGTTTGTTACGTCTCGCCTTGACTATTGTAATGTATTACTCTCTGGTCTTCCAAGCCTTAAAAGTCTACAGTTAGTTCAAAATGTAGCAGCTAGACTTTTGACGCGGACGAGAAAGTTCGATCATATTACCCCGATATTAGCCAGCTTGCATTGGCTTCCGGTCCACCTGAGATGCGCTTTTAAGGTCTTGTTACTTACATATAAAATAATGTATGGCTTGGCGCCTTCCTATCTCGTCGATTTAATAATACCGTACGTTCCGACAAGAAACCTTTGTTCACAACACGCTGGTCTTTTGGTGATTCCAAGAGCTAAAAAGAAGTCCGCTGGTTCAAGAGCGTTTTCGATCTGGGCTCCAGTGCTCTGGAATGCCCTACCCTTGGAGGTCAGCGCTGCTACCTCTGTTGAAACGTTTAAATCACATCTTAAGACGTATTTTTATACTTTTGCATTTGGCTGAATGTTATGGGCCTGGTGACTGCCGCTTCTTTCTTTCCCTCCCTTCTTCTCGGCTTGGAGGGGGAGTTAGGTGTCAGTGACTGTTTGGATGCTGTTTTACGTGTTCTACACTGGCTGATCGTGATGAGATCCAGGTTGGACCATTACCTTGAAGTTGCTGTCATGGAGATAACTACACCGATTGTCCCGCCTGGTTTTGGATGATGACCCACTTCCCTGATGACGTCTTCTTGCAGTGCTTCAACTTCCTCAATGGACTTTTGCACTATTCTAGTAATAATGTTTAGTATCATAAACTATGTCAATTGTTGCCCATTTGGCATCCATTGCAGCCTGGTCATCCTGGGAGGGGGATTATCACATCTGCGGCCCCTTCTCAAGGTTTCTTATTTTTTTTCCCTGATGGTTTTTTTTTTTTGAGTTTTTCCTTGCCCTTTTGTGGTTTGATCAGGGGATGTCGTTACTATTTGTCAACTGTGGGCATGTGAAGCCCTTTGAGACTTTTTGTGATTCAGGGCTATATAAATAAACTTGACTTGACTATCAGCGTTCACGTCTTGTTTTGTGCTTCCGTCCTCTTACTGTTTTTCTTCCTCCCTTCCTGTTCTTTCTTTTCCCTGATATTCCAGTCTTCGTGCTACTCCCATTCTTCCTGTTCGTCCTGTCTTGCTTTTTTTTTTTTTTTCTGTCTTTCCCTGTCTCCCCTGTTCGTGTCCCAAAGTGACATTTGGGATTTTCCGCGTGACGGCCAAAGCGTGCGCTAAGCTAAAAGCATCTGAACTTGTTCTTGGTCAGCATGTCGTTCGCACGCTACTACCTTAGCTCCATCACCCCCAGCTGCTGTGCACCCCCCTCACCCCGAAGCTGATTACTGCACGTCCATTCGTGGCATGAAGCGGCTATTAAACAAGTGCTGACGGCAGCAAATCGACGTCAGTTGCTGACGGGTCATAAAGCACGACGGCCCACCTGGACACATTTCAGCACGCCTTCTTCAGTTAGCAAAAGGGGAAGGACTAGATCCGTTTTTAACTTCTTCCTACTCCCTTTGGACATGTAAGCCATCACACGAATGATTGCTTTGAATTTCTTCTTTCTTTGAATTTTTATTTGCTACTTATTCATGTTTATATGTTGTGTTTATATGTTCAATAAACAAACAAACAAAAGCCTGTTAGCTGATTCGATAACTTCTGATGACTGTTAACGCCTGCCAAAGAAGCTCATCTCAAGCATCAATAGCACAAGTTGCTCATTTCTAACGTTTTTTTTTTATTTTTTATTTTTTAGCAGAGCTAGCTAACCATTATAATAATATATGACGTGATTTACCAAAAAAATGAGCAAAAATACTTGTATAGCATGTTTAGCTCATGTATAGTTCAGCATTAGCAAGGTGACAAGATTGGAAAAAGATGAAAGATGATCTGGTTGGATTGAACGTGTCTGCTTGTGGATTTAGATCAAATGTCGATTAAAAATCCCGTAGCAGTGCTTAGGTATCAAAGAATTTATTTACTTATTTTTTAATGCCGTAACTGCCACTTAAGACATCATTTACAAGTTTAAAAGCACTCCAACAAATACATCGACATAATGACATCTACACAAGCAAGGGGGAAACAAGTACAAAATAAATAAAAGATACGAAAAGATAAAGTCATGAATCCCAAAAAATAAACTCAACTATAAAGGGCCCTTGCAGCCCGAGCCACTTTGGGGTACTTGCACGTTGGGGCACTGGCACACTGGAAGCAGAATTTCTTTGAAAATTGCATAATAAACCTTAAATATGTTGGGGGGGGTTTTGCCAGGTGTGATGAGTGTGTAAAGCTCAATGAGTTTTGGTGAATATCAAGATCCTCAAAAATCAGCGTCATTTTTTATTTTTAGGCCCTGATTGGTATTTTTTTTAGAAAAGTATATACATACTCATCATTGTTCGTTGTACTCATTGCTCAATATTGCTTTTATTGTCCATAGAGGCCATCAAAAATAAATAATAAAATAAAAGTACATATATATATATATATATATATATATATATATATATATGTATATATGGATCGTCTGATGCCACTGAACATTTTGAGTGGCGACAAGTAAAAGAATATTCATAAATGATTTAGTTATCACATTTACAATGAGTATCCAAATTTTGTACAAAATACCGTATATGGGGTATTTTTTGTTATTTTTGCCTCAAGGGCTAGGTGGAGCTGTATTTATCACTGAATGTTGTCATAGAGATACCTTCAGCCTTGACCCGAAGAGTGTGAAAAGTTTGGTGAGTTTTCGGAAATGTTTAGGTCCCGAAAAATGCGATCGTTTGCGAATAATAATAATAATAATAATAATAATAATAATAATAATAATAATAATTTGAACGAAAAACAAAAGGTATCTCACAGCGGCAGCTGCTCGGGCCCTAATAAATAATAGATATTAAAAAAGTAAATAAATAAATAAATGGTGTTTGTTTAAGACATTTACAAGTTTAAAAGCACTTCAATAAATACATCGACAAAATGGCATCTACTCAAACAAGAAAAAAAAAGTATAAAATAAATAAATGGTACAAAAAAGATAAAGTCAGGAATCCCAAAAAATAAACTAAATAAATAATAGATACAGTGGTACCTCTACTTACGAAATTAATTGGTTCTGGAAGAAAGTTCTTAAGTAGAACATTTTGTAAGTCGAGACGCATTTTCCATGTAATTGCCCTAATCCGTTCCAAGCCTCCCAAAATTCAGACATAAATGTTTTATAAAGCATAAAAATGCATCAAAACAAGTAACAAATACATGTTATAATTAGATTATTGCACAATAAATGAGAGTTGTGCATAATGTAAAAAACAAAGAATAGAGTAAAGAATAAAAATGATGGTCATTTACCTTTTTAACCTTTTTTCGTTTTTTGCCCTCTGGTTCATGTTCCTCTCTCTCAGAAGTGTTTTTTTTTTTTGCCTGGTGTTTTGTAAAGAACTGATCCATGGATGTTTGCTTTTTTTTTCTTTTTTTTTTAAACAATCCTTCGGAAATGTCCAAGGCAAACATCATTTTAGTGAGCAAACGCCTGACTGGTGAACACTTTTTCTGGGCGATTCTTTGAAACAAATTCTGAAACTTTATGGAAACTTCCGGTATGGCGAGGCATCTTTTTCAAAAAAAGGCCCATCTCGTCGCAATTAAAAACTTACTGTGCCTTCATCAATCACCAATTGTTTGAATTTTTGCACAAATTCGTTGGCCGTTAGTTCATACATTTACGAAAAACTATCGAACACTTCATGGGCCGCGGGATGAATGATGAGGACGCTGTATAGACACCAATCTAGTATACGCTCATAGATACCTATGGTAGAGGTTCCTCTTAGCCAATGGGATGCCAGAAACATGCACCAACACCGATCTAGTATACGCTCATAGGTACCTATGGTAGGAAATAGCCATAGCCGAAAGTATGTTGCGTTCGGTAATGTATTTTTACCTTTCGTATCTAGAAATTTCTTTCGTAACAAGAGGCAATATTTTCCCGTTGAGGCGTTTCGTAACTCGAAAATTTCGTATGAAGAGACGTTCGTAAGTAGAGGTTCCACTGTATTTAAAAAGTAAAAAATTAATAAGAGTTACGAAGATAGTCAGGAAGTAAAATAATAATAATAATAATAATAATAATAATAATAATAAATATTTAAAAAGTATAAAATAAATAAAAGGTGCCAAAAAGATAAAGTCAGGAATTCCAAAAAAATAAAAATAAATAAAATAAATAAATAAATAATAGATATGAAAAAAGTATAGAACTAAATAAAAGGGACCAAAAGATAAAGTCAGGAATCCCAAAAATAAACTAAGTCAGTAAATAAATAAATAAATAAACAAATAAATAGTGTTTTAAGAAAAAAACAGATAAATACTGGTTATAAAACAAAGTAGTCTTCATCCATTCCAAGTTCAACTCAAAAATGGAGACGTGAAACTCCTTTTTAAAAATATCAATACTCTCAGCGCGCCTGACGTTCTCCACCATCTGCCGACAACCGTAGACTTGGGAACAAAGCCTTGCCGTGGCTCTGACTAAAAGCACAGGCCACTAATGGTCCGTGAGGGTTGATCATGTGACAAAAGGTGCGAGATACGAAGGGGCCCACGCCGTCAAGCGGTTCATACGTCAGCAAAAACAACCTAAAAAATGGAGCCAGAAACAATCCAAGCGCAAAATCCAAACAAGCTTCTCTTCAATTCAAAATTCACTTCAAAAAGGGGGAGCTCGGACACTGACGTCCAATTTGTCAGCGTCCACGTGATTTCACTTTCACAACGGCCGTATGAAATAAATACACATGGAACAGTATTTGTGTGTGGTTTGTGTTACGTTGGATTGTTTTGTGTGATTCACCAGTGTCGTGTGTGTTTGTTGGTTGTTGTCGTCAGCCCTCTATTGCGTGTCAGGGCCGACTGAGCTGGGCTGCACTAGTTTGCCTTTTATAAGTGACGCACACACACGCACACAAATTAAAGTGCATGATGAAGGAGCAAGTGTGAGCTGTCACGCTGCGCAGGCGACACGACGGGCGTGATAGAGCGCGGACAATCAGGTCACCTCGTCACAATTATCTCTTTAAACGATCCCTGAGACCAAGACGGCCTCCTCCTCCTCATCCTCGGTCATGTCGCAAACATCAAAGGCTTTCATTCGTTACGTTCGTTAATCAGGCGCTAGCTTGAGCGGAAAACGCTGAAAGCTGGCCCCACTTTGGTTGCTAGCGTAATGTGCTCATGGTGACACGTTCGCTACGGGAAACAAGCAAGCACGTCTGTCCAAAGTGTCCAAAGCGCTAGCTCGCTAATGCTAAGGAAGTTAGCGTCCGTGCCAAATACTCAGTTGTTTCCCCGCAAGCGGCTTTGAAAGTTAGCATTGAACTGCTCGTTAAGACAATGTCATGTTAGCGCTGATCAAAATAATGATATTCGGTTGAGGTTTTGCTGACACAAACATTCTCTATTCTTATTTTCTCATTAAATACATAGAATGATGTCTTTCTGCCATTTATCCACTAGGTGGAGCTCCAACTCAATTTGATGGAATAAAAAAAAATATATATATATTTCTTTCGATGAGGCGTTTCTCGCAACCACGTCGGTTCAGCTTATGTTTTTACTTTGACAGCGAAGTTTGTGCATGACAACGCCAAGTGGAGATAGAAAACACATCTTCAACGTTTTGTTTCAACCTTTAAGGGACTAAAAACAAATGTTTTTATTCATTATTTATATATATTTTTAATTCATTGGTTGGTTAGTCATTTTTTTTTCTGCTAAATATTGGAATCGGCCTCAAAATTTCCGTACAGAAGCAGACTGAAAAGGGCTTTAGACGTGTTCCGTAACAAAACCTGCCTGCCTGTGGACCGCTAGCTCACTAATGCTAAGGAAGTTACCATGACCAGTCAACAACCACATGAAAAGTGAAAACAAACAAAACAATCAATTATGCAAAATCAAACGTTGACCTCTTTGAATTGATCCGTACTTGCTAAAAAAAAGTGAGAAACCTGTGACATGTGTCTTAAAGGGGGAGTGTCCATTCAGGGAGGGTGGGCGGTTGCTTCATTTGTTATCATTATCATCATCATCATCATCATCATCATCATCAAAAAAAAAAAAAAAAGCAGTCAGGATAGCATGTGGCTACAAGCAATGTAGCCAGCTAGCATCGGAGGCGGGGAAACAACATCCTGCGAGCCGGGTGCAAAAAAGGGAGAGCAAGGAATAAGGCGGGGGCAGGGCAAGGATGGTGGGGGGCTTAAGGTCAAACATTTTATCATTCCTTTACCTTTGTTCCACACTGAAAGTTGAGAACAAGCACATGAGACGATTAAACAGAGCGTTCGCATTAGCACTAGCCAGTCAGGGGTGTCATCGTTCTCCGGTCGGGATTTTCCCGTCCGACCGCCAAGTCCATATTGCGGATGGACCCAAGTCCGTTACGGACTCCTGCTAGCTCTGCAAATGCAAACTTTGTCAGAACTGATGAAATGATTTAAGGTGGATCTGGGAACTTCTCTTCAAGTGGAACTACCTTGTCTAGGAAGTTGACTTAAGCTGGAACAGCATGATGTGGGAATTTGACATAAAGTGGAACAACTCTATCTGGGAATTTACGGTGGAACACGATTTTGGATCTAGACCTAAGGTGGGACAACATTCGTATTCAGGCCCGATTTAAGGTGGAACAAAATGATCTGGGAAATAAATTTAAGGCGGAAAAATGTGATGTGGTAGTTTGATTTACGACGGAACAACAATATCTGAGACCTTGACTTAAGGTGGAGCAAAGTTATCTCAGAACATATTTAAGGTGGAACAAACATCCGGCAACTTGAATTAAGCTGGAACAACAAGAACTGGCGACTTGACGAACATGAACCGTTTTTCAATATGTGTTCTTGTTGTGTTGTTCTAACTGTTGTGATGATTTAAGGTGGATCTGGGAACTTCTCTTCAAGTGGAACTACCTTGTCTAGGAAGTTGACTTAAGGTGGAGCAAAAATATCTAGGAACAAGGTGGAAATTGAGGTGGTTACTTGAATTAAGGTGGAACACCATTAACTGGCGACTTGACTAACATCAACCGTTTCTGAATATGTGTTCTTGTTGTGTTGTTCTAAATGTTGGGATTATTTAAGGTGGATCTGGGAACTTCTCTTCAAGTGGAACTACCTTGTATAGGAAATTTGACTTAAGGTGGAACAACATAATGTGGGAATTTGACATAAAGTGAGTGGAACAACGTTATCTAGGAATTTACAGTGGAACATGATTTCGGATCTGGACCTAAGGCTGAGGTGGGACAACATTGTATTGCAGCCTGACTTAAGGTGGAACAAAATGATCTGGGAAATAAATTTAAGGCAGAAAAAGGCGATGTGGGAGTTTGATTAACGACGGAACAACAATATCTGAGACCTTGTCTTAAGGTGAAGCAAAGTTATCTAGGAACAATTGGAACTTAAGGTGGCAACTTGAATTAAGGTGGAACAACATTAATATGTTCTTAGTAAGAACATACTTGAGAAACATATGTTGAGAGAAACGGCCACCATCTGGGAGCAAAATTTGAGGCGGAATAACATGATCTGAGCTTAATCTACGGTGGAATAACACAAGGCGGGGAATTTAAGGTGGAGCAACCGGCTAAGGTGAGGTTGATTTAAGGCGGAATGACAGGAAGCGAGAGTTTGTCTTAAGGTGGAAGCGCATGATCTGTCAAAGTGTTACTATCCACATGGACTTTTAAGGCAGAAGAACACAATTTGGGCGCAGGCGAGCTAGTGAGAGTCCGTTGTCGTGCTAGCGTGCGCTATCTAGCGGCTCATCTTCAAAGTGCGATGACACCCCTGCTACAACTTGAGATAGTCGACAATTGAGTTGAGGAAAAACAGCTGCTAAAAACCCTGACGAGCGACGAGGAAGAGATTTCAAACAACCCAAGTGACAAATACAAACCTTTTTTGGAGAAGTTTCGCAGCGTCATCAAAAAAAAAAAAAAAAAAAAAAACAAGTCTCGTCTCTCTCCTTCCTACCTTTGAAGTTGGGTCGGATCCTGGCGTCGTAGCCCGACACTTTGCCCATCAGCTTGTCCAGGAACTCGGACGGTGGCATCGGCGAGGCAGCTTTCCGGGCCGCCGCTTCCTTTGACGCCGCCAGGCTGTCGCACACACACACACACACACACACAAAAACACAATTCACATTCTGATTCATTTAGCAGAGTGGAAATTAGTTTGTTACATGTTACTCGATAATGTTGTAATTTATTAAAAGAAAACAAACGGTATTGACATGAACTTCGAACTAAGCTGTTTTGCCGACGGATGGCCACCGATCTGCGCCTTTTGATGTGCCACCAGGGGGCAATATAATACAGACAAATGGCAATATAAAGTAGGAGTGTGACGATATATCAATATCGCCATATATCGTGATACTTTGTCTCCCGATAGATTACTGATACATCTATGCAAGTGTGGTGATATTTGTAGTTTAATATACAACCACTAGAACGGCTCCATTGTTCTCCATTACTTATTGTGCAATTACTTGGTGGGCCACTAGGGGGAGCGCCTCATAAGAGTGCCGGGAAATGGACGCAAGTCTTCAGGCGAAGAAGATTTATCACCTTACTTTTTTTTATTATTTCCATATATATATATATATATATATATATATATATATATATATATATATATATATATATATATATATATATATATATATATATATATATGTATATGTTATTTTTATTTATATTTATTCATATGATTTTTTTTTTTTTTATTATTTATTTATTGAATATTTGTTTTATTATTTATTTTGTTTTAATTCAATATTTATTTATATTATTATTTATATTATGATCAGTTTTATCGTAGATAATCGTGGATTTATTACCTGAGCAATATATCGATAATCGCAGTATCGTATCATGAGATAATCGTTATCGCATATCTTAGCGTAGCGTGAGGTAGGCAGAGGTTCCTACCCGCAATATAAAGTCACTAATATTCATCGTTTTTGGTTTCCTGAAAGTGTTTATGACACGTCGACAATCGATGCTAATCATTACCGCCCCAATGGCGTTTTCCATTATGTACTAGCATGAAGCTAGCAGGGACTTTTCTCGAGCTGTCAAAATGAATTGATTCATCGACAAGTACAGGAAGTCGTCGAGTGAAGGCGCACTCAACCTAAGACGTTTCGACTTTTACAATAGTTACGCCCGGTCCGCCATTTTGCCTCCTCGTCCACCATTTTGTCCACAGTGTTTTCCTCTCGTCTGCTATTTAGCGGTTGCTCGCTAGAGTTAGTTGCTAGCGCTTGTGCACTTGTGGGAGTATCTTTGGCTTTTTCGCCCTCTTCCATCCACCTCTAAGCAGTAATATTAAGTACAGCATCTTATTTTTTTGTTTTTTAATGTATTTTAGATTTTTGATGCAAATTATTTTGATGTAAATATTGAATTAAGGGGAAAATCAGAACTTATGTCGAAATTCAGGTTACATCGCCAGCGTAGGAATGGAACGTCAACGAACTTCAACGAATATATATATATATATATATATATATACTAGGGGTGTGAATTGCCTAGTACCTGACGATTCGATTCGTATCACGATTCACAGGTCACGATTCGATTCGATACCGATTAATCCCGATACGAATTTATAAGTCGATTGTTGCGATTTTTTTTCATTCAAATTTAGAAAATACAAATCAGTAAGCTTGTAGAGTGTAAGATTTATATGAAAATGTATTATTTATTTATCTGAAATTTCAGTCTTATAGAGGTTGTAATCTGTTTCATGTTTGAACAGCATTAAAATAAAATATTAAGGCTTAATGTTCCGTTCATATAACATTCTTCCATGCTCAAGGTGTGAATCCTAAAAAAAAAAAAAAAAAAAAATCGATTCTGCCGATTATTGAATCGATTCGAGAATCGCGCGATGTAGTATCGCGATATATCGCCGAATCGATTTTTTTTAACACCCCTAATATATACATATATATATATACATATAGATACATACATATATACATATATATACATACATATATACATATATATATATATATATATATATATATATATATATATATATATATATATATATATATATATATATATATATATATATATAAATCTTTTATCACTATACAAATACTAAAGTACGACATAATCGCCAATCACTGGTTAATAAACAGGAATTGGGGGTAAAAAATTCTTTTGTAAAACACTTCAATGCTAAATTAAAATGAAACTGATTTGTCGATTAATCAAGTGAATAATCGATAGATTAATCGATTCTAAAAATATTCGATAGTGACTTTTCCAAGGCAGATTTGTTCCTTGTTTAACTCATTCACTCCCAACCATTTTCACTGAAGTGTTTTCCTGGATTTTGACTGATTTTGCCAGGCCCGCGAAATATTATGTTCTATTGCTATAAAAATATGGAACCTACCAAAAGAGAGATTAAAGTCTCTTCTTTTATCAGGAAAAAAATGTATCTTCCTATCTGTTTCCGCTGTGCAGCAATTTTCAATAGAACATAGCTAAGTTTCATCATTATTCACAATTATGCTTAGAACTGTGGGGAAATCAGCTAGTTTTAATATGGCCTGGTTGATCTCTTATACTCTGCTGCCACTCAACCATTTTCTGCAGTAGAGAGACTGCATGAAAGCCTTCTCTTTGCTCTGGCATAAAAAAACAACAACAACAAAAAACGTATAAATACGTCTTTGGGACACTTAAAACATTTAAAATATGACGTTTTTATACGTTTTTGGGAGCTAATGAGTTAAAATACGCAACTTGCAGTTGTCTTTGTTTTGTGTCCATTTGGCTCCGGCTCTTTTTGGAACATTTGCCGACTATTTGGCAAATTTTCGTTCACTTGTTTCTGTTTTTTTGTTTTTTTCCCACTATGATAACAAACATGTCTGAATATTTGTCATTTTGTTTTAAAACGGTTGACGGGTGTGGAAGGACAAGAAAAGGTGGAGCAGAATTATGTAAAAAAAAATAAAAATGAATGCCTCTTACAATAGCAACATGTCAATGCACGCAAACGCACACACAAACAGTCGGGCGCGTGTGTGTTTGCGTCCACAAGAGGTTGCAGAGAGCAATAATTAAAAGATGCTAATTGGCTCCCAGGACACAACAAGCATCAGCAATTAATTAACAGTGGACTCATTTAGCTTCAATGTCAAAGTTGTTGCAACAAGAAGCAACGTTGACGTTATAAACACACTTCATCGTTTGTGACTCACCCTCACCCGCCCATCATAACGTACCATTTTTTTTTAAGTATTATGGTCTGTATTCTGTACAACAAAGTCCCAATTTTACATTATGCATCGTGCAGTGCCACGTTATGCCACAACATGTCTAGTGGCAGCACCGAGTTCTACATGCAGACAAGCAGCTGAATTAAGAGCAAGAAGAGGACACGAATGGCATTCTCGTTATTTGCAGTTTTTTTTTTTTTTTTTTTTTGTATTTTATTGCAAAACAGGAAGTCAAGTCAAAATTTGTCTTGATGATAATAATAATAATAATATATTTTATGTGCCCCACTTGCACAAACACGACATTGTGATGTTCCAACCACTGACCTGGACCATATGACCATATGACTGGATAGCCGATAGCCCAATGTAAGCCGTTGAAGTCACAGGGCGGCCATATTACTACTCCCACCTAACACTTTTTGTCGCTCAGTTCCTTAAACCTCAATATTACCATAATATATATATATATATATATATATGTGTGTGTGTGTGTGTGTGTGTGTGTGTGTGTGTGTGTGTGTGTGTGTGTGTGTGTGTGTGTGTTAGAAATTCATTTGACTGTTTAACAAAACCAAAATATTTTTTTTAATATTGAAAAGATTCCACCCCAAATTAAATTGAAAAATTTTGAAAAAAAAAAAAATATCTCCTCAAAAATTGATACACTGAAAACTATTTGGGGGAAAAAAAATCTCCTAAAATTTACTTTTTTTTTTAATTTAAAAAAGGAAATTAAAAATGTAGTATTCAAAAAAACGTAGCTCAAAGGTAAAAAAAAAAATTAAATTGGAAAAACAAACATAAAAAAATAAACCTTAGCAATTGTTTCAATTTTATTGATTGAAAAAAAGCTTTTTTTTTTAATATAATTTATAATTACAGTTATCGTTGATGACGATTTGCTGACACGATTTTGCTGACATGATTTCGACGAATAGGATCTGGCGAGTGTTTTTTTATTCTGAAAAGCAACCAGAATTTTTTATTTTTTTTTTAAACCGCGTCGGTCTTCCTGTCACGCTTGATGTGTTCTGGTGCTTGTTCGCCATTTTGACGGATGCTGATTTCTGATATGGCAATGGGGTATATGCCACGGAAGAGGCGGGACTGTTTTTTGCACAACAGTTTGTTTCCGGTTCGGTTTGCGACGTGTGGGCTACTTCAAAAATACTTCCGACTTTGTCCCCCTGGGTTGCACGTTCGCAACCCGGACCGGAAACAAACGGTTGTGCAAAATCACGTCCGCCTCTTCCGTGGCATATACCCCATTAAAAAACAAAAAACAAAAAAAAAACGATGCTAGTTCTGTTGTGTGATGTGGGCGCAACCAGATGAGCGAGTGTCTCTTGGGGTCGTGTGGGGGTCGTTGTGTCGAGACGAGGCCAATTAGGAAGTGGAGGTCTTCAGAGGAACATAATGAGCAACACTTAGCGCTAACGATCGCAGGACGGCCTCGGCGCATGCCTTCCTCTCGCTCGCCACCCGCGCATTACGCACACACACACACACGCGCGGCCAGTTTGTTCTCGACGCCATTGATCCGGAATAATCACAGCAAGCGCAACTTTGATCATGAGAGCGGGAGAAAGAGGAAAGCGACGGCTGAGGAGGATCGCTCGGCTTCTCGCAAAACTGTCCTGGCTCGGACTCTGTTTGAGTTTAGCGTCCGTTGCATCACGTTTACACGCACAAAAATTCTAGAAAAAAATTGTTTTCCGCCTCTGTTTGGAGCCCCTCGTCGATCGATCGGTTGATGTTTTGTTGCACACTTTTTGTCAACTTAACTTTATTGTGGGAATGCTGAAGCATTCCCACATGTGTTATTGTGATTTTTATTCTCCACACTTTTTTGACGCATAATAACTCCCACATAATGCTTCCGATTTACACCGTTCAAATTTCAACTTGCTTAAAAAATTCACGCCTCCTGGGGTATTTATCGCCTGATTCCACATTACTTACAGTGTTTGCACAATTTAACGTTTAATATCAACTTTTCCCCATTCATTTTCAATGAGACAGACATTGAACTTTTTCTAAGTATCACTTTCCACGCCTACTTCCATACACAGAACTTATCATCATTAACAGGTGTCTGATACTGCTCAGAGGCACAGTTGGTAAAGTGCATTGTCCAGTAACCAAGAAGTCATCATTTCATAATTTATCTCTCAATTTACTTCATATGCATTCCACATGCATTCAAAATCTTAGCATTCAACTTTCAGCATTCCCACACAATTTCTCCAGAAATTGCATTTAGTTTAGTTTTTTTAAGCACTTTAAAACAAGCACTGCTGTATACAAAGTGGTGTACAAGAATCAGAAATCGGTCAGCCAGGAAAAAAAATTAGTAAAACAAGAACAAAACAAATATTGTAAGTAAGTATACAAGTGAATACAATTGACATTAATAAATCCATAACAAGAAGTAGGTAAGTGAAAGAATTTCTGTATGTTTGAGATCATCGGCATGTTCGACGGGCTGTCCCAAAAGTCCCGCTTACATGTCGACACTCTCTTTCTCCAATTTTTGCTTCAGGTATCGGACGTGAGGCCATCAGCGTCAGCAACTCAGGCTGGCTCGTTTTTTGGGTTTTTTTTTCCTTCCAAGTACGTCGTGGCTCAGCAGTTGAAATTCATTAAAAAAAAACAAACAAAAAAAACACAGGAGTTGAGGACTGAAGTGAAAGATCTGTTCAACTGCCCTTCTCGCTAATCATGTTGCACAATTTTGCTCCAATTATTTGGACAATTAATTGATCATGTTTGGTCAACTTGGAGAATTTAGTGGTGGCGATTGCCAGATGAAATTTGTCAGCCAATCGGAGAAGGGCTCACTGGAGGAGCAGACCAAATCCAGGAAATATATTGAGAAATAATCAAATTGATTTAGCAGCTGCAACGATTAATCGACAACTAATTGATTATGAGCTTCATCAATAATTTTTTTCTACACTAAACTAATTGTTTAGAGAACTTGTTGAGCTTAAAATTGCCTAAAACATCCCATTCCAGCTTTTCACCGGTGAATCTTTTCCGATTTCTTTCGTCCTCCCTGAGAGAATACTGATCATCTTTGTGATGAATCCAAATAAAACATCAATGATTAACTTTTTTGCAGATTTTTTTGGTGTTACAGAGTAAATTAGGAATGGAATCTGAATTTATTTATTTAACTCGATTAATCGGTGATTCAAAAAGATATAGTTGCAGCCCTACAAATATCCTTTTTTTTATCACAAGAAAACGATCCCCAAAACAGAAAAAAAAAAAAAAAAATGACTCCAGCGCTTCATCATCCCAGTCCCAAACGTTCAGGACATATTTTAGAAATAAAAACGATGACATCAAAACATTCTTGCTATTTACCTCAAATCTTATGCATTTGTAACCTTTTGAATGGATCAAGACATTTTACCGCGCACATTTGAAAGACATTCAATATGAAATCATACTTCATCATATTATGTTGGGATGTGTGAGTACCGATACCAGGTATTGTATTGAACTGATACCACGTAGGAACTAGAATTGAGAAATCAAATAAATAAAATAGAATAGAAAATTGCCATTCATTTCATGCAATTTGAAGTAAACATTTTATTTGGAATTTTATGCTTTAAAAGTACCCAAGGTATCGTTACTTAGTAATGGGTAGGAGTGTGACGATATCGCGATAAATCTTGATACTTTTGTCTCCCAATAGATTATCGATACACCTATGCAAGTATCGCCATATATGTAGTTCATATACAGCCACTGTAACGGCTCCATTGTTCATGACTTAACGAGCAATAACTTGGTGGGCCACTAGGGGGAGCGCCTTATAAGAGTGTCAGGGAAATGGATGCAAGTCTTCAGGTGAAGAAGACTCATCAGTGCTCTTTGACTTGTGGAAGACATTTATCTGGCTCACTTTTACATACATTTCTAAGAAAAATGTGGATTATATCTTCAAATTTAAACATTTGAAAACATATTTTATGTTTGGACTTTTTGAAGCAGACAATTAGTGAAAAATAAAGCAAGCTAAAAGGATTCGTTCCAGTGTTTGTATTTGAAGCCAGCGCTGATGTAATGATAGCCGCCACCCCGCTCGGCCTTCACGGGTCAGTCCTGAGCGACCTCGCTTATTCGGCGTCTGTGACATCATCGTCCATCGCTCGGCTACATCTCGGCGGCGAGCAAAAGTGACAAGCGGCAAACGCGCCGTGTTCGGCCATGTTTTTTTTGTTTTTTTTGGAATGGGGTTGTACCTGCTTGTGAATGTCACATGACCAAATCCAGAAAACAGATGAGCTGTGATTGCTCGTTATTTTGGCCCGTCAAGGGTACTGTGATGTCATTTTCAGTCGACGTCAAAGTGACAAAATGGCCGCCCTCGTGATATGGATCAAGTCGGGTGCATTTTGGATGCTTCATTCATATTCCACAATTATTATTTTTTTTCCCAAAACATAACATCAAATTGCAAAAAAAATGTTTGAATCAGACATGGTTAGTGCTGCTGCTTCGGAAATTTCCCATCAAGCCACATAGCAGTCGTGTTCCCGTCCTGTCCGTCCCCCTTCTCCGACCCAAAATGTCCGCGGGGGACGATGGGACGAAGGGGGGCGGTTGTAAGATGATGACTGGGTCAGAGGCCGTCATGAGGAAACGCGTCTGCGGGTGGGTGAGGAACGACTGCATGTGACCTCAAAAACACACAACAGGACCAAGACCAGGAACAAAATACAAAACCAGAACCAGCAATAAAACCGCCACAAATACGACGACAAGAAATAAGACCAAAAGCACAACCAGGACTATTAGAACTGCACTGAAGCCAGGACATGGACTCAAAACAAAACCACAAATAGGACAAAGGCAAGGCGGTCGGGGAACACCCTGGAATGGTCGCCAGACAATGTCAAGCCAAAAGAAAGGACTGGTCGCCAGTCTGTCAGGACACATATGTACAAAAAAAATGACTGGCTGCCAGGCAACCTCAAACAAAGCACAGACTAACAAAATGAATGGTCGCCAGTCAATTTCAAGTAAAAAAACGACTGGTCGTCAGTCTGTCAAGGCACATATGGTCAAACGATAGAGTGGTCACCAGACAATGTCAAACCAAGCATTAGACAAACAAAATGAATGGTCGCCAGTCAATGTCAGGCTGAAAACAGTGCCAAAAAATGATTGGTCGCTGGATGAAGCAGTCACATCCGGCCAAACGCAGACCGCTCGTCAGACCGTCCAATTCACAAATCAATTTGTTTGCAAGATTTGAACCCGGAACCTGTAGATTGCGAGGCAGACCCGCCATCCACTTTGGACCGCGCTGCCTCCATCAAGTGCCAAATTTGGAATGGTCACGTCCAAACAAGGCCTCTCATTGGTCGAGCAAGTTGCGTCCACTGCTGCTCCCAATCGCTGCCCCCCCACCCCCCAATCCCAAACAAGTGTCCATTTTGTGGTCCTTACCTGAAGAAGACGAGCGTCTCCCACAAGTAGATGCTGAGCGCGTTCAAGCGGCACATTTTGGACAGTCTCATTTTCTTTTTTGGTGTGGGAGGGAGGGGGGGGGGGTCAAGTGAGGGGAGTAGGGGGGCCTCCAAGGTGAGTTGGGAATCTGGGGGGTGGGGTGGGGGTGGGGGGGTCAGGGACGGGTTTGGGGCGGGGAGGGGGGTCCGTCAGACCTCTGCGGCCATGCGATCACACCTGTGTCCTCTCCGGGGAAAAGGGGGGTCGGTGAGGTGGTAAGGGGGCGTTTGGGTTGAGGTGGGGGGGCTCCAGAGTGGGATTAGAGGAGGAAAAGGAGGATGAGGAAGATGAGGATGAGGAATTCCACCTGCTTACAGATCCTCACAGCTGGCAGGAAAACGAGCCCATATTCCTTCCTTGTCCGGCAAAAGTGTTAATCCAAGTGAGAGACGGAGAGCGCCCCGCCCCCCCACCACCACCAACCCCCCCGCCCTCTCCCCCCGCTGGTCGTCGGCGCCGGGCACACGCACGCTCAGGGGCGCGCGCGCTCGTCAGCCATGCCGTGTTTGACGCCACTCGGCGGCGGACGCCTCCTCGGTGCGCGTCGCGCCGCGTCTGCCGCTTTCCGTGCGCGTCCGCGTCCGAGACAAAGTTGAAGGCGAGCGAGCGAGCGCGGCGCCTGTGCCCGTCACACGTCACGTCAGGTGGGACGCCGCGGCCGCGTGTGATGCTCGTGCTGCAGTCATTTAGCAAACTAAAGCCCCGGCCCCGCCCCCGAGTCTCGACACGCCCAACAGCGCCAGACATTGGCCCGCCAGGCCTGAGCATGCTCGCTGCTGATTGGCCAACGCAAGCGTCAGTCGGCCAACGACACCGTGAGGGGCGTGACGTCATCAAGTTCACTTTGACGTAGCGGGAGAATTTAATTATATATATATATATATATATGTATATATATATATATATATATATATATATATATATATATATATATATATATACATATATATATATATATATATATATATATATATTTAATTCCACTTGGCGACATTTGATTCTAAAACAACAGAAAAAAAAGGTGAAAATGTATTATTAATATTTTTTTCTGCGCATTTACAACAAACCAATTCAACAATTACTGAATGCGATTAATTAATTAAAAAAGAATAAACATGGCTAATAATAATAATTATTATTCTTAGGGATGTTCGATACCACTTTTTTTCAGACCAATACCGATACCGATACTCAGACCCTCAGTACTCACCAAAACCGATACCAACTGCCGATACCAGTAGTACATTTTGACAAATAAAAAAAATCACTAAAAGATATTTTTAAACAAATATATTTCCTTTAATTTTGACAAAAAAAAAGCACAGTCAATCTTCAATAGTCTTAATGCTCAAAATAAAACACAAAATGCTCTTTTAGTTTAAGATTCACAATTTTGAAGTATTTCCAAACCGGTGAAGTTTTGGTGAAAAACTGCAGCAAGCTAGCGCCAGTTACAGGCAAGGAGGACTTAACATCTTGTCCCTCTGCCATCGGTCGCTTGTACTCGTCTGCATCACGAGTACTCGAGTACTTGTGGGGACGGGTCTCGAATAAGCTTCGGCTTCTACCCGTCAGCCCTTCTTTCGGATGTCAATGTTGCAAATGATGTGATGTGATTGATGTAAACTGTAAAGTGTCCGAAAGGAAAAAATGAATAAACTAAACCAACTTGAAAAAGGCTGGTATAGGTATAGCTATATTATTATTATTATTTCAAATCATGTCCTGCTTTTTTCAACAAAGTCCACAAACAACAAATAATAACTGTTAAATTATTTAGTTCAATTAATAATAATAATAATAATAATAATAATAATATAATAATAATAAAATAACAAATAACTATTGTTAAATTATTTATTTAAATTAATAATAATAATAATAATAATAATAATATTATTATTATTATTATTATTATTATTATAAATTTAACAATCAAGTAATTTATGGACTTTCTTGAAAAAAATATAAAAATAACTATTATTATTATTATTGTTATTATTATTATTATTATTATTATTATCATAATAATGAATTTAACAAAAAACAGGGCATGATTTGAAGCAGTCAGTTCCAGATTTGCTCAGAAACATCTGTCAGAAAATGAGCAACAACGCTGATCATTGTTTTTCAAAGTAAAAGCTGATTTTTTACTTTTTATGTGAAAATGTCTTATTTTGAAAAACACAAATAATCTGCAGGATATTTGTGCATATCAAGCACAAAAGTAGAAACACACCACTCGTGTGTAAAAAGGACAAACAAACAAGCAAAATTGAGAGTTGTCGTAGAACTGAAATACAACGATGCAACGATACAACGATGAATCGGTATTTGGACCCACCGTAGCAGATTTTCAATGTATTCCCTGCCGACAAAAAAGCACACAAGCCGCAATGTTAGCCGCTATGTGTTAGCGCAGTTAGCGCGAAGGCGTCATGGCCGCCACACGCTTCACGTCGGCTTCATTTAGCCCGACTTAACGAATCCCTCGCTTTGACGCTATACGAGAGGCGCCATTTTCACCGTCGGTAACATTTTGGTGTGGGCGCGGCAGCGCAAGAGGGCGGGGCTTGGCTCACCTGCCGCAAGGAGAACGATAGAGAAAAAAAAAAGAAAGAAGCGTTGCAGTCAATTGAGCAAAAGGCGCTCTGTCACTTTTCATTTTCTTCAAGCTGCAAAAACCAAACGTGACCTTTACTGCAGCGCACGCGTGTGTGCGTGAGTGAGTGTGCGTGCACATTCACCGTCAACCCTCAGCAGACATTGACGTCATGACTCAGCGGACACTTCATTAGGCACCAATAAAAAAAATCAGAAAAGCAAAATGCAAAAACAAGAACATTAGGACGAGCAACTATGGAGAGAAATTTGTGTCTTTATTTTCAATCAAACAAAAAAGGAATTTGCAATAAAAAAAAAAATTTCAATCAAACAAAAAGGGGATTTGCAATCAAAAAAAAATTTCAATCAAACAAAAAGGGGATTTGCAACCTCAAATAAATTTTAATCAAACAAAAAAGGGTTTTCATATAAAATAAAAATTTGCAAACAAAAAAAAAACATTTCAAACATGGATTTGTATTTTAATAAAATCTTTTGCAAACATTTTTTTCGTTTTGTTTGCGAATCTGTTTTTTGGTTGCGAATCTGTTTTTTGGTTGCGAATCTGTTTTTTGATTGAAACCTGTTTTTTGGTTGTGAATCTTTTTCTGTGTTGTGTGGGCGGGGTCCTCCGTTCAACCGATGATAGAAGCCTTGTCATTGGTCAGCTTGGAAGCCGCTGCGACAACTTTCATTGGTCAGATAGGAATGGGGGTGTGACAATGTTCGTCTAACTATTTCCTGGTTCATTTTGTCCAGTCGCCGCCAGCATCGAGGTAAATATGACACCCCCCCCCCACTTCTAGTTTTCCGTTTTGTTTATCTGACATTTATCTAAAAGCAACCCTTGATCTATCGTTTATCCGGTGATTTGTTCTAACCATTACAATTAACGTAATCACTCACTCAGCATTGCTTAGCCATGTTAGCTAGCTAGGTAACTGATGGTCCGATACATGAGTCAGTCATGAAGCTATGTTGTTGGCAGTCAAAACACAAATATACGGCTAATTTGGGATAGCTGTTAGGATGAAGTTTTTTTTTTTTTTTTTATACTCATAAAGAAACCTTTGCATTTGTTTCACATACAGGCAGGGCTGGGAATCGAATTTATTTACACTAGCTGCTTCCCCTTAATTTTGGATGTTTGAAGTAGAGATTAAATTCGTGATAATTCTGTGATTATTATTTATTGGTCCTGGTTGTTTACTGTACGAGTCAGATTGAAACAGAAGGGGAATCTGAGTTGTAGGTGTACTTTTGCAATTACACTGACTAGATTTTTTCTTTTAGAGTGCGAGCAGACCAAGGGGTAGAAAATGTAGACATAGCGAGATGCATGTTTACTGTAAGAGGAGCAGGCCAAGGTAGTTTTATTGCTGGTAAAAGCGTACATAACCAGAGGAAAAAACTTTATATGAGTAAAAGTTCTTGGAGTTACTGTAGCTTTCATAAATGTATTTGATATTACAGATCCAGCAAGCTGAAGAGACACTACCCTTGGACCATCACGGTGAACACGGGATCGTTATACCTGACATCCACTGTCGTTTACCTGAGGAAAGACTTGTTGCTTTACGGCAAATCAATCCAAACAAGGAGTCCTTGAGTTTTGGTCGCGTCATTTATTTGCAGACTCTCAATGCTGCTTCTAGTGCTAGTGTCTCGCGGCCCAAAGGGTCATTTAAATTTATGTAAAAAATGAAAATAAATTCCTGTGTAAAACAGTTTGACTTTTATTTCATAAAAAAAAGCATGCATATGAGCTAACAACCAGTCAATTATTCAGCATTTTATACAGACATTTTTCTCAAGAAATGATTGGCCTGCCAACAAGAAATCAAGAAAGCTCAGAAAATGAACTGTTAAACTTAAAACAAACATTTTGGTAGGAACAGCCTGTAATTACTCAAAAAAATGAAATGGATGTGATTTTTTTTTTTTTTTGCCCTTTCAATTACACTGTGTCAAATCTGGCATCAAAGGTGATAGCAGTCAGTAGATGTGATTTAAAGGAATGGTAATCACTCATATGAGCAGTTGGAAATGTAATGGTGTTTGTGCAGGGGGTAACATAATGTGTGACCTGGCATTTGTACCTCACAATTGTGGTCAAAGTTTATTGATATTTTAAATTGCTCTCTGTCTGACATAAGCAGGTGCTTGTGGCCCTGCTCAGTTATCCACAGCATCACCTCATGAAGAGAGGTGACCAACCACCAACTTCATCTTCTGCATCTAAAAAGTAAAGAAAAGTGTGCTTGAATTAAGTACCAAACATGTAAAAAAAAAAAAATTCTGACAAAGTTATGTTTGACACATGTTTTGAACATTATTGAAACAGGAAAACTACAATGAAACAATCACAGGAACTAAATGTATTTATATTACGTAATCTCAGTCACTTCCTCTGTATTTCAAACACCCAAGACATAATAAATGTAGCAGAGGCTACTTATTTCAATGACCAGAACTTCTCATAAGTGATTAATAATTAGCATTTTATTAATGTAATGATGTAATGTAATAAAATAATCAGGAATAAGCATAATAACAGCTATCTCAGCAGGCCGTTTATTTGGGCCGTTTCTCGTACCAACAAAACATCACGATTCATGACTAGACTAACCAAAATCAAACGTTTACGTGGCCTGGATCCTAGTAGTAGCAGTGTCACCGCTTTGACGGTGCATGAGTTCCCCCTCTTTTTCAACCTGACTCGTACAGTAAACAACCAGGACCAATAAATAATAATCACAGAATTATCACGAATTTAATCTCTACTTCAAACATCCAAGATTTAGGGGAAGCAGCTAGTGTAAATAAATTCGATTCCCAGCCCTGCCTGTATGTGAAACAAATGTATGTATGTATGTATCATGTATCGGACCATCAGTTACCTAGCTAGCTAACATGGCTAAGCAATGCTGAGTGAGTGATTACGTTAATTGTAATGATTAGAACAAATCACCGGATAAACGATAGATCAAGGGTTGCTTTTAGATAAATGTCAGATAAACAATACGGAAAACTAGAAGTGGGGGGGGGTTATATTTACCTCGATGCTGGCGGCGACTGGACAAAATGAACCAGGAAATAGTCAGACGAACATTGTCACACCCCCATTCCTATCTGACCAATGAAAGTTGTCGCAGCGGCTTCCAAGCTGACCAATGACAAGGCTTCTATCATCGGTTGAACGGAGGACCCCGCCCACACAACACAGAAAAAGATTCGCAACCAAAAAACAAGTTTCAATCAAAAAACAGATTCGCAACCAAAAAACAGATTCGCAACCAAAAAACAGATTCGCAACCAAAAAACAGATTCGCAAACAAAACGAAAAAAATGTTTGCAAAAGATTTTATTAAAATACAAATCCATGTTTGAAATGTTTTTTTTTGTTTGCAAATATTTATTTTATATGAAAACCCTTTTTTGTTTGATTAAAATTTATTTGAGGTTGCAAATCCCCTTTTTGTTTGATTGAATTTTTTTTTTTATTGCAAATCCCCTTTTTGTTTGATTGAAATTTTTTTTTGATTGCAAATTCCTTTTTTGTTTGATTGAAAATAAAGACACAAATTTCTCTCCATAAGCAACCGGGCAACAATTCATCGATTTATCAACAATTAATTCATCAGCAAATTCATTGTTTAGCTTCCAATTGTTTCAGCCGCTCAACATTTTTATATCACAATAATATATAAAATAAATAATAAATAAATAAATAAATAACATTAAATAATATATAATATAAATAAATAAATAAAACAATAATACAATAAATAAATATATATGAAAAATAATAACTAAAATAAATACAAATAAATAACATATAATATAAATAAACAAATAATAAAAATAAATAACAAATTAAAATAAATACTATATAATATAAATACATTAATAAAAAAATTTAAACTATATAATATAAATAAATAAAATAAATGAACAAATAAAAAATAATATATATAAATAAATTACTAAATAAAATAAATATAAAAATAGATAAAAATAAATAATATATAATAAATACATAAATAAATAAACAAATAATACAAATAAATAATAAAAATAAATAATAATATATAATATAAACTGCGATTGGCTGGCAACCTGTTCAGGGTGTACCCAGCCTACTGCCTGAAGCCAGCTGGGATAGGCTCCAGTACTCCCGTGACCCTTGTGAGGAGTACGTGGTTAAGAAAATGGATTGATGGATATAATATAAATGAATAAAATAAAACAACAAAATAAATAAAATAAAACCAATTTGTGTTTTCCTCCTCGATAGCAGACTGAGATGTGGGTCGGGTTTGGCTGGGACAAACAGGAAGTGTGTTCTGAGTGAACTTCCTGTCTGTGTGACTGCGAGCTCAGCATGTGGACAACCATGACCCAATCGTTTGATTGACTGTGATCAATGTCCAACGAGCGACTCAGCGAACAATTGGTACTCGCGGAAGCTGAAGGTGCCGAGAGGCCGGCTCATAACGCCGACACGGGTAAGGTCTCAAGGTCAAACACTGGCAGGTGCAAGGTCGCCGGTTGCATGGCGGGAGAAGAGAGACAGCTTTTAATCCCAGATAACAGCTCGCTTGAAAGGAGCCAAAGGAAAACTATTAGCGGGCGGTACGCGCACGCGCGCCCACACGCGCGCCCACACGCACACACTTGCAGGTAATTGGATGGAGAGCGGCGGTGCAGGACGCCGACGACCTCCAGACGTACAATGATGGCGCTCATGAATAAAAGAGCGACCGTTAGAAGACATCCTCAGTCAGAGGGAGCGAGGGAAAGAAATATTTATTTAGATGCACAACAGGTTAAAAAAAAAAAAGTTAAACAAGGTGTTGGGAAAGGAGGACTGATTGTTTGGCCACCTTCTTGCTTAGCGACGACATCAAGGTGTTCATTCAAGATGGAAAATTCTCTTACTTGTCAATTTTTTGAAGCAAGCAACAAAAAAAAAAACACACGTTATATATATATGTATATATAATTTTTCAAAGAAAACAACATCAAGTGCAAGAGGTCATTTTGTGCATTTTTCCCCCCTAAAAATCAACTCTGTCCAAATATGAATACTCTTAAGGTGCTGTGTTTGTCCTGTATATCAGTCCAAATCGGAAAAATAAATAAATAAATAAATAAATAAATAAATAAATAAATACATAAGGATCTGGCCTACTAGTGTTGTAGTTTGGGACAGTTGAAGAAAGCACAATTAAGCCACGTCTGCCATCTACTGGTGAATGGTGATATTGCAACTTCCAAATACATTTGGTGATTTGGCAACCGCACAATTGCAAAGACACTGATTACTGATACCCCGCATAATTTCTGGCCATTCTTCATTAAAAAAAAAAAAAAACATACTTTGAATGTTTGTCAGCATTTTTTTTTTTAAGAATTTGTTCTGATCTGGGTGATAATTCACAAAAGTTGAATTGAGTCAACTGTTCTTTTTTTTTCTCTTTTGAGAAAACGTTTGAATATGGAACAAAGAGACATTTTGAATGTCTTTTATTCCTGCGTAAATTAACACAAATTGGCTTGTGATCAGATCGTCATTTCATTTTTTTCTGTAATCAAAAGTGGAAAATGAAGAAAACAAAAAAAAAACCAGCTGTGAGAAGAAGCATCAAATTGGACAGAAAGGGAAGCAAACAACAACTTTTAATTCACTGACTTTGCCGACGAAAACCAAAATATTTCGTTGGCGTGAAATGCAAAGCGGGCGTGTCAATCTCATTTTGTTGCTTTTCATGCGGAAAGTGAGAGAAGAAGAAGAAGAACGAAGAAGAAAAAAGAAGAAGAAGAAAAGTAGAAGTTTTTTTGTATTAACAAATTAAGCTTACAGGCTTACAGAAAAATTGAAACATACAACTGAGTGATACAAAAAAAAAGTGAAAACCAACAACATAAACACATCATAGTACAATGGGGTCAAACAAAAAGAGAAGAAGAAGAGGAAGATGAAATGAAGAAGAAAAAGAAGAAGAAGTGGAAGATGAAGAGGAAGAAGAAGAACAAGAAGAAGAAAAGAAAGAAGAAATGAAGAAGAAGAAAGAAGCAATAGAAGAAGAAAAAAAGAGGAAGAAAGAAGAAAGAAGAAATGAAGACGAAAAAAGAAGAGGAAGAAAGAGGAACAAAGAAGAAGTAGAAGAAGAAGAGAGAAGAGGAAGAAGAAGAAAGAAAAAGAGGAAGAAAGAAAAACAAAGGAAGAAGTAGTAGAAGAAGAAAGAAGAGGAAGAAGTGCTGAATTGTTGTTGTTTGTGTTTGTTGAAGGTCGGCCCCAGGAAAGGAAAAGCGAATCAGCGCAAATGACAGAAGAATGCGAAATGAACTTTGACCTTGTCAAAGCGGTTGTACTGCATGGCGGCGGCGGCGGCGGCGGCCCGGGGCTCGCATGCTAACCTGCTCGCCAGCGCTAACGCCGTACACAAAACACAAAAAAAAGCAACAACAACAAAAAAACAAAGAAAAACAAAAACCAACTGAAATGGGAGCTGCAGAGAGGCTGGTCATGTCATTTTTCATGTTTGAATGGAAAGCGATGCTGCACGTCATTTATTCAGACATAAAAGATTCAATTGTATAACTTGATCATTATTTTGCAATGAATACCTTGAAAAAAGGTTTTGGGTTTTTTTTTGCCTGTTGACTGAAAGTGACATCACATGCTCAGCTTGCAAATGTCACATGACTCAACAGCTCCTTCTTAAAAAATGCACACGGTGGTGAAATCGGGATGTAAACGATATCCAAAAGTCACCATACAATAATTATCACGATATTGTGGGGAGGATGGCAATATTAAAAAGGTCACGATATTGTTAAAAAAAAAAAAAAGCACAATATTGTGCTTTTGTGATGAACACAACATAATTGTAATAATAACTTATGTTTATTACTTATACCTTTATTTTTACTATTCTCCTCTGGATCATTTAATGAAATTTTATTTTATTTTTATATGTATTTATTTTTACATTTATCATGGGTCAAGTTTTATATATTGAAAGGTATTTGTTCAATTAATTTTTAAACAGATTTTACTATTAAATAAACAAAGATGAACATTTACTACCACCCAAACAATTTAATAAATGAAAATGAACAAATTTAAAAAAGAAAAAAAAAGAAAAAAAAAAAGAGCGAGTACAAAAGTACCGATAATTGGTACCATTGAGTACTGGTATCGATTCCCAGGTAGGGAGTATTGGAACAGTACCGGTTGAAATGTGAAAAGGTACCCATCCCTAATATTTTGTCAAGAATGAATTTGATAACTTCAGTATTTTTCGCAAACAATTAAAAACGATTTTTTTCCACTTGCTGTCGACTGAAGATGACATCACCTGTTCTGAGGAAGTCGCTAGCAACCAATCATGGCTCAGTTTGTTGAGCAAGCCCGCAGAAAGCAGAAATGTACCCGAAACCGTAGTTTGCGGAATCAAGGAAGGCGTCCGATGTGATTGCGAGACGGGCGAACACCCGACGCGAGCGTCCGTCCTGCACGTGTGGCTTATGAAAGCAGAAGCCATTGGTGGTGCGTCCCGCCCGCGTTCGTTCGCTCGCTCGCTCGCTCGCTCGCTCGTCTACGTTGTCCCGCCAAAGAAAGCCCAGCTGTGATCCCGCGGGCAGTGCCGACCGGAGATGCACTTGCTCGCTTTTTTTTTTTTTTTTTTTCTGTTTCATACACGGACGCCCCCTCCAAAGAGGGGGGAGGGGGGAAAAAACAACAACAACACAAAAGCTCTTTTTGAGTCATCAAGCAAGCGCACACGTTTGACTTCACGCTTGACGGGAGACGTCCGAGTATTTGCGAGCAGATTTTTTTTGTCATGATGAATATTTGCACATTTGCACCGACGTGTCCCACGCGCAACTTTTTGCACCGCTTTGCTCTGGCATCATACATAAAAGATGGCGGCGCGCATCAGTGAACGCGCTAATGTGGCGCAGCGGGCTAATTGCTAATATTTATTTGATTTGATGTGGTGCACGCTTACATATTCATGTTGTCATCCTTCAACATATTCATGTTGTCATCATTCAACATTTTCATGTTCTAATCCAACATATTGATGTTGTCATTCTTCAATATATTGATGTCATTCTTCAACATTCATGTCGTCGTTCAACATATTCATGTTGTCATTCAGCATATTCATGTCATCGTCCTTCAACATTCATGTTGTCATCCTTCAACATATTCATGTTGTCATCATTCAACATATTCATGTTCTATTCCAACATATTGATGTTGTCATTCTTCAATACATTGATGTCATTCTTCAACATTCATGTCGCCGTTCAACATATTCATGTTGTCATTCAGCATATTCATGTCATCATCCTTCAACATTCATGTTGTCGTTCAACATATTCATGTTGGCATTCAACATATTCATGTCATCCTTCAACATTCATGTTGTCATCCTTCAACACATTCATATTTTACGTTTCAAGTTTTTGACGTACACAATTTCGGAGGAATATTAATATTATGAGAAGACAGCATTTTGAATATTGTGTTTCCGTGACGGTACAAAAAGAAACAATTTTCTCATTGAAAAAACATTTTATTTCTTGAGTAGCATGATCGTAGATAAAACAATCCATATTACCTGACCAATATATCGATAATGGCGGTATCGTCATATCATGAGATCATTGGAACTGGATATCGTATCATATCATGATTTATTTTCCATTTAACGGCCATCAATCGATGGCCATCGATGGTGTCGTTTGTGTTTATTTTCCAGCGCGGGACGTCCTCACCTTGCCCGTATTCGCACGCACGTCGTCCATGAAGCGGATGCGGAGAACGGTGAAGGGGAGTGGTTACGTAACGGCGGCTGTCGACTCGACTAAAGCGGGCCGCCCCCCCTCCCCCTCGCCGCTGGCGGCCATATGTTGCTGCGAGGACGAGCGGCGTCACTTCCACTCGTGTGCGCTGAAGGTAAGGAAAGCTGCGCGGCGTGCGCCCCGGCCGTGACGCTGATGGCGGACGACGGACGAGCCTGGGCGAGGTGGACTCATTAGACGCGGACGCGGCGCCCGGGGGTGTGTGTGTGTGTGTGGGGGGGGTTACAAAACGGGGAAAGCGCTCCCGTCTTGCCGTCGTCACGACAACGGGCGCCGTCATGTCAGAGACGAGGATGACGAGGACGAGGCTCTAAACGATGTTACGCTTCGTCCGCTCGCATGAGTCACGGCGGACGAGAAGCCGTGCGGGTTGACGTGCCGGCGCGTGATGTGCGGGGGGGGGTCAAAGGTCAACTCGCTCCCATGGGGCCAAAGATGGCAGACGCGCTCTTCAAAGGGTGACTATAAGGACGACTTCATCACAAACTCAAATCGGACGACATTGACCAAAAAATATAAATAAAAAACTGTAATATATATATATATATATATATATATATGAGGGGCCTGGAAGGAACCTCGTATGAAAAAAATAGTGTTGAGCATGTATTTAGTGGTGTTGACGTGTATTCATGACGTGGCTTAAAAGCCGAAGAGCGGCTGCCTCGATGGGAGCTTTGCACCTGTCTGCTGGCATCATCACTATTTCCACTCAACGTGCACTTTATTATTTGACGCGCGCACGCACACGCTTGCTCAATGAGTCTGAATTAATTCCATCCGTGCCAATTGGCATCAAGTGGAGAGAACACCTTTCTTTTTCAAACAGTCAAGGATGATGACACCACTTGTCAAAAGGCCTGCCTGACACTTTGCGTTGCTCCGTCAGCGTTAACAGTTGCTACAATAACTAATGACAGTTTTTTTTTTTTTTTTTTTTGGGGGGGGGGGGGGGGGTAATCTTTTCAAAAGAGTTCCCGCAGCATACCGCTCGGCTGTCGTCCTTTATTATCTTCATCATCCATCCGAAAGATGCCAACTCAAACTCAAAAATAAATCAGAAACGAAACGTGACTACTCGCGACCACAAAACAAATATTAGCGCTTTCCACGAGCTCAATTTAGCAGCAGCCATGTTGTCTCACTTTCAGCCAACCAGAAGCTGGGTTGTTGAATCGCTTGGCTTGCGCGTCCAGTGACAATCAAATTTCAATTTCAAATTTGTCAATACACGACACACAAAAAAATAACATGTTGACCTCAAACGTAGTGTTCATTTGTCAACGAAAACTAAGGAAAAATAATTTTGTCAACACACATTTTTTACCATAAAAAGTCATGTTGATTTCCATTTATGCAGTTCTAGCACCCTCTAGTGGCTAGTTTATTAGTGCAGTTTAATTTTCATTAGGGATGTTTTGGCATTCTATGTTTAAAATCTATGTTAATTGTCAAATGAAGGGGAACCTAATTTGCTTGTTGATCAATGTGTGCTTGCATTACCAAGTAAGTGCCTCAATATTGTTATTAGAGATTATAGGTGAAGCTGAATGCTTATGAAGGAATTTGAAGGATAAATGATATGAAAATTACAAAGTAATTAACCATTAATTACTACTAGTAGTAGTAGTAGTAGTAATTATTAAGTGCCGTATTAACTTGTAGTTGAATGATAAATGAATACAAAGAAAACTTGAACTTCAATCTGGTAAAGGTGGGATTCGAACAATCACTTCCTATTTACCAGTGAAAACTCCGCCCCACTAGCTGAAGTCTGGCAGGCAACGAGTCTAACCACTGATGTAACTTGTCTGGTTCAAAATCATAGCTAATAGCATATATATTTTGAAAAATATGATCTGATGCTGAAAATTATCAATGCTGAATGCATTTAATCATCCATCCATCCATCCATCCATCCATTTTCTTGACCACTTATTCTTCACAAGGGTCACGGGGGGTGCTGGAGCCTATCACAGCTGGCTTTGGGCAGTAGGCAGGGTACACCCTGGACTGGTTGCCAGCCAATCGCAGGCGTTTAATCATTTCAGTGTAATTATAATACATTTTCCTGATACAATACTCAGTTGGTTAGCATGTAATCAGATAGCATAAAGGCACTGGATATATTTGCAATGTACAGTCGGAGGTGGGATTCGAACCCACGACCTCCTGGTTGCTGGACAATGTGTGCCACTGAGCAGTATCAGAAAGCTGGTAATGATGAGAAGTTTTATGTATGGAAGTGGGTGTGGAAAGTGGGACTTTGAAAACATTCCCATTGAAATATGAATGGGGAAAAGTTGAATATTTAACGTAAAATAGTTTGAATACTGTAAGTACTGTGAAATCGGACGATATATTCCCAAGATGGTGTCAATTTTTGAAGCAAGTTGAAATTTGCAAATCGGAATTAGTATGTGGGAGTTATTACACGGCAAAAAAGTGTGCTTTCAGCATCCCCACAATCAAACTCTTCTTCTCTTCAATCTTGTAACACAGCGTTGCTCGATATTTACCAGTGTGCGTTACCACACTCTAGTGGATGAAAACGGTAATGTTTTACTATGCAGTAAATCAAACAATGTAAAGTATAGCGACATTAGTTAAACATTAAATATGACTCTAATACGAACGTCATTCCCTTCTCAACCAGGTGCTAATCAATCGTTCAGTGAATTACTTCTTAACTTTAGTTTGATCTGTTTTTCTCTGGCGCGCACGTCTTCTTTGATCCTGGAAGAGGGCACGAAGTAATGGCGTTACGTCAGTTACTTATGTAATTTCCTGCCGGTTCATGAGACCTTTTCCTGTTTCCATCAAAATAAAAGCATCAACTATATTATAATAGCACAACAAAACGAAGTCATTCTGCAATACAAAATGCAAGAACAAAAATAATAGCCGGGTCATTTACAATGAGGTTGACGCTAACTATGATAAAAAATAAAACTAACAAATGTGATTGAAGCTGGACTCAAACTTTAAAAATGAACACAACCCTCAAGCAAAGGAAATGATTTTGGGTTGGGTTCAGGTTGGTTTCACAGCAGTCTGTGTTGTGTTTGAAATAAACGTTGCCAACATGTCTCGCAAGATGAACGTTGACGTATGAGATTGGACAGGCATTTGCGCATTCCATCCATCCAGCACGGTCGCAGCGCTGAGGCGCGGCCGTCCGCGTCCGTGCGGCACCGAGAGGGGAAACACGTCAAGATGGAATCGTCCTGAGTTAGAAACACCGCAGGGAAGGCGGCAAATATGGCAGAGGGAAGCGGGAAAGTGTGGTGGGGGGGAGGCGGCTTTAAACTTCATGCACGCTCCAAATAGCAGCAACACAGCGGCGGCTCAGCTCAGGTGTGTGCGCAGTGCAAAAGGCGCCGCCGCAGCGCGCGACGTGAAACGTTGTGACGCGAGGTCACCGGGACCAGCCGGGCCGTCAAGACGCCAAACGTCGCCCAGATGTCACGTCCTGACGCGTCGGCTCGCCAGATGCAAACAGCGACTTACGAGTGAGCTTGTGTGACCCACAAATGCACAAAACATCCTAAAAAATAAGAAACATAAGACGACTTACTTCCTGTGTCTTCGACCTCAGAACGTCTTGAGACATTTTGGTGGGTCCGCCGACCAAACTTCATGTCGCTAACTGAAATTGCTTCCACGGCATCAATTTTCAAAACATTTCTCGCTAGGGCTGTGAAATTAATCGATAATTAATGAATTAAGTAAGTCAATTACAATTTCAATGATTACACTGCACAATTACAAAATCAGCATAATCGTTAAAAAAAAAGATTATTAATAATATTTTCTGAGTGGTTTAAATTTATGCATTTGCACCGTTTTAAAATTGCAAAATAACTAAGAATTTTATTTGTCTTAATATTTTTCATTTATTTTTTACGTTTAAACATTTTCTTGTTTTATATTTAAAAATAAATGATTGTCGTACTGCACAGTGCACATGCTGCGCTCCAACTTCAAATTTTTGCCTAAATAAATAAATAATATATACTATTATTATAAATATATATTATAAATTATGTTTGGTCCAAAAGGGACTTACATAATTATAGTGTTTCTATTTTTTTCTTTTAAATTGGTCTTAATATTTTTAAATGCTTAAACAAAAAATAATCGTTTTAATAATCGTGATTTCAATTATTGCCAAGATAATCTGGATAATTTTTTTTTCCATAATCGAGCAGCCCTATTCCTCCCTGTGCAAGCAAAACAAATATGAATATTTGCCACACATTCCTCACCAAACTTTGCTGACAATAAAACTCACATTTTTTGGGCAATTTCAAATCATTTATTCATCTGACTGGTATACATACTTGAAATTTGGTCGCAATTAGGGGTGTGAATTTTCTATATCACGATTCATAGGTCATGATTCGATACCAATTAATCCCGATATGAATCTATTAAGTCGATTTATTGTATTTTTTTTAAACTAAATTTCGAAAAATACTAATCAGTAAACATGTACAGTGTAAGATTTGTATAACTGTGAGCCACTCTATTTAATAAACAGGTTAAAATCTATTTCATGTTTGAACAGCATTAAAATCAAATATTAATGTGCCATGAATATAACATTCGTCCGTGCTTAAAGTGTGAACCCTAAGTAAGACATTTTGTTGAATAATTACATCAAAAATTGATCTTTAAATATTGATTCAGATTCACATTGTAATGTCGCAATATATTGTGCCAAATCCATTATTTTTTTTAACACCCCTAGTAGCAATTGAACATCGATTGGCGTTTTGTCTCTGAAAAACAACAGGACACGACATCAATAACCCCAAAAGGCAGCTTGAAACCAAAATGGCGGACTTTCTGTCTTTTGACTTCGTGAGACTTTTTTGTGGGTCTTCTCATGACAGACAATGAATAACCAATTTCATGTTTCAAAATCACCATTATTCACACTTAACAGTTCAGTTAATGGTATGCTATTGTATCGTTTATATATTGATAAAATTGTTTACGATTTCAACACTGTAACTTGCAGGAAGTACTGTATATATGGGTTTTATAGATTAGAGTTGGGTTGGGATTAAATACATTTTCTTCTCCCCACTCTCTTTCAGGCAAAATCATAATTTTTCCTCTTTTTTTTCCTATTTTTTTCTGTTCATATTATGAAACTACAGTATGAATTGTTGCTCCTGTGTTCAACTGTAAGTTATTGCCTGAAATAAATGATGATGATGATGATGAATATGTCTGAAGAACCAACTGAGAAATGCTCAAAATCACCCTAAAAAATCTGATTCGCACCCATATGGAAGATTTCCTTCATGTTGAGTCAAACTGTTTTTATAATTTTTATGTTTATGATGCTATGGGTGTAACCTAACCAGTTAACGTTCAGTGATCGATTTCCCAAACAAAATATAATCTGCAACAGTTGGCACACCTGTATCAGCGACGGCGTCGTTTCTTGAACCAATCCAATTTGAATTGTGTCCTGATGTCATCGTTTGATACGACCAAAAGTAGCAAAGCGTCAAACACAAATAAAGTGCTGTCTTCTCCTGCGAGCAGGCTCGCTAACATGCTGCAGAGGCGGGGGCGGAGCTTCCAAACGGGGGGAGCGTAACGACAGCGGTGGCGGCGCCATCTGCCGTGTAGTAAAAACATGTTATTGTTATCTCATTGTCGCTTTTTATGGCACTGTTGTGATTTCCACAGGACATAGAAAAAGATGCGTAAGATTTGACTGTGGCGAATGTTCTGGAATTGTATTTTTATTCTCTAGTGTTGACACAGAGAAACAAACGTATACTTACTGATTATTATGGAACCAAACAAAGGAATCGTTCTCAATGTTTGGCTGCAGACAAATGATTAGCCCCTGGAGGGCGGATTTATGTAAATGAGGTCCAATCAGAAGCAAGTATCTGAGACAGATGGACAAAGGGGCAATTTTTGTGGGCGGAGCATGAAGTCAAAGCTGGATGATGATTGACAGAAAGTTTTGAGAAAAATATCGGCCCTTGACAGCACTTTCTTTGACCGATCGGCAAAAAACGGGGCGGATGTGTTGATCGTAACAGGACACACAAAAAAAAGCTTAAGGACGCAAAGTGAACAGGAAGGCAGCCATTTTGCTTTGAAGCAGCCATTTTGGCAAAATTCCAGGGCCTGACAATTATTCAAATGATTATTAAATGATTATTTTTCTTCGACTGCAAGCAGGGGTGTGAATTGCCGAGTATCTGGCGATTCCATCTGTATCACAATTCATAGGTCACGATTCGAATTGTTACCGATTAATCCCGATACGAATTTGTAAGTCGATTATTGCGATTTTTATTTTTAAACTCAAATTTAGAAAATACCTAATCAGTAAACTTGTCCATATACACTGTAATATTTGTATGATAATGTGTTTAATTGAAACTTCAACATTGTATTTAACAATAACGTGTCGTTGCTTTTGCCGATCGCCAAACGTTTTTCCACAGCGCGTGTAGCAAGAATGACTCAAACACTGCAGCTCCTGTCTGCCAAATGCCAAATGGCTCTTTTGTAGCAGATGTGTGCGTCAGACGGCCCCGAGGTCTAAAATGACTCCCGTGGTAAAGATTGACTCTCATGCGCTGACCTCGCTCGCCTCTTCATTTCCTCCTCCTCCTCCTCCACATTCCCGCATTCGGTCTTTCATTGCGACGCGCTCGCTCGTGTCGGAGGACGCCAGCAGATGGACGGACGCCAAACGAGCTCCTGACGTCACCGGGCCAAATGATGATGCTGTTGCCACGGCAACAAAAGCGCCCCAGCTAATTGGCCCGCTTCGCTTCAAGCGCCAAACGAGCCGTGGAGAGACGGCGGCCAGACGGCGAACGTTCCGACGCCCTCCAACCCGGCATTTTGATGGACGGGCCTCGTCAAAGACACGCTATAACGTCCGGCCGGCTCAACAAATCGACTCACCAAATTACGCTTGCAGTTCGGGGTGTTAAGAAAAAAACGATTTGGCAATATATCACAATATGGAGTATATGCCACAGAAGAGGCGGGAAGTGATTTTGCACATCAGGTTTTTTCCGGTCCGGGTTGCAAACGCGCAACCGAGGGGCACAAAGTCGGAAGCACAAGTATTTTTGACGCAGCCCACACGTGGCAAACCAAACCGGAAACAAACTGATGTGCAAAAACAGTCCCGCCTCTTCCGTGGCATATACCCCATTACAGATAGTAGTGTGACGATATATTGATATTGCGCTAAAATGTAATACTTTGTCTCCCAAGAGATTACCGATACGCCTACGCAAGTATCGCAAAAGTCGTAGTTAATATTCATTCACCATAACGGCTCCATTGTTCATGACTTATTGAGCAATTACTTGGCGGGCCACTAGGGGCAGCTAGCAGGAAAATGGACTAAAGTCTTTGTGAAGAAGACTCATCAGCTTAGTTTTTTAATTTATTTTAATTTATTGTTCATTTTGTTATTTATATTTACATATGGGCGTCACGGTGGCTGACTGGTTAGCACGTCCGCCTCCCAGTTCTGAGGACTCAGGTTCGGGTCCAGGCTCCGGCCTTCCTGGGTGGTTTGCATGTTCTCCCCATGCCTGTGTGGGTCTTCTCCGGGTACTCCGGTCTCCTCCCACATTCCAAAGACATGCATGGCAGGTTAATTGGGCGCTCCGAATTGTCCCTAGGTGTGCTCGTGAGTGTGGATGGTTGTTCGTCTCTGTGTGCCCTGCGATTGGCTGGCAACCAGTCCTGGGTGTCCCCCGCCTACTGCCCAGAGCCAGCTGAGATAGGCGCCAGCACCCCCCGTGGCCCTTGTGAGGAATAAACGGTCAAGAAAATGGATGGATATATATATATATATATATATATATATATATATATATATATATATATATACATATATATACATATATATACATTATTATTAATTTATGATTAGTTTTATCGTAGTTTATCGTGGATTTATTACCTGAGCAATATATTGATAATCGCGGTATTGTCACATTGTGAGATCATCGTTAAAGTGAGCCTTGTATCGCATGTCGCATCATATCGTGAGGTGGCCAGAGATTCCCACCCCTAATTACAGTGTGCAATCCTCGTATCGATTCACTATGCGGCCGAATCGATTTTAAAACATAAATTTCTGATGGAAATATTCAACAAAAAGCCTTTCGTAGGGTTAGGGTTTACACTTGAAGCATGGAAGTGACTGCAAGCTCAAGTTTGAATGTAAACAAACAACTGCCGTTTTCTAACAACTGTTATTCTGACCACTGGAAAGTCACAGATGCAGAATTTGGTTCAAATCTTCGGTGTCATTTCGTCCTCACGTTCACTTTACTTTATCGCCGGCTATACAAGATCAAATATGGAACGTTGCATTCCTACTTGGAATCATTAATGGTCTCCATTTCCTGTCCTGGATGAAGGTCTCAAAACTCACTCGCTCGCTCTCCCGTCGCCCGACATGCCTCCGGACATTTTGTCTGACTTCCTCATCCCGATGAAGATGATGTCGGAAAAGGAGCTGACTCATCGCTCTTTCTCCTTTTTTTTTTTTTTTTTTTTTTTAAATGATGTTCTCATTTTAACGAGGGAAGCTAATAACCAACAAGCGGCGCTCAGTACACATAAAAAAATAATAATTCCAGCTCGCTGCTATTGCAAATGCGGCTGCTCGCGTGGATTTGACTTTTACTGAAGGGGAATAAATAAATAAATAACTAAATAAATCACACATACACACACGGCTACACGCTATCAACACACTCGCAGGCCACGCCTCTCGTCGTGCCATTGGTCGCCTCAGAGTGAGGATGTAACCTTGTACAAGGTGTGAGGTGTTCCGCGTTCAAGCCCCCGTGGTGAGGACATGAACCAGGCCAATATCAAAATGCCGCGTTTGGCTTTGGACCAGTGCACACGCACACACACAAACGCACAAACACACACACGCACACATCGCACTATAGGTGGCTCTTTATCACATTACAACAAATAGATGGCACAGCTTGAAGTCTTCAAAGTTTATGGAGATGTGTGAGTATACACACACACCACAGAATAACACGCACACAAGCGTTTGTCTGTCTCAATGTGGGGACTTCTCATTGACATAATGCCTTTCCCTAATCTCAACCATCAAAAATGATTGCCTCCCCCCATTCCTGACCCTAACCTCAACCATAACCAAATTCCAAGCTAAACTCTAGAAAGTCTTTACCCTCAAAAAGAGGTCTGAACTTGTGGGGACCACCAAAATGTTCCCACAATTTCGAGTCGGTCCCAATAAAGGTGGCTAAACCTGGAAAAACATGCATGTATGGCCCCCCCAATGTAGCAAAAACAAAGGCGCACACACACACACACACACACACACACATACGTTTGTCTTTGTATCATCGTGGGGACTTCTCATTGACATAATGTCTTTCCCTAATCTCAACCAAACCATCAAAAATGATCGAGTCGGTCCCCAAAGGTGGCTAAACCTGGAAAAACATGCGCATATGGGCCCCATAATGTAGCAAACCAAAAGACACACACACAAACACGTTTGTCTTTGTGTCATTGTGGGGACATTTCATTGAGATAATGCCTTTCCCCAACCGCAACCATCAAAAATGATCGAGCCGGTCCCCACAAAGGTGGTTAAACCTAGAAAAATCACGTGTATGGACCCCACAATGTAGCGAAAACAAGGGGCACACACACACACACACACACACACATTTGTCTTTGTGCCATCGTGGGGACATTTCATTGAGATAATGCCTTTCCCTAACCTCAACCATCAAAAATGATCCAGTCGGTCCCCACAAAGGTGGTTAAACCTAGAAAAACACACGCGTATGGACCCCACAACGGAGCAAAAACAAAGGCACACGCACACATTTATCTTTGTATCATCGTGGGGACTTCTCAGTGACATAATGCCTTTCCCTAACCTCAACCATCAAAAATGATCGAGTTGGTCCCCACATACGTGGTTGATCCTGGAAAAACACGCATGTATGGACCCCACAATGTTGCAAAAACAAAAGGCACACACACGTTTGTCTCAACCATGAAAAATGATGGCCTACCCCCATTCCTTAGCCTTACCTCAACCATAACCTAATTCAAACCTAAAATCTAAAACCAAGTCTTGATCCCCCAAAAGAGGTCTGAAACTGTGGGGGCCACCAAAATGTCCCCACAATTTTGAGTCGGTCCCCACAAAGGTGGTTAAACCTGGAAAATCACGCCCCACAACGTAGCAAAGAGACAGGCAAACACACACACTGGTACGTGCGTTGCTGCACCGTCGCTGATGAATGCGACGCCGCAGGGAAGTGGACGAAAGAGACGAAAGTGTGTGTTGGGAACGTTTCACTCATTCCTTCATCCCTTCTCATCACTCGACAGTCGACTTGATTTGATTTCTTTTTCTGTAGTCACCTTTTAAAAATGAGCGTTGTGATCTGCTTTTTTCTCCTTGTCAAGTGCATGAAGCCGTTGCCGGTATTTGCCTCGCACCTCACGCGCCGTCATGCTTGTCACCGTGACGACTGGCATTACCAGATTGTGGCGAAACAATGCATTCGTTCATTAATATGAAATCAGCGTGGCAGCGCCGGGGAAATGTCAATTCTTATGTGAAATGTCATTTTCCAAAATGAAACTCGCTTAGCGGCTGCTGGGGTGCAACGATTCACTCTGTTCGCTCATAGTGAGCGCCAAGCCTTAAGTCATTACGTGATGCACACAGTCAATGAAACACATTTAACACGCACGCACACATTTCCACATGGATGCTTGAAGATTGTAAATAAAGCGTGCGTGCATAAAGGGGACAACAAGCGTCAATAAAGCGCTTGTCTGCATGAGACACGCAACTTCTCCATTCCGGGGGAACTCGCTTTGCTGTTGTGTGTACAATACAACACGCAATACACACGTGTAGTGGATGTGTAGATTACAGTTTGTAAAGGAAGCCAATTTCCTGAATCTTTGGTCCTGGCCTTGCTTAGAATCTGAATTATTTTGTTCACACTTACTTGAGGTTTGCCTCAACTGGTCTCCTCCCTCCAGATGCAGCCTGGTTCAAAAGTCAAGCCAACCAAGAGATCTGAACTAAGAGAGTTGGACACAAACACCGGCACCAGGAGATCTACACTTGGCAGTCTGGTCCAAGAGATGTAGACCATGAGACATGCACTAGTAGATCTAGAACACAAGGTCTAGATCAAAAGAAAATGTTCAAGACTCTCTGGATAACAATGCCTGAACCAGAGATCTGCACCAGGAGACATGGACTACAAGATCTGGACACAACGATATACACCAGGAGATCGCCACCTGGACACCTACCCCAGAAGGACTGCACCTGAAGATCTGAAATACAGGAACTGGACCAATAGCACCTGAGACGGTCTGGATCATGCAATCTGCACCAAGAGATTTGCATCAGGACAGATGTCCCAAGACACCTGAACATAAAAGCTTTGGAAAATAACATTAGGACCACAATATCTAGACTAGAATATCTAGACCAGAACCTCTTAAACAGGACAACTAGATTGGGAGATTAGCACCAAGATAACCAGACAAAGAGAAATGGATGTTAAGATCTTTTCCAGAATATCTCGTCAGGGAGATCAAAACCAAGAACTCTAAGCCAGTAGGCCTGCCCCAGTAGACTTTGACAAGTAGACATAGAACAAGAGAACTCGAGGAGGTCTGGAACTTGCAATCTGCACCAGACGATTTGGCCCAAGGCATCTGCACTAAAAGATCTGGAAACAACGATATACACCAGGAGATCTCCACCTGTACACCTACACCAGAAGGACTGCACCTACAGATCTGAACCACAGGAGCTGGACCAATAGTACCTTGAGACAAGTCTGGACCATCCAATCTGCACCAAGAGGTTTGCATCAGGACAGCTGTCCCAAGACACCTGAACAAAAAGCTCTGGAAAATAAAATTAGGACTAGGACTAGACTCTTAAACAGGAGAACTGGATTGGGAGATCACCACCAAGATAACTAGATTAAGAGAAATGGATGTGAAGATCTGTTCCAGAATATCAGGACAGAGACGTCAAGGCCAAAAAATTTGAGCCAGTAGGGCTGCTCCAGTAGATTTTGACAAGCAGACCTAGACTAAGAGAACTCAAGGAGGTCTGGAACTTGCAATCTGCACCAGTCGATCTGGCTCAAGGCATCTGCACTCACAGATCTGGAAACAAATCTCTGGACCAGACAATGCAAATATGGATATCTGTACCAGAATCTCTGGGACCAGGAGAAATGGACTGGCTTTGCACCAAGAGACCTTCACTAAGATGGATGTGAAAATGCTTTTGAAGATCTCGCAGCTGAAGATGAGGACCAGTGGAGTTGGACAGAGCGCTCAAGAGGAGGAAATCGGAACCAGAAGTCCTGCGCCAGGTGACATAGAATGTGTCAGGAAAACTGCACTAGGAATTGTGGACCAAGAAAACTGGAACCACAAGATCTGCATCAAGAGACTGCAGTGAGAGGTTTGCACCAGGAAATTTGGACTGGGAGACCTGGACAAAGACAACAAAGGAGTTTCATTTAAAAAGAAAAAAATCTGGTGTGTAAATGTAGTATGTAATGGTGTGTAAGTGTAAAAGTAATGTACAGAAGGTGTAGTGTGCACGTTCCGGTTCCTCATGTTGACCTTGTCTCCACGGCGTCCTCGCCCTCCCTCCCCTCGCCCTCCATCTTCCCCGCTCGCTGACGACCATCTGGCCTCAGTCAGCCATCTTTAATGGCTTCATCACGGGCCGCAGGAAGCTGCTGAACCGAGAGCACTGATTGGCTCGACGGACCAGCGCGCTCGTAACCAATGAAATGACCCCCTCCCACCCCCCCGTTATGGGCGGCGCTACGGTGATAAATGAAGCCTGCAGTGCTGAACGGGCCCAGCCGGAACAAAACAACACAAACACCGAACCGGCGCTCACTGTCTACTACGCACAAGCGTCAATGGCGCAACAAAACGCAACCGCCACCGCACAGGAACGAAAGAGAACGACGATACACTATCACCTTCACAGTACACACACACAAACCATAACTACACACAACAATTGTATATAACCTCTTTAGGGAGCCACTAAACAGAACAACTATACAGAGAATGATGATAAAGAGCCACTGCACAGCAGAGCACACAAAAAACACACAAAAAAACAACCACTACACATTATCTTCACACACATCCACTACACAAAACCACTACAGACAACCGTTGAACATTACTCCACAAAACAACAACACAAGATCTCAACACACAAACACAACCACTCCAAACTTCCACTGCACAGAACAATACCAAAGAATCACTAAACACAACCTCAACACAGAACCAGCAACACAAGCATGAGTGTGGCAAGCACTAAACACAACAACTACACTAAATGGCGAAAAAGAACCACTGCAGAGCACAAGAGAACAGAACCGTGGCACACGCCCCGTACATACTGTATATATTCACACATTTCACACAAACACTTCCACCACACAAAATAATTACACAAAACCCTTTTAACTACACACAATCTCTAAAAACAACCACGACACACACAAGCACAACAGACACTACACACAAGCTCTAAAGGAAGAGGGAACCTGGTAATGGAAGCATTACGCACAACAAGTACACAATACACACACAACCACTACACACACGCACTATATGCACAACGAGTGCACGCAACCATAGCTGTATAAATTTTACACAGCACAACTAAATGGAAACAGTACACAGAACAACTCTGTCAACATTGGTTGCTCTCCTGATGTGGTGGGCGGAGAGCTACCATATGCAAGGACAGGCTGAAGGACGTGTGATGTCATCAGTCAGCGAAGGGGGGAAAGAAGCGACGGAGCTGAACTCAAAATGACCCGAAGGACAAAAGATGATGATGATGATGAAATCTTCGTCACTTACTGCCATCTCGTCGTTAATTATTAAATTATTACAACATTCATTAATCACACGCTACACTCGAGGGCAACGCTCACATCACACTCACAAAGTTCTATCTGCGTGCACGCACGCAAAGATGATTGACAGGTGGGGATGGCTACGCCACATAGCGTGCTCGCTCATTTCAGGGTCAACTTGATAGCACTTCCTGTTTGCCTACATCACTTCCTGTCAATTTCGAGTTCCCTTTGAGAGCAGATAGATATATTCCGGAATAACATCACTATTGCAAAGGAGATGTTTGCCCGTCACATTCATCTTGGTAGTGGTGGTGGTCTTCCTGGCACTGGCGGTGGTTTCACAAGAGCAGCATGAGAGTGAAACAAACCAGGAAGTGGAGCAAGAGGATAGGAAGTAAATTGTCCCCAGCTTCCCGTTAATGTGCCGACACGACAAGAAGACAACGAAGAAGAAGAAGACAAAAGAACTTCTCACACACTCAATCCACAATCCATCCAAATTTAATCGATATATGTTTTTCTTTGTACCGTATCCGAGACATTATATATTAAAACCGGTCCAGGACAAGCACTAGGACAAGAGCCAAGAGAAGAACCAGGACAGAACTAAAACAGCAACAAGGACCAGTCTAAGACTAGAATTACAGACCAGTATATGCAGGAACAAGGCTAAAATCAGAACCAAGGCTAAGATTGTTACGCCCGGCTCGTCAAGGGGAAGGGAAGTAACACAATAACAGAAAATATAGAGTAGATAAACACGGGGTTGACTTTAACATCTGAGTAGTTTAATTGAAGTTTCAGGCAGGGGTTTGACAAGGGAGTGGAAGTGGAAGGTGAACAAATAATAACCGCATTTGACAGAACTGACAGAACGGAGGAGAAACAACAATAACCAAAAGGGAAATAATACAAGTCTACACAAGAGCACAAAAATGGGTTACCCAGCTCACGGGTCTAGCGAGTGTCTCACACCAACAGCAAAAACGAAAGAGACACGAACGAGGCAAGCTGCACTGAGAAGTTCCAGCCGCCCCGAGGAGCGGCAATGCAGCGCTTTTTATTGTGGAGCAGTCCGGCCAGGTGGTAGTCGGCGATTGGCGGAGAGGGCTGGAGCTGCTCCACCGAGGGCGTAGGGGCGGACGACCACCGCCCAGGACGTCGCGCCAGAACATCCGTCCAATCAGCGCGTCGCGCTGGCACAGTCGTCCAATCAGAGCGTCGCGCTGGCACAGTCGTCCAATCAGAGTGTCGCGCTGGCACAGTCGTCCAATCAGAGTGTCGCGCTGGCACAGTCGTCCAATCAGAGTGTCGCGCTGGCACAGTCGTCCAAGCAAAGTGTCGCGCTGGCGCATTCAAACTGAAGTACCATTATACGGGCACCAGCCGACACAAACACACACATACATACTAGGGGAGCGGAGCCGGCGGCGGGCCCGAGCCGCCAGCCGTAACAAAGATCTTGTCCATGTTTAAGACTAGGGGAAGGATACCAACACTCAGAGTAGAAGAAGTAACACGACCAAGACTAGGATGATTTCAAAGACTAAGACTAGAACCATGACAAAGACCAGTACCAGGAAAAGAACAATACATGGAAACATGAGTAGGACTAGTACCAAAATGAGAATCAAGACAACATGGAGAGGACTAAAACCACAACCCAGACTAATGTCATGCTAATAACCAGGAAAGGACTAAAACTAAGACCGGGAATACCACCATGACAAAGACATAGACTCGAATGAGGGGAAAGACCATGACTAGCAGACTAAGACTTGAGGTAGGTCCAGGACCAAGACTAAAAATACCGCCACAACAAGAGACTATTATCAGGACCAAGTCCAGGAACAGAACTAAACTAGTACAAAACCCAGAAACCAGAACTACTAGGACACGGTTAAGGACTAACTCGCACTAGCAACCTTCAAACAAGTACACCGAGCATGCAACAATACTCTAATTTTCGGAGGTTACTCTTTCTTTCTTTCTTTCTTTCTTTCTTCCTCTCTTCTTCTTGCTGTTAATCACGCTGCATCTCTTCCAGTAGAGCTCAGTGCTGCCCTGGCATGTTGTGGCACAATGTGGTACTACAATGAAGGTGCATAAAACACTTTGAAAATGTGCTAAATGCATCACCAACACTTTACTTTATATCTTCTATAATATATATTATTGAGACAGGAAATTGTTTTAAAGTTTTAAGTTAATATTCAGTGGCTGGATGAAGGTTAGCGTTTATTTCGTTGCAACGCTGCGACGGAAAAAAGACGGCAGTAGCGCGCGTCACTCAGCACAATCAAAGTGAAGAATATCTTCAAGCTTCAATTAAAACGCCGACTTCAATCAACTTGAGCGGCGCATGCGGCACTAAATCTAAAGTACGTGTGCAAAGGAATCATATTCACACGGCGCTCCAGAGACTCGTCAGCCTCTGATAAAAGTCAATAGACGTTTTCTCCATTTTAATCTTTCTTCAAATAGTTCATTATGCCCAAGTGCGTGCGTGTGTTTGTGAGCGTGTGTGTGTGTGTGTGTGTGTGTGTGTGTAGTTATGAAGGAGGGAGTACACGCTGAGCCAAATGGGATCTTCCTATGTGCCTCCAGGCAACTGTTGACTGTGCTGGAAAATATTGGACTTGTAAATAGCTGACGTTTCAGTGTGTCTGCGCCACGCACACACATATATTTGCACTCACACGCTTTACAGGCGAATGAGGACTTCCTTTCATACGATGTCAACTTTTCCTCCTGTTAGCACAAAACAAGCAATAATTGACACGTGTGCACTCACACGTGCTCAATTAGTATGATTGACATGTGCGTACACGCACACACATCCCGTGTGATTGACAAGTGCGCATCCGGAGGAGGAAGTCGAGGAAGGGAGATCTCATTCGGCAGCAGAACAGATCGTACGTTTCTTTTCACCAGCTATTTCCTGTTTCCTCTTTCTTCCACTTCCTGCATCCGGTCGCTTCTACGTCCTGGTTATAGTTATTGGTGCATTCAAGGATGGTTGGAAGTCGGATGTTTCCGAGTTCAAACCAGGAAGTGTGTACGGGAACGCCCACTTGAACTCGGAAATTACACTTGCGAAACTTCGGAAAATAAAAAGGACTTCACCAAAGGATTACAAGCGATGTCGCTCTACAATGGCGATTTACTCAAGTATAAAACCAGCTTTCTCCATTCATAAATATTCGACATAACTTGACGTAACGCAACGTACGTAACAGTATGCCGCTATCTCCCTGCATGAAATTATACTATTTAATTGTATGGAATGCTTATGAAATAAGATCAAAACAATAAATGAAGTAAAATTGAGAGAAGGTTTTCTGGAGGTCAACATGAGTTTCGAGGACCAAAATAAAAAACAATTTACCGCTATCTGCCATTTTGGTTGTTTACTTTCGCCTTGAACGCTTTCAGGTCGAAACTGGGAAAAACCAACTCGGATATAGCCGACTTCCAACCGTGCTCGAATGCAGCATTACTGTACTTCAACTAGCTGCTTTTTGTTTGTTCTACTTCCTTGTTGTTTTTAGTCGCGTCCTCATCTTCTTGTTGGCTTCACTTCCCGATTCCTGTTCTGCTGCATTTCATGAGTCAGAATTTTCTGTCCACCGACATGGAAAAGCGCACTCAAACTCAAGTCGCTAGTAGGAAAAAAAACGGAGCTGATTTCAGCAAGCGATTCCAATCTGACATCACTAGACAATGGAGACCACCGCCGAGACATGGACTGTGAATGGCACAGGGCCACAAAACACATTTACAAACAACAACAAAAAAACCTGCCTTTAGAATTTGCTTTATTAATATGAATAAAGGAATATAGTTTGAGTGGTGTTCGAGTGCACTTTTCCTGGTCAAGAAAACTTCCTATTTTCCTGGAACACAGCATTAACTCCATTTCTACCTTTCAGTTCGGCCCTCTTCATGTATCGGCCCACTTCCTGCTTCCTCTTCAAACTATTTCCTGCTTCCTGTTAGCTCTACTTCCCTGCCTGGCCATTCAGATGTTCAAGAACAATAATCCTGTCATCAGTAAAAAGGATACAACAACAAAAAAGTTGTTGACTGATGTGTTAACTTTTTACATCTTTCCGCACCCCCTTCGGGCCAGGCTAGGCGGTTAGCGCGTTCATTAGCGTCCTGGTGTTAAAGAGCCACAAGGCGTCTTTTTAAAACATTAAAATGTTGAATTATTCAAAGGACCTTTTGCATAATTGCAAGAGATTTTTTTCCCTTCCCTGCTGAGATTTTTTTTTCTTGCTAATGTGCACTCTACTTGATAAATGGTTTTATCCATCCAGTAAAGTTTTTGTGGTGCAGCAGAGAACAACAAGATGGAACCGGCATCAATAAAAACAAAACAACTTGGGAATCATCAAAGTCCATCAAAACAAATCAACTACGTCACTCTTCTCATCTTCGTCTAGTTCTAGTCCTGTTACTGCTTCTGGTTCTTGTGCTTGTTACGGATACAGGTCTGGTCTTAGTCCCAATCTGATCATCTAGTCCTGACCTCAGTTTTAGTCCTTCAATCTTAATCCTGCCCCTAATATTCGTCCTGATCTTCGTCCCAGTCCCATTCCCAGGACTGGTTTGATCTTGTACTAGTTTCAGATTTGAACCTTGTTTTATTCCTCATCCTGGTTATGGTCTTCGTCCTGGTCCTAGGACGTAGTAAGAGGCCTGGTTTGGGCTTACTCTATGGTCCTAGCCTGTGAGTTTCGGGTCATTGATTCAATTTCCCACTGACAGTTTATGACAAAGTTTGAAAACCTGCGTCATACCAATCATAAGCTACCAGCCAATTACAGCCGAGGGTCGACCTCCATTCAAGTACTCGGCAGGACGCTGAGGACGACAGCTGCGAAGGCAAGGACGAAAGGTACGAAGCGACAAATGTGACGCTGATAAACGACACGTTAGCCAATTAGCTTGACAGCGTTCTTGTTTGTCCCATTTCGCCGGCCCACCCCCACCCCCCGCCGCTGGCTTTGAAATGCAAATGAGGCGGTGGCGTGGAAAAAGCTGACGCCTGCGGGAACCCGGAATGTGTGTCACATGGATGGGCGTTGGGTGGGGCCAAAGTGCTGTTAGCTGGCAATGTGTCCGGGGTGTGCAGGGACCAGATGGTAAACTCTCAACGGGGTTGGCGGCATCTTGGCGAGGAGGAGGAGGAAGAAGAGGCATCTGCTTCCAGGGATCCCACTGTGGCGTTGCTGCGAAACGTCAGTGCGTCGGCCATATTGGATGTGTCAGATCTGCTCAATGCAAGTCAGCCAATGGTCTGAACTGATCTACGAAGCGGGATTGCATCTGCCACACGGGTTAAGTTGGCTATGTTTATTTTGTTTACCCTCGAACTAGATTTGCCCTCAGGGACACGTTAACGCAACTGATTGGTCCAGTTTCCGATTCTGATCTCCAGGCAACGAACAAGACATCTCAACAACTTCCCAACTTCCACTTTGCCACTCCACTACGGCAGACATTGACGCATGATTGATGCATATTTGATGCCTATGTTCCAAATGTGATGTCTCCCATGGGGCCGCCATCAAACACATCCTCCATGGATGTGCACTGGGACGGGCCTGGTCTAAAAATAGCACGCCCTCCGGCGTTGTCATCGGCAACCGACAGAAGAGGAATCCCCCCGTAAGCTCGCCTTTCGGGTCTTGCTGCTACTTCCTGGAACTAAAACTTTCCAGTCCAATTTGTTGAGAGTTGCCTGCATCTCTTAAGTACATACAAAAAGTTTCAAGCAAGAAACAAACAAAAGTTCCTGCAGTCCAAACACACAACTTCCCCCACATGAAGTTTCACAAACTTTTATCTTCAAGATTGTCATCATACTCATTCAGAACTGCAGGACCTGCTTCGAAAACCTCCAAGACTCATGACAGAAACCGGTTCAGGCCCCCGATACATTACCCTGAAAGTACATTTTGACAAAAGAGGAAGAGGATGCAAAGACGAAAAAGAAAAAGATGAAGACGTGCGTGGCCCATCCCAAGAAGTCGGCGACCAGTCAGCAGAATGCAAATGTTGCGGCCAATCAATCTCATCTCTTTGGCATTGACCTGGTCAAAGGAATCAATACTTGATACCGCTGATGTCGACCAGCACACACACACACAGACTCATGTCCTTTTGCATCACAATGCTAATCATGCTAAATGCTAAACAACTTCACAAACCAATCAAATGGACACATCAGCATTGCATCATAAAAATCCTTCCAATTGGACTATTTGCGTAATATCGAACGTGCGTTGAATGCAGTGTTGCCGGTAACGCGTTAACGCGTTACTCAAAAAAGTTGCTTTCTAAAGTAACTAATAGTCTAACGCGTTACTTTATTCTACAAAGTAGTCTGATTAAAGTTACTGTCCAGAGAATCAATGCGTTACTCCACATTTTCATGAAGAAGGCAAACTATCTCACTGTTGTAACAGTCACAAACAACTACTGCTAACTGCGAAGATGAGGCAGAAGTCATTGATCACCACACTGAATTCAGCCATGGTCTGGTCATGAATGGTTTGCACATTCAAAACAAAAGTGATGATACTTTTACTACTAGTTTTATTAACCAACAGGCACACAACACAACAAAAAAGGTGTGCATTATGGACCATAAAAGTGGTAAAAAAAAAAATTTATTTCCATCCTCAACTGGTCCGTGAAGCATTATGGGATGCGGTCGTCTCCGCCCTCTCGCCAGGGGGAGTGACGTCAGACAAGTTACGTTTTCAGTAGGGGTGGAACAAAAAAACGATTCGACCGAACCATCGTTCGTCAAGGGGCTAAACGACCGTATCGGTTGCGAGTGAGGCTTTATGGTTTTCATAACAATAGCAAGAGTTCTGCGCCGTGCTCTACTTGTTTTGTTTACATTTCAGTAGCATCACCATTATTTTCCATGTACAATTAGTACCTTTAACTCATTCACTGCCAATGACGACTATAGATGTAAAAAATCCAAGCAAACAGCCAGTGCAAATTTTGACAAGAAATTTGAATTTAGTTTTAGTTATACATTGTTTTCATTCAGAGTTATTAATCCCAATTGTTATTAATAACAACGACAACAATTTCATTACTAAGTGCTACCATCGTGCATAGTGATTGGTCTTGGTCTTACTGAGACCACAAACTGGGTCTCGACCTCCAGAAGTCAATTTAGTCGACTAAAATTGCTCTTTATTTTTTTCGACTAAAGTTGGATTAAAACTCAAATACAATCAGGTGACTAAGTTATGACTAAGACTTTAATTATATTTAGTCAGAAGACTATAACTAAAACTAAATTGAAATTTCTTTTTTTTTAATTAAATTTTTTATTTAATTTTATTTAATTTTATTTTTGACGTCTATAGTCGTCATTGGCAGTGAATGAGTTAAAAACACATTTTGCAACTTGCTGTCGACTGAAAATGACATCACAAGGGCTCAGGTAATCAATCACAGCCCACCTGTTTTCTAGGTTTGGTCATGTGACATTCATAAGCTGAGCTGTGATTGGTTACCTGAGCCCTTGTGATGTCATTTTCAGTCGACAGTAAGTTTTTAAAATAATGAAAACATCAAATTTGTTATAGGCAAAATATTAATGTTTGACGGCCAAAAATTGTTAAATAAGTAAAGTATCCCTTTAAGAAAACAGCATGGGAGCAACATCATCTTTTGGTGCTTTTCTATTGGCTGCTGCTAGATGACATCATTTCTGCGTGACACAACTTCAAACATCTTTATGCTGGTTCATATAAAAATAAATCGACTTCAAATCACATTTAAAATCATCCTCAAAGGCTCATGCATTCAATTAATTACCAAAGACTAAAACCAACGACATTTTTGCTATTGTTATTGTTAGTTTGTTAGTTTTGTAAACATAAAAGATAGATTCAGTTCGTTTTTGTTTTTCAATAAGCATTTTTGTTTTTATTTCGTGAACGAAATTGTTTTTAATTTTAGTTTTAGCTTTATCGTTAGTTTTAGTTAACTAAAACAAAATGGCAAGAAGTACTTTTTTTTTTTTTTTAAACCAAACTTGTGAACTACACGATGCGGCCCAGACGTCGTCTCTAGCAGCCCCCACAAAAAGCTGAGTTTGAGACCCGGACTTAAATCAAAGCGCCTTGATCTGCTGCGGTCTACGAACCCGATTCGAAATACAGTCATCCAAAGTAATCCACTTTGGTCGACTGTTGACTCTATCGTCTTTATGACTCAAGGTAGTTGTGATTCAAAACAATGCGAGGTAATCCCACATGATCCATCGTAATCCACCAGCATCCTCCGCACGGTGGATTGATCGACTCATCGGCGTGTGCGGATTCACCCCCGCGAGGACCCAAACTGATGTCCCCACACGTGATAAAAATGCTTTCAAAGTCAATGTTTTTGCTAGCAAAGACGGTAAAATGCGCTTCAAGGCTCTCGCTGCTGGAGTGAAACATCAGGGGAACACGAGTGGCGTGCTGATAGTGGAACGGGGAGAGGGGGGTGATGGGGAGGTGTGTGGGGGGGGGAGTCGAGGGGGTTGCACCTGAGAGGCTCAATGATTTATTGCGAGGCGAAGCTGAAGCCCAGTCGCCGGCTCTAATTAGAAAATCTTGCACAGGCAAGCAGCCGCTTTTTAAATCTCAACACTGCGGCAAGCAATCCAGACGGGACGCGGTGCCGGCCGTCGCTACTTCAACAACAACGCCGCCATTTTCACCAGGACACACAACCGCCTCACGTTTAACCCAAGCGGGCGCTTGGCCATCTTTTTGTTTCGTGGCCAGGCGACTCATTCAAATCCATCTTGTCTCAAATGATCTTACCGTTGATCCATCATGAAGCATTTCCAACCTCCACAAAACAACAACATGACTGGCAGCCATTTTGACAGAGGCAACCCCCTTCGCTCCCGGCTGTTTTACTGGATTTGGACTGATTTTGCAAGGCCCACAGAATATTGTGTTCTATTGCAATAAAAACATGGAACCTACCCAAAGAAAGACGAGAGTCTCTTCTTTCATCAGGAAAAAAAAGTATATTTCTATCTGTTTGTCGTTTTGCAGCAATTAGCATTAGAATATAGCTAAGTTTCATCATTAGTCACACATCTGTTTAGAATTGTGAGTAATTCAGCTTTTTTTCAACACGACCCTGGTTGATCTCTTATACTCTGCTGCCACCTGCTGGCCGTTTTTGAAATGACTACCATTTTTAGACCCGTTCTCATCCGTATGAGAGGCTGCATCAAAGCCTTCTGTATGCTCTAGCATTAAAAAAAAAAAAAAAAAAAAAATGTATAAATACGTCTTTGGAACACTTAAATAATTTAAATAGAACGTATTTATACGTTTTGGGACCAAATGAGTTAATATAAGACAAAAAAATCATTCATGACATTGAAATGGCACTAAAACATGGCAACATAACATAATTTAACAAACTGGCTTCCTCACCTCCAGAAAAATATTTGAAAAGAAATCTGCACATTTTTATCTGTGATTATAGAGTGAAACAAATCAGAATATTGTAAACTTAAAGCATTGAAATGTTTTGCCTGTAATTCACAAATTTATTTTTGTATTATTATTATTATTATTATTATTATTATTATTATTATTATCATTGTTTTTTTTAAGTGTTAAGTGACCACAAAAGAAGTTATTTTATTGATCTTACTTTTTTCCCCAATTAATCAGCAAAATTAATGTGTTGTCGGAATTTTGTTATATCAGATTCAAAAACTGATATTCCATCGTACTTATTTTAAATCTCCGATGGCCGAAAATCTTTTTCTGCAAAATCTTTTTTTTATCTTCTTTTCCTGCAAAATCAATCGCGCTAGCTTACAAAAAGTGACAACATTTCGCTGTTTGAAAATGCACCAAGCTGTTGTGACACATTTGTCGCCATGACATTGCAAACGCAGTTCAAAATGTCACCAAACGCGTGACGACAACTTTTTTAAGCAGGAAAATCCCTCGACACACGCACACACTCACACTAGCATGGCCTCCATCTGCTCGGTCGTGTCGCGGTCGTCGACCTGTGACCCGCGCACACCTGCTAGCCGCTAATGATACTGGCAAGGTGCGCATATGCTAACGCGCTTGTCGCTGGCGTGCTAATGACAAGCTACACGTGCGGCAGCGGCAACAACAGTCTGCCTGCGCTTATCAAAACAAAACAAAATCACGACATTTACATTCCTGTGACATATTTGATACTAAGTTTCCAGTTTTAATTAAATGAAAACAAATCGACCTGTATTATAAGACACAGCCATCGTACATAATTATGCATACACATTTTGTGTTTTTATGCCCACTTCTTACCTTACTTCTTTTGTCGGGTATTTGGCACATTCATTTATGAGGACGGAAAAGCTGTATTAAAAGTATTGATTCATGGTTTTATGAATGGATATTGGACTATGAAAAGGAATATCCATTCGATATCGATATTTTAGACCCAGCCGTATAAATAATCTTGCTTTAGCGATAATCTGCCAGTAAACACTCGTTAACACTCCTGTTGATATTTTAGGTAATACGCTCCCCTTGAACACACCAATAAATAATTTGGGTACATTTCCCGGTTTATACTCTTGCTAACATGATCAGCAAGCATCTCGTTAACGTTCTGGTTAATACTCTCACATTATTACTTTTGTTACTGTTATTACTCTTTTTACTACGCCAATCCCCAATTTTTATCCGTCAAATAAGATTTTTACGGTTGTGAATATAGAACAGCAGAGTGACCGGTACGCTGCCTTGTGGTCCGCCATTTTGTTATTTGCAGTTCAAGACGACTTCCTACGCTGATGGACTACTAGGCAAGACAAGGCAAGGCAAGTTTATTTGTATAGCACATTTCATACACAAGGCAACTCAATGTGCTTTACACAAGGAAAGACAACACATAAGCATCAAAAAACAGTAGTTAACATTCAGAGGAAGAAAAATAAATGAAAATAGGTTAGAAAAATTACTAAAAAGAACATACAATAACAATCTTAAAACATTATTCAACAAAGTTTAAAACATTTAACATAAGGAAGTTTAAAATAATAAAAAAAAAAACACTGTTTAAAGCTGTTTAAAAGTCCCTAATCAAAGGTATAAGAAAAAAAGCAAAGTTTTTAACCTGGATTTAAAAGCATTTACACTCGGGGCTGACTTCACTTCTGTTGGTAGCCTATTCCATCTGTGTGCAGCATAATAGCTAAATGCAGCTTCATCATGTTTGGTTCTAACTCTGGGTTCCACTAGTTGGCCCAAGTCTGTCGATCTCAGAGCCCTGCTGCGTTTGTACTCAATCAGCATTTCTTGGATATATTCAGGACCCAAACCATTTAGCAATTTATAGACGAGTAGCAGAACTTTAAAATCGATTCTACAGCTGACTGGGAGCCAGTGTAAATCCTTAAGTACTGGAGTAATATGTTCTGATCTTTTTGTTTTGGTCAGAACTCGAGCTGCAGCGTTCTGAATGAGCTGCAAGTGTCTCATGTTCTTTTGAGAGAGTCCAGTCAGAAGACCGTTACAGTAATCTAGTCTGCTGGAGATAAAAGCATGGATAAGCTTTTCTTGGTCTGCTTGAAGCATGCAGTCCTTCAGTCTGGATATGTTTTTCAGCTGGTAAAAGGCTGTTTTAGTGATGAATTAAATATGATTGCTGAAGGTCAGGTCTGAGTCTATTAGTACCCCAAGATTTCGAACTTGGTCTTTAGTTTCTAAAGACAGTGACTCAAGCTGTTTTTTTTAACAGCAATTCTCTTTTCTTTATTGCCGAAAACAATGAGCTCTGTTTTGTTTTCGTTCAGCTGAAGGAAATTTTGGTTCATCCAGTTGTAAATTTGCTCTAGAGAATGACACAATACGTTAATAGAACTGCTGTCATTTGGGGACATTGATAAATACAGTTGTGTGTCATCTGCATAACTATGATAGTCAACATCTGCGTTCTGAAGCATTTGACCCAAAGGTAACATATACAGACTGAACAACAGGGGTCCAAGAAGTGACCCTTGAGGAACCCCACATGTCATGGCCTTTCGATCAGATTCAAAATTTCCAATGGTCACAAAGTAACTCCTTTCCTCCAAATAGGACCTGAACCATTTAAGGACTGTTTCATTTAATCCCACCCAAGTTTCCAGACTGTCCAACAGTATATTATGATCAATCGTGTCAAATGCTGCACTGAGGTCCAACAAGACGAGCACTGATACCTTACCTGCATCAGTGCTCAATCTTATTCGTTCAGTACTTTAATCAGAGCTGTTTCTGTACTGTGATGAGGTCGGAAACCTGACTGGAATTTATCCAAAAGTTGATTAAAAACCACTTTTTCAATATTTTAGTTATGAAGGGAAGGTTTGCGATTGGTCTATAATTTGCTAGCAGGGAGACATCCAGTGTTCTCTTTTTTTAGAATGGGCTTGACGGCGGCTACTTTCAGAGATTTAGGAAGCTCACCTGATTGAAGTGAGCAATTAATTATTTGTTGTAAATCGATCTGAACAGATTTCACAATGGTTTTGAAAAAGCCAGATGGTATTGAGTCAAGACAGCTCGTGGAAGGTTTCAATTGCTGAACCAAGTCCACTACAGTATTTTGATCCACTGAGTCAAATTCTGTCATGGTAATTAAATTATTCCTAGGTGATTTTAAGTGCTGCATCATTTTGTTATTTTGCTGGTTTGTAACAATGTTTGACCTGATGGCTTGCACTTTTTCACTAAAGTAGCAGGCAAATTCATTGCATTTATCTGTTGAGAGGAGTTCTGGCGCTGTTTGATTTGGGGGATTTATGAGTTTGTTAACCACGGCAAATAGTACTAGCGCACATACTAACGGCATCGCATGTTTTTATTCACGATGTGCGGGAAAAGTGCTGAGTAACGTTCGCTCATCGATGAAGTCATCAAACGGTCGATAACATGCGTGTGATGTGGCAAAACCCGGGCTAATCACGTTGCCGCACGTAATCGTTCACATTCGCGGTCCGCCAGTATCCGTCCGAGAGACGCTGGCGCCGACGTGAGCTCGCCATATTGTTTATTTCCTGCTTGTCCGCAGCTTCATCAGTAAACACGAGCTTCCCCCTCGCTCTCCCGAGGAGGGGGGAGCGAGCAGGAGGTTTGGGGGGGGGGGGGGGGGGGGGGGCGTGATAGATTGCTCTCAGTGGCGGGAAATTGCTTTGTTTTGTTAGCGTCCGGCGGCGAGTGATGGAACGCCATCTTTCTTTTCTCTCGTTGCTTATCTGCAAAAGACGCAGAAGAAGAAAATGACGGGCGCGGACGACGTGCGCTGCATGCTCACCGCCGTCGCATTAATAACATAAATCACGTCACATGGCGCACGTACAAGCTATAAAAAAAAAAGAAAGAAAAAAGAAAAGAAACGCTTCCCCAACATAAAGAGTGTGGTGGTGGAATTTTCCAGAACTGGCGACGAACATGAGAACAGACAAGATGAGGGATTTTTGGAAGTGACACAAACGTGCGCTCGCCTCCTGACACGCGGCCAGGAAATGTGAAAGAAATGTCAAATACGGCCATATACGATTGCCGCAGGAGTTGAACTTCTCGTGCGTGGTTGCTCAAAATATGGAATGATGAGGATGATGATGATGGCGATGAATCAGGGATGAGACAAGAGAAGAAAAAGTGAAGAAAGGCTTCGTTCGACGGACTTCATTTCAACACGCAAGTCATAAACTGATCCCTGGTTTGAAAAATTACATATAAATACATAAATATAATAATAAATAAATAATAATTAAAAAGACAAAAATAGAACAATAGTAAAAATACAAAATAATAATAAAAATCATAATAAAACAAAACAATATTAATATTAATAAAAATAAATAATATAAACACTGCTAAAAAAAAAAAACAGGTCACTGTAGCACTTTTTCCATCTTGAGATTTAGTAGAGGTGTCAAAATGAGTGTGTCAATTTTAAGTTAATTTAAAGTTCCTTTCACACCACTATTTATTTATTTATTTAAATGTGCGTTTTTAAGCCCACCCCTTACTTGTAAAATTTGTTCTGGGGGAATTCCAGTTGCAACATAAAATTTCGTCCACGTCAAAATTTTGCAGTAAAATAAATGTAACAATAATGTACATATCTGTGTAGACCGGGGTCAAGTTGCATTTTACAATTTGAAAAAAATGTGCACAAGCTACTTCATGTTAACGATTATTATCATGAAAAGAAAAAAATGCACTGAGCTGTCACCGTCTTACAAATGCAATAATGCCATCTAGTGGCAGATAAACAACCTCAACACAAATCTATATCACGCTCGTTTTTTGTTTTGTTTTTGTTTTTTTACACTTCAGTACATCTTTTTCATTTGAACTCAGTTTTATGATTTATTATATCAGTGACTAAAAGATGCCGCCATATTTCTATAAGTTTAACATATTTTATTTCCACTTTTATGTTAACAAGAGTATGAAACGTTTTATTGTATATTTTATTGTACATTTAGAACAGATATGGAATTTGCAATTAATCATGAGTTAAGGATTGAAGTTATGCGATGAATTATGATTAATAATTGACATCCTTAATATTGACATCTTCAAATAAAAAAACAGTGGACCCCTGCACACTCACAGTTTCCATATCATATGGATAGAATTGCAGGATTTTTTACAATTTGAAAAATGTGCATAATTTCACAAGTGACTTCATGTTAAAATTTCTTAATCTGGAAAGAAAAATGCACCCAGCTGTCACAAATGCAAGTATGCCATCTAGTGGCAGAAAAATGACCTCAACACAAATCCATATCACACTCGTTTTTTTATATACATCTTTTTAATTTTCACTCAATTTTATGAATTACTATGAAATTACAGTATCAGTGCCTAAAAGATGCAGCCATATTTCTACTATTGTTTTTTCCACCTTTATGTTAACAGGAGTATGAACCTTAGAAAAAAAATATTGTATGTTTTATTGTACATTTAGAACAGATATAAAATTTACAATTAATTGTGAGTTAATTATGATTAAAAATTGACATTGAACGTGTGTATGTTTTCTTTAGGCAACATTTCTTCTCAATATTAATTCAAGATTAATATATAAATATATATATATATATATATATATATATATATATATATATATATATATATATATATATATATATATATATATATATATGTGAATTGCCTAGTACCTGACGATTCGATTCGTATCATGATTCATAGGTCACGATTCGATTCGATACCGATTAATCCCAATACGAATTTATAAGTCCATTGCTGCAATTTTTTTTTATTTAAATTTAGAAAATACTAATCAGTAAACTTGTACAGTGTAAGATTTGTATGAAAATGTATGTATTTATCTGAAACTTCAGTCTTGTACAGGTTGTAATCTGTTTCATGTTTAAACAGCATTAAAATAAAATATTAAGGCTTAGTGTAACATTAATATAACATTTTTCCATGCTTAAGGTGTGAACCCTAAGACATTTTGGTAAATATTTTTCCATCAAAAATGGATATTTAAAAATCGATTCAGCCGCCTATTGAATCGATTCGAGAATTGCGCGATGTAATATCGCGATATATTGCCGAATCGATTTTTTTTAACACCCTTAATATATATATATATACATACATATATATATATATACATATATATATATATTTATATATTAAGTGCATTCATAATTAGCGTCAATCATGATTTGTGAACGTGGCCATGTGACTTTCCCGTCATCACACGAGCACCACGGAGGAGGAACTCTGCTTTTTTTTTTTTGTTGTTGTCACCTTCCGCATTGCTTAACTGCGTTTGTGCAAGATGTGAGCGCGCGTGCGAGTACGCGCATGTGAGTATGTGAGTGCGTGCGTGCGTCCTTGGGGCTGACGCCAAAGCGAAGTGACAACGGAGGCGGCGAGGGGGGCGTCGCTGAACTCTTTCCCTCTTCCTTTGCCCTCGCTTTTTTTATTTTTTATTTTTTTTAACGTGACACGCAACATGCTGCCGGGCCAACTTCTGTCACCGCGCATTACAGGTATGCGCACACACACACATTCCCGTTAAGTACTTATCACCTCAATAAAAGTGTCGTGACACGAGGAAACGCATCAGCAGAGTTTCAGGGGATGTGCGTGCGTGTGCGTGTGTGTGTTCGCTGTGAAGCCACTTTGAAAGTTTGACTGCAATGAAAAGTTTGTTGTTTTGACTCGGCGATTCAATATGCGGCCGAATCGATTAAACATCAATTTTTGATGGAAATACTCAACAGAAAGTCTGACTTAGGGTTCACACTTTAAGCATGGAAGATTGTTCTATTAATAGAAGATTAAGCCTTCATATTTGATTTGAATGCTGTTCAGACATGAAACCGATCGCGACCATCTCGTGTTGTACTTTCAGTTCAATACATTATCATACAAATATTACAGTAGACAAGGTTGCTGATTACTATTTCTTAAAGAAGAGAATCCTTCAAGCAATGGTAGTTATTACAAAAACGGCCAGCAGGTGGCAGCAGAGTATAAGAGATCAACCTGGCCCATGTTGCAACAAGCTCTTTTTCCCACTGTTTTAAACTGATTTGTGAATAATGATGAAACTTTGCCATATTCTAACGCGAATTGCTCCAAACAAATACAAATATACTTCTTTTCCTTGATGAAATCTTGATGAATCTTTGATTTGGTAGGTTCCATGTTTTGATAGCAGTAGGACACAATATTCTGTGGGCTTTGTAAAAATGACTCCAAATCCAGTAAAACAGCGAAAAAATATGCTAGCAGTGAATGATTTAATTAACCCAGGATCAAGCTCAGATATACTAGGAGGCTTTTCCTGACATATGTGATGCAAACGATTACTACAATTGTTGATAATTCCCTCCGCCTTGACGAGCTTGCAAAATAGCAAAATGTGGAAAACATTTCAACACTGTAAATACATTCACTTTTTTTCAAACACACCTTCACCAAAGCGGACAAATGGGATTCCACTAACACACGCACACACAATTGATGGTGGAAAATTCCATCAGAGTCTACCAGGGGGATAATCTTAAAATCAGCACACACACACACGTGCGCGCGTGTGTGACAAAGTGCGTGGCGGAGTGTAGGATGCTGAACTTGATCTTTTTTCAATTTCCTGTCACGACACAGATTCATCCATCACGTCCGCACCTCGACTCACCGTGCTGACCCCGCGTGTTCCCCACGCGCACACACACAAACACAAGTATCACACTTAGGACCGGCTGAGGATACAAAAAACGGCACTCGTACGATTGTTAGCATGCTAAAACATCCCAAACGGCTGTTAGCATGAAATCACAACATTGATGGTGAGCCCAAGTTAGCATGCTAATAAGGCCCCCCCACGTACCTGTTAGCATGACATCACAACATTGATGGTGAGCCCAAGTTAGCATGCTAATAAGACCCCCCACGTACCTGTGAGCATGACATCACAACATTGATGGGACCCCAAGCTAGCATGCTAATATGCACCCCCACGTAGCTGTTAGCATGACATCACAACATTGATGGTGACCCCGAGTTAGCATGCTAATGTTAGCATGACATCACAACATTGATGGTGACCCCGAGTTAGCATGCTAATATGCCTAACGTAGCTGTTAGCATGACATCACAACATTGATGGTGACCCCAAGTTAGCATGCTAATATGCACCCCGACGTAGCTGTTAGCATGACATCACAACATTGATGGTGACCCCGAGTTAGCATGCTAATATGTTAGCATGAAATCAAAATATTGATGGTGACCCCATGTTAGCATGTTAATATGCCCTCCCCCCACGTTGCTGTTAGCATGACATCACAACATTGATGGTGACCCCAAGTTAGCATGCTAATATGCACCCCCACGTACCTGTTAGCATGACATCACAACATTGATTTTGACCCCGAGTTAGCATGCTAATATGCCCCCAAGTAGCTGTTAGCATATCACAATATTGATGGTGACCCCCAAGTTAGCATGCTAATGTGCCCCCTCCACGTAGCTGTTAGCATGACATCACAACATTGATGGTGACCCCGAGTCCGCATGCTAATATGTTAGCATGACATTATAACATTGATGGTGACCCAGAGTTAGCATGCTAGTACGCCCCCATGTAGCTGTTAGCATGACATCACATTGATGGTGACCTCAAATTAGCATGCTAATATACACACCCATGTAGCTGTTAGTATGACATTACAACATTGACAGTGACCTCAATTTAGCATGCTAACATGCCCCCACGTAGCTGTTAGCATGACATCACAACATTGATTGTGACCCCAAATTAGCATGCTAATATACCCCACCATGTAGCTGTTAGCATGACATCACAACATTCATGGTGACCCCAAATTAGCATGCTAATACGCGCCCACCATGTAGCTGTTAGCATGACATCACAACATTGACGGTGACCCCGAGTTAGTATGCTAATATGCCGCTCCACGTAGCTCTTAGCATGACATCACCACATTGATGGTGACCCCGAGTTAGCATGCTAATACATCCTGAATAGCTGTTAGCATGACATCACAACATTGATGGCGACCCTAAGTTAGCATGCTAATATACGCCCAGCACGTAGCTGTTAGCATGACATCACAACATTGACAGAATCCCGAAAGTAGACAAAAAAAAAGAAAAAGTCTATGGTTATTAATCAAACTTGATGAAAATGTCACGGATAGTGTACAAGAAGACCTTGTGGGTGTGAGCATGATGCCACACGGCTCAACATTTCCATCGGTTATTTTTCCTGGAGGACGCACAATTGTGTGCGTGTGTGCGATTGTATCCAACAGCCTTTGACAGCTTCACCCCGCAGCGTTAGCATGCGGGTAGCCCGAGTGCGTGAATACCAAAACATTGTTTGTTTATTCATGAGCGTCAAGGGCAAACGTGTTTACGCGCTCGACTCGATCAAAACACCATCGCGCTAGCTAACGGCGTTAGCGCTGATCCATGCTGCTAACGACTACAAATGCTAGCTAGCGCTAGGATGAGGAGGCCTTTGGCGAGGCTTGTCGGCAGGACACGGCAACAACTTTTTTGTTCACGTTCATGTGGAGATTTACCACTCGGGGCCCCACCTACGCCCATTCCATCTTTCGATTCAACACCGTGTGACAAAATGACAATCAACCAACTCCAGTTTGATTCGACTGACGCTTAAAAATGACATCACAATTGAAAAATCAAAATCTCATTTCATGATTTTTGTGTGCTTTTAAATGGATTTATTTTGGGTTTTTTTGTCCGATTCTTGAGTCAAGGTGACATCCAGCAATGACATCACACGCCAGGAGCTGGCGCTCATGAATAACAGCGCAGGTGAGGCGAAGTGCCTCGTCGTCCATATTGATGAGTTTCATGAATGATTGGCGCGGTAGGCAAGCGGACGTTCAGCGGCGCTCCAGGTCACAAGTTCGACTCCCCACCCCCGCTCCTCATCCATAAATAATCTCACATTCACAAGTCGGCGTCCAATCACAGTGAATACGATGCGTCGTCGCCGATTGTACAGCATTGAATTCATTTGAGTGCGTAACTCATGGAAGATCATCAAATACAAATGAAAACAAAAAAAGACAAAATATAATAATACAGATGAAATCACATGGGTGGGGGAAGAAAAAAAAATCACACATTAGAAAACAAACAAGTCAATAATCAGGCAAAAACAGGAAAAATAAAAGTAAATACAATAAAATGCAAAAAAATAAATACATGAATAAATAAATTCTGCTAAATTTCAATAGATTTGGTAAACTGAAAATCAATTGAAGAAACAACACAAATAAAATATGAAAACAATGCAGTCAAAATACTAACAAAAAAATGGCAATATAATACAAAAAATTTACATGGAATAAAATCCATCCATCCATTTTCTTGACCGCTTATTCCTCACAAGGGTCGCGGGGGCTGCTGGCGCCTATCTCAGCTGGCTCTGGGCAGTAGGCGGGGGACACCCTGGACTGGGTGCCAACCAATCGCAGGGCACACAGAGACGAACAACCATCCACACTCACACGCACACCTAGGGACAATTCGGAGCGCCCAATCAACCTGCCATGCATGTCTTTGGAATGTGGGAGGAGACCGGAGTACCCGGAGAAGACCCACGCGGGCACGGGGAGAACATGCAAACTCCACCCAGGAAGGTCCGAGCCTGGACTCGAACCGGAGACCTCAGAACTGGGAAGCGGACGTGCTAACCACTCTCCACCGTGCCGCCCATGGAATAAAATAAAAATTAAAACAAGTAACATGCTGCGATTGGTTGGCAACCAGTCCAGGGTGTCCCCTGCCTACTGCCCAGAGCCAGCTGAGATAGGCGCCAGCAGCCCCCACGACCCTTGTGAGGAATAAGCGGTCAAGAAAATGGATGGATGGATGGACAAGTAACATGAAAAATATAAAACAAAATAAAAATACAATAAAATAACTAATAATACTCTAAATTCACAAATTATGAAAAACAGTAAAATATGACAAATGAACTTGAACTATTAAATAACATACAATATAATAGTACAAATAAATTGAAATGGCAATATAAAAAGAGATATAATAAACTGGCAAAAATACAAACTAAAATGAAAAATGAATACAAGAAGTGTGAAAAACAAGATACAGTAAGATGTCAAACCAATCAAATAAATCAAATAAATTCTACTAAAATTCAATAAATTGGGTAGACTAAACATCAATTAAAAAAATAAAAAATGAAAATAAAATATGAAAACAATGGGGTCAAAATACCAAATAAGAAAAAAGGCAATAAAAATGTTAATGAAATAAAATAAAAAATAATGTAATATATAATGTAATACTCAATTTCACAAATAATGAAAAACAGTAAAATATGACAAATGAACTTGAACTATTATATAACACATACAATATAATAGTATAAATAAATTAATAAATAACTACTCAATTTCAATACATTTTTAATAAAGTTCAGTAAACTAAAAATCAAAAAATAAAATTAAAAATACAAATTAAATATGAAAACAATGCAGTCAAAATACCAACAAAAAAAAACAATTGGCAATATAATAAAAAATGTAGATGAAATAAAACAAACACAAAAATAAGTAACTGATATAACAAATATAAAACAAAACATAAAATTAATATAATACTTTAATTTCACAAATAATGAAGAACAGTCAAATATGACAAATGAACTTCAACTACAGAAGAAGAAAACATAATAGTAAAAATTAATAGATACCGTAATATAAAGAGACAAAACAAACTGAAAAAAATACAAACTAAAATGAAAAATAAAATACAGTAAGCTGTCAAACCAATAAAATAAATAAAATAAAGAGACAACATAAAACAAACAAAGACTGAAAAGTGCAAATAATTCAAATAATACAACTAAATGTAAGAAATGAATTCAAAACAAAATCAGCATCAACCGTCTTGACATTTGAATATATGAAGAAAAGCAAACCAAAATGAAATCGGCTCAAGTCAAATGTGAGTAAAAGGATGACATAATGAATGAATGAATGATGAAGGAAGCGCTTCCTGTTTAAGACTGCGGCGGTGGCGTTGGCCGACGTGAGGATGTTGCAGATGTCGGGCGGAGGAATTTCAAGGCCACTTGTGGACGGGATGCATTTGGAATATGGAATGGCCCCTCCCCCTTGGCGCCCGTCAAGCTTTTACTGCTGATTGCGCACCCCCCCTCGCCACTCCCTCCCGTGTTTACGACGACCACGTGACCGCCTCATAGCCGTCCATCACCTTTTGTCTCAAACGGCGGCGGCGGCGGGACGCGTTCCGGACGGGACGTCGTCAAGGTGAACACCCCCCCCCCCCCCCCCCATCTCATTTCGCTCCCCGAGGCTGACGTATCAACGGCCATCCACAAATCAATGTGAGAGTCTCCGCAATGCGACGCGTGCACACAAACCCCGGCGGCTTCGCCTTCCTCGCCTTCTTCTGCTTTCACGCGTCAACAACTTGAACCCTTTCCATGCTGGCGGCCATCTTGAGGCGGGACCAAAACACGTTTGCATCACTCACAACTTTTGTCACTTTTAGTGCTGTCACAATCCAATATTATTACAATAGATTCATCGACTAATCGGATGAATTTTAATGTTTTTCATGAATGACTACGGAAATCGGTGAACAATTACTATAAATGAGTGTATTTGGGCAATTAAAAAAAAGGCTCCAAACGATTACACAATGATTAAAATAGTTGTCGATTCATTTGATAATCTATTACTTGTCGATTGTCAATCTGGTGGCCATCTTGGGCAGGACCAAAGCCTCTTTGCGTCACTCACCAATTTGTGCATCTCACTTTTAGTGCTGTCACAATCGAATATTTTTACAATCGATAAATCTATCCATTGGTCAATCAATTAATCGACTAATTAGATTCATTTTAATTTTAATGTCTTCTTTCATGAAGGACTACAGAAATCGGTGAACAATTGATGTTGATATGCTGAAATGAGAGGATTTGGACAATTAAAAAAAAAAAGGCTCCAAACGATTACATGATTATTAAAATAATTGTTGATTAATTTGATAATCGATTAATCGGTTAATTTTGGCAGTTCTAGTTACTTTGTTTGTTGGCAGGTTACCGACCGACTTGAATGTGCGACCAAGGTTATTTTAGCAAACTAAAACTAAAAAAAAAAAACTAAAACTAAAAATTCAAAAAACTATTTTTGTTAACAAAATAAAATAAAAACGGAAATGCTTTTTAAAAAACGAAAACTAACTGAAACTACATTTTATGTTTACAAAACAAACAAAAACTATAATTATAGCAAAAAATGTCCATTTTAGTCTTCGGTAATTAATTTAATTAATACAGTTTCAGTTAGTGTTTGTTTTTTAAAAAGTATTTTCGTTTTTATTTTATTTTGTGAACTAAATTGTTTTTTGAATTTTAGTTTTAGTTTTTTCGTTAGTTTTAGTTAACTAAAATAACCTTGCATCGTATCATAGTCCTCCAACAATACGACCATATTTGGTCATTTTGCCATGCAACAAAATACAACCAAATGTTACGTATTGTAGTTTAGCGACCCCTATCGGCCAATGAAATTTGATCAGCAGTTTTTGGTGCAAATGAAGGCCGGCGTGTCACGCACGCACGCACGGCAGGATTGAAAAGCGGTCGCGCGCCAGCGAGCTTCTCCCGTGATCGATAAGGCGCACTCGTCCTTCTCCGTCTTCGCTTCTTCATCACGTTGTCGGTGCTAGTTTATTGCTCAGCCGGCTGGCAAATTTAGTTTTCCAATTTACTCGTCGGCGCCGCTTCCAAACTTCGATTGTGTGTGCGTGTGCATCTCAGCAAATGGAAATTGATCGGCGATGCATCTTGTTAATTGTTTTCTGATCAGCAAGCGTTTAGATGCCTCGACTCTCCTGCAACTTCTGTTACCATGGCGACAAACGGCAACATTCTAAATATCAATAAACAAACATCAATAATCGTCTGCCCGTATCGATTCCGATTTTTGGGAGGCACTATCGTGCAGTCGTGCAGACACCAACAAAGAAGAATAAACTTCTTCTTCTACTACAATTCTGACATTTTTCAGAAAAGGGTAACGAATGTCTGCGATTCAAATTTTTAATCATAATTAATCAAATGACTTCATAGTTAACTCACGATCTAAATGTACAATAAAATATACAATAAAAATGTTTTTTCTTAAGTTTCATACTCTTGACATCAAAGTGGGAAAAAATAAATATAAATATGGCTGCATCTTTTAGTCATTGATACACCAATTTCATAATTTGTAAAATTGAGTTAAAATTTAAAAGATGTACTGTACTGTAAAAAAATTTTTTTTTTAAATTAAAAAAACGAGCGTGATATTGATTTGTGTTGAGGTCATTTACCTGCCACTAGATGGCATAATTGCATTTGTAAAACATTGTTGACAGCTCAGTGCCTTTTTCTTTTCATATTAATTATTCATCTTTAACATAAATTATCTTGTGAAATCCTGCACATTTTTTAAATTGTAAAATACAACTTGGACCCCAGTCTACACCAGGCTTATGATAGTTTTGGAATTTTTCATTTGAGCTAGTTTTTATTTCGTTTTTATTTTTATTTTATTTTTTGTTAGTATTAATTCGTTTTCAGGATGGTTTTGTTATTTTTTTATTAGTTTTAAGTATTTAATAAATCCGTAGTTTTAGTTTAGTTTGAGTTAGTTTCAGTATTAGTTTTAGTTTTTTTTTTTTTAAATGTGTTAGTTTCAGTATTAGTTTTATTTTTTTAAATGTAGTTTTAATTACTTTTCAGGGTGGTTCTGTTAGTTTTAGTTATTGAATAAATGTTTAGTTTTAGTTTAGTTTGAGTTAGTTTTAGTGTTAGTTTTAGTTTAAAAAAAAAGTGTATTAATTGTGTGCAATATTTTTAAAAAACAGCATGGGAGCGACATCATCTTTTGGTGCTTTTCTATTGGGTGCTGCGAGATGACGTCACTTCTGTGTCACACACTTTCAAACGTCCTTATTCCGCTTTATATCAAAATAAATTGTACTTCAAATCATATTTAAAATCATCCCTAAAGGCTCATGCATTTCCTTAATTACCATAAACGACAATTAAGAACATTTTTGCTATAATTACAGTTCGTTTTATAAACATAAAGTGTAGTTTTAGTTAGTTTTCGTTTTTTAAAAAGCATTTCCGTTTTTATTTCATTTCATGAACGAAATTGTTTTGAATTTTAGTTTTAGTTTTTTCTTTAGTTTTAGTTTACTAGAATATCCTTGGTCTACACCAATATGTGCATTATTGTATTACTGCTAAATTTTGACTGGAATTCCTCCAGTACAGGCTTTCCAAGCAAGTTGTTAGTTAACTAAAACTAACGGAAAAAACTAAAACTCGAAAAATGTCATTAATGAAATAAAATAAAAATGCTTTTTCAAAAACGAAAACTAACTGAAACTACATTTGATGTTTACAAAACTAACTATAATGATAGCAAAAACATCCTTCGTTTTCATCTTTGGTAATTAATCGTACATTTAAAAAAACGAGTGGCGTTAAAGGCAGTCCAAATGAAGGCAGTCATTTTGACACGCCTACTGTGAGCATTGTGATATTTCACAGCGACACGCAGCAGCAGCAGGAGCAGCGGCAGCCAGCGAGGCTTGAATGTTTGATGAGGACAACGGCGGAGGCATTTCCCGCACGACGGGCGCTCAGGTGTCCCCCCCCCCCCCCCCCCCCCCCACACACACACACACACACACACACACACAAACCCCACCCACTCGCTCGCTCAAGCGACCTGATGAGCGGCGTCAGCTCCGCTTCGGCGACGCATCCGTTTTCGGAACCCTCGCCACGCGACACGCGCTCGCTCCCGCCGCGTCCCTCGTTAACCTCGCATTTGCCGCAATCTCGCCGCGTCATCTTCTCGTTGGATGAACGGGGCAACGCAGCCCGGGGAAAAAAAAAATAAAAAATCTTTATTGGAAAATCTGATTTCGTTTCTACTACCACGACTGGACAACAATCAATCCTATCACACCATCACTACCACTGATCTATTTATGACCGGATAGCCGATAGGCCAAGACTTGTGAGGTGGCAAGGCGGCCATATTGCTCCTCCCAAGAAACGTTTCGCGCTATACCATCCAATTAGGGCTGCACGATATTGAAAAAAACGATGTGATATGCGATACAGTTGCTGAATATAGCGGTATCGATATTATTGCGATGTTTAACCTGTACCTAAAGAAATTATATTTTTATTATCTTATGAAAGGATTAATTTTTTTTCATTCAGCAAAATAAGCAAACTGAATGTATTCTTAGTGAATTAATTGTAATTACCTCTCAATAATGTTCAATAATTGGACGGTGATGCACATTTTTGTTAACGTTCGACTGGTCAAATTCAGATATAAGCATAAAATTCCATATGAAACTTATTACATCTCTTTGCAATATGCATATTGCATGGGCCAATATCACGATATCGATACTTTTTCGATATATTGTACAGCCCTAGATCAGCTACATTTACAGTATCAAAACTGGACAACATTTGAGACAGTACTTAGTAGAAACAGCATGATTTATTATGTTTTAAATGTATTAAAAATAAACAAGAGGACTTCAGACATTTGACAACTTGCCTTAAATACATGAAAAATGATATGCTTCATGATGTTTAGTACAGGAGGAAACCTATATATATATATGTGTATATTTTTTTAATTGAAGAATTTTGTAATTCAACAAGACGCCTCTGCGAAATCGAATATTGGGAGCGAAGGAATGTAAAGATTTGCAAACATCACGATACGATATCGCAAGGTCACGATACAGTAATTATTACGATATTGTGGGGAGGTTGACGATACAAAAAAAGGTCACAATATTGTAAAAAAATGGTCATAATCAAAAAAAAAAACACACACACAATATTATGATTTCATTTACAATGAAAAATATCCTAAAAATATTATATATATACAATATACATATATATATATATATATATACAATACATACATACATACACATATACATTGTTGAATATTTTTCCATCAAAAATGGATGTTAAAAAAAATCGATTCGGCTGCCTATTGAATCGATTCGAAAATTGCGTGCTGTAGTATCGCAATATATTGCCGAATGGATTTTTTAACACCCTATATATATACACATACATATACATATATATATATATATATATATATATATATATATATATATATATATATATATATATATATATATATATATATATATACACATATATATAGGGTGTTAAAAAATCCATTCGGCAATATATTGCGATACTACAGCACGCAATTTTCGAATCGATTCAATAGGCAGCCGAATCGATTTTTTTTAACATCCATTTTTGATGGAAAAATATTCAACAAAACGTCTAACTTTCACACCTTAAGCATGGAAGAATGTTATATTAATGGAACATTTAGCCTTAATATTTTATTTCAATGCTGTTCAAACATGAAAAATGTTCTTAAACCTGTTTGTTAAATACAGTGGCTCACAGTTCTAAGATAATAATACATTTTCATACAAATCTTAAAAGTGTACATGTATAAGTTAACTGAATGGTATTTTCTAAATTTGAGTAAAAATATCGCAACAATCGACTTGTAAATTCGTATCGGGATTAATCGGTATCGAATCGAATCGTGACCTATGAATCGTGATACGGATCGAATCGTCAGGTACTAGGTAATTCACACTCCTAATATATATACATATATATACATATATGAAAAGAGAGAGAGAGAGAGAGAGAGAGAGAGAGAGAGAGAGAGAGGCACTTACTTGCTAATGCGCTCACACATTGAGTTCCTCCAAATATCAACTCAGTTCACAAGCATATTACGTAAATCTGACCATTAGCGCAGACTTGAAATATTGAAGGGCCAAAACATGTCTTGTGAAAATTAACCTGCACTAAAAAAAATTAGCCACCAGAGGGTGCTAGAACTGCACAAACGGAAATCAACCCGACTTCTTTTTTTACCAGACGTGCTGCTTTTAATATGGTGACATGACGACGACGATATATTGTGGCAGTTTTCATATTGCCATATTATTGCCGTTATTGTTACATTCCTACTAAGGAACTGAGCGCTAAAAGAAAAAGGGGGGTTTCAAAGCAGCAAATACCATCCACTTGTTTGTTTTTTTTTACTTGTTAAAAATACCAACTAAGTGCCTCCGAGTTGTATATGTCTCATCTGTATAGTGTATTAATGTAATTAATGTAATAATGTAATTAATGTAATAATGTAATATAATGTAATGTAATGAATGTAATGTGATCTAATAATGTATTAATGTATTAATTAATGTGTAGTTAATACAGTAGTCTGCTCGCGAGGTGGGAGTAACAAGATGGCCGCCCTGTGACTTCAATGGCTTGCTTTGGTGTGTACGGTCTATGGGGTATCCATTTATTTATAGAGTTTCTCCTCCACCTTTTTTTTTCTCCATCCTTGACTCTGGTCTCTTTTTTTTCTCCCTCATCACGCGAACACGCTACACGTGTCGGCCATGTTGCCGTGCGCTCATCATTTCGGAGTCGCGATGACCTTTCCAAGACGTCAATCAAAAGTGACACAGGGCAGACTGTCAAGCCCGCATGTTTTTTGATTGACAGGACTTCTTCCAGGCTCACGGTTGCCGCGGCGACCATCCGTACATCTGTCCGTCCGCTCGGTCCTGTGGGGTTGTCGCTCAAAGTCACAGGAAGTGAACGGAGGCCGGAGGAATTTGGACGGTTACCGCGGCAACCGTCGACAGCGAGTTCCGTGAGGTGCCACTCGAAGGGAGGAGAGGAGAAGACGACGACGATGGCGGCGTTTGCACTTTTGCAGCCAAACTACTTCCTATCCGCAGGGGGTGAGGAGGAGAAGAAAGGAGGAGGAGGAGGAGGAAACGCAGTCAGGCTGAGTGATGATGGAACATCTCTGAGGGGACGAGCAAGCGCTCCATCAATCATACGCCGCAAATCTTCAACATCCATCAGCATCTTCCGCATCCATCTCGATGATGGAGACAGGCCCGTCGGGATGGGGGGGGAGACGCAGAGAGAATGTGGAGAAAATGATGAGAGTTAGGTGGAGGGAGACAGTTAGGGGGGAGTGAAAGAGGAGGAAAAAGAGAAATGGTGTGAAAAGACAAGGTGGAGGGAGAAAAAGAGAGGGAGAGAAGAGAAAGAGATGGAGAAAGAGGGAGAAAGAGATGGTTGAGATAGAGAGAGGGAGGAGTACAAAGGAGAGAGTGAGTTAGGGGAGAAAGAGGGGAAAGGAAGAAATGAGGGATGAGACAGACACAGATAGAGTGAAGGAGATGGAAAAGAGAGTAGGTAGACAAAATGGGGAGATGAGAGAGGGGGGGAGACAAATCGGAATGGAGGGAGGGGTGAGCTAGAGGGGGAGAGATGGAGAAAGAGAATTGGGGAAAGGAGGAGAAAGAATGGGGCAAAAAAATGGAGAGACAGTTGGGGTCAATGGGGGGAAGGGGTGATACAGAGATGGAGAAGGGGAGAGTGACATAGCGGGATAGAGAAGGGGCAAGGGGGAGAGAGAGAATAGAAAGAAAGAAAGAAAGAAAGAAAGAAAGAAAGAAAGAAAGAAAGAAAGAAAGAAAGAAAGAAAGAGGGGGGAGGGGGAGGGAGGATGGATGGATGGATGGATGGATGGATGGAAGGAAGGAAGGAAGGAAGGATGATGGATAGATGGAAGGAAGGAAGGATGAAAGAAAAACAAAGAAAGAAAGAAAGAAAGAAAGAAAGAAAGAAAGAAAGAAAGAAAGAAAGGAATGTGTCAGAGAGTGAGGTAGGAAAGGAAGTCGGTCGGCAGGTAGGGAGTCGTCCATCAGCAGGGCCATTGAGCACTTTTTATTGATAGAACTGCAGCAGTCGCACACGCACACGCACGCGCACGCACACTGCCAGCAATTAGACGAGTGGAGGCAGCCTGGCCTGAGGCAGCGAGCGCTCACAACTGAAAGTGAGAAGGACTTTTGTTTTTTGTCAGGGGTATTGCACTGCTATACCTTTTGACTTGTGAGCGGCACAACTCGCCACTTTTGACACTTTCCTCTTGTGGCTAGATTGTTGTCGTGTACTGTGTAGAATTTAGAAAGTATGTTTTGACACGCACACACTGAACAATGTTTGTAACTTTGTCCAATGTGGAGTCAACAAATCAGACTGCCTTTCAAACGTATTAATCGAGTCATTGGTCAAATGTGAGCTAAATGCTAATAGCATCTTCTCCCCCATAATGCCACAAAGCTAACCTGAGTGACTGACATAAAATACTCCGAACGGTGGATACAAAACAGTAACAGCGCACTAGTAGCAGTGTTTTTGTTTTCAGCCAAAACAACACAGTTTTACAGTCATAGCGGCAACACAAGATGGCTGCCGTCCGGCTTCAGCCACCAGGGGGCCGACTGTTAGTCCATGTTTGCCCATATTGACTTGCACATGATATATGACAAACAAAATTCAACTTTTTTAGCAGTTGGCCAAAATTTTTTTTTACCAGGAACTTTGCAGTATGTTCAAATGACTGGTGATACATTCGAACGACTTTACCAATTCATTAAAATGACTTTTGCGGGATGTTGGAACAAGTTTAGCAATACGTTGAAACATACGACAAAACTGTTTACGCCACATTAGGGTACCTCATGTTATAAAACAATATGCGTTACAAGGCTAACGGGAACGATTGTCTCAAGATTTGACGATTATCGATATATTGCTCAGGTCATAAATCCACGATAATCTACGATAAAATGACTCAAGACATAAACTGACGTTTTCCCATTGAGAAAATCGTTTCTTTTTGTACCATCACTGAAACACAATATTCAAACTGGTGTCTTTTTCACACTGAGTACTTTAGTGTACTTTTGTTGTTTAAACAAATACAAATGTTTTCTTTCTGTCAACAAATTGGTGTCTTTATCATGTCTTGAAACATGTCAGTCAGTTGCGGGGTTTCATTTCATAAACTGACACATTTTTTTTTTGTTATATTGCAAAAGTAGATAAATAAATAAAATGGCTTAATATGAAATCAATATTAATATTCCTCAAAAATTGTGCACTTCAAAAGTCAAAAGATAAAATATGTTCTAAAATTTTAAAACTGACACATTTTTCATAGAAATGTATTCAAAACTGAGTCAGTCGATTCTTCTTCTTCGTGAGTTTTCTTCTTCACCTGAAGACTTGCGTCCATTTCCCCGCCACTCTTATGAGGCGCTCCCCCTACTGGCCCGCCAAGTAATTGCACAGTGAGTAATGAACAATGGAGCCATTATAGTGGCTGCATATTCACTACAAATATTGAGAGAGAGAGAGACAAAGTATCAGGCAACAAAGTATAGCGATTTATCGCGATAATCGATATATCGTCACACTCTGACTCCACGTTGGCAGTAGCACACTTTTTTGTAATATTGCAGCTCGAGTTGAAGAAAATCATTAATCCAATTGAAATAAATGGCGGCAACATCTGTCCAATCATTTCAATCTTTTCCTAAGTCGATGATTGAAAACGGTGCGAAAGGACTCAGGAGTGGCGAATGTGCGCTCTCACCCTCCTCTACCTCACCTTTCATCCCAGGTGCATTCTTCTTCCTCACCCTTCCTGTCCTCCCTCTTTCTGATTCATCCTCTTCCTCATTTCCTTCTTCCTCATCCTTTTTTTTTTTATTTTTTTTATTTTTTTATTAATACTACTTCCTTTTGGACCATAGTCTTCTTCCTCACCCTCTGAAGGCCCAAGGAAGACGAGAGTGACATCCCGGTGAGTGCGCGAGTGTCAGGTCAATGTCGTCAGTTGAAGTCTTTGACCTTTGAGGCTTCGCCGCGAAGGCGAGTCAGCTCACTTCCAGTGTGACGGACGGACGGACGGACGGACGCACGTCCAGTCCACTCACTCACTCGCTCGCTCGCTCGTGCGTCATCCGCCAAAAGCCTCAGGCACGCACATACAATTCTGTTCCCAACTGGCCCAGTGACAATTGAAGACGAGCTTAATGCTAATGCTAACGATGAGCTAATGCTAAAAAACGCGATGCTAATCATAGCTATGCTACTCAGCAAAGAGCGCAAAGCTATATCAGCCCTCATTTGTTTTTTTACATAGAAGATTCCGTTTGACTTAACACTAATCAGACTGCAAAATGTGGCTAATTGGCTTAGCATTGGAAGTTGGGAGAATTTGGAACACAAAAGGTGGAGCTACACAGGCAGACAACAATACAACAATATCCACAGGCATCGATTCTTCATCTTCTGCAAAGAATGCCTCATTACAGTGCATGTCCAAGTAGGGATGTAACGATAACGGCAGGATCATGATATAACGATATTAACCCCATACAAATATCCAAAATCAACACAAAAACGCACAAAATTAAGAAAACACCGCACACATCCCATAATATCCTCATCCTCATCACATGTGACGCGAACAAGAAACGCGAGCGTCGACGGTTGCGAACAAAATGGAGGCGAGCGTGACGCTCGACGTCAACGACCCCCGCGGGCAAAGTTCGTCGACTGACGACTCGACGTGTCACTGCGGTGAAGGTCGGCGCTTTTTCAAGCGTGGTGCCAAGACCACCTCGAGCACAAACAAACCCCCCAAAAAAAAAAAAAGTGGTCATGTTTGGGTGATTGCAAATGTCACGAGCGTCAACTCAAGTTGTCGGAGCGCGCGCCTGCCAATCATGCGACTTGGCTGGAGGATGGTCGGACGAACGGACGGACGGACTACTTGATTGGCTGTGCACGTCTCACCTCACGTGTGACGTTCGCGGCAGCGTCACTGACGACCATACAGCGCCTCCTGCGGGCGATGTCCCGTATGAACAAAGGCCACAAACCAACGCAAACCGGTCACATGATGTCAAGTGAGCTCAGCCAATCACAAGCCGGACTAAAAAATCAGCAGTGGCAAAGACACGACGATAACAAAAGGACACAAAAGCGCTAACATGCTCCATAACATAACATTCTCCAACTAATGTCAAAATTTTGGCCTGATATTAGCCAATTTTTTTTTAAACACATTAAAACATTACTATGCAACATCAGAAACTCACAAATTCAGATTTTTTTCTTGCAAATTTGCCAATTTCTAAACTCGCCAATTTATGAGTTTTTTTGTCACAAATTTGCCACTTTCAAAAAGCGCAAATTTCCGAATTTTTGTCTCACAAATTTGCCACTTGAAGTAGCAAATTTGCCACTTTCTAAATTGGAAAATTTGCCACTTTAGAAAGTTGCAAATTTACAAGGTTTTGTCTCGCAAATTTGCCACTTGAGGAAGTAGAAAATTTGCCACTTTCTAAACTCACAAATTTATGAGTTTGCCACTTTCTAAACTCACAAATTTACAAGTCTTTTTTCCTCACAAATTTGCCACTTTAGAAAGTCGCAAATTAGTCACTTTTTAAACTTGCAAATTTACAAGTTGTTTTTTTTCTCGCAAATTTGCCACTTTAGAAAGTCGCAAATCTTTCACTTTAGAAAGTCGCAAATTTACAAGTTTTTTTCTCGCAAATTTGCCAATTTCTAAACTCACCAATTTCCGATTTTTTTCTGTGGCAAATTCTGCCACTTTAGAAAGTCGCAAATTTGCAACTTTCCAAAATTGCAAATTTAGAAGTTTTTTTCCTCACATTTTTGGGCCATTTTAGAAAGTCGCAAATTTACGATTTTTTTGCTCGCAAATGTGCCACTTTAGAAAGTCACAAATTTACGTGGTTTTTTTTGTCCCAAATTTGACACTTTCTAAAGGGCAAATTTGCAAGTTTTTTTTTTCTCGGCATATTGCTATTGCCCTCTAAAACAAACATACGTGGCCCTAATCGCCTTTTTTTTTTTTTATTCTTTTCTTAACACATTAATACATTACTATGCAACATAAGACAAAAATAATAATGCACAAACTTTCCCTTTACCATCGTCCTCAAAAACAATTAATAAAAATTAGCCAATTTTTCCCTCCGTTGTGAAATTAAATAGCCTACTAAAAGACAAAGTATTATAAAACGGTGGTAGGATCTGCATGTAATTCATATTTTATTATTTTTTTATGATATTTTTTAATTACCGTATTTTCCGCACTATAAGGCGCACCTGAAAGCCTTCAATTTTTTCAAAAGCTGACTATGCACCTTATAACCCAGTGCGCCTTATATATGGATTAATACTGAGCCGCAACAGGTCTCGCTGTCAAGACGCTGTCGGTGACCCTGCACGATCGGTGACGCGCATGCGCAGAAGATCCCGCCATCTTGGATCGCTAGCTAATGCTAATACTTTACCTCAGAGAAAATAATACAACAGCTGTTTATTCATTTTGGGAGTGAATGGAGTTGTCAGAAAGCTGGTTTGTAATCTATTAATGAAGTTTGACTGCGCTATCGGACTGTTTTGTTGACATACCCTTTAGCAGAGCACCATCTAATGGATGCATATGCATAACGTAACCCCAGCCTCTACTGTAGCGCCTTATATATGGAAAAAGTTTCAAAATATGTCATTCATTGAAGGTGCGCCTCAAAGATGTATTTAGACGGGTTTTTTATGCTAGCGCATACAGAACGCTTTGATGCAGCCTCTGAACGGAAAAGAACGGTTGAAGGAATGGTAGTTATTACACAAACGGCCAGCAGGTGGCAGTAGAGTATAAGAGATCAACCAGGCCATGATGAAAACAGATTTGTGAATAATAATGAAACTTAGCTATATTGTAATGCAAATTGCTGCAAAACGGAAACAGATAGAAATATACTACTTTTTTCCTGATGAAATAAGAAACTATAATCTTTCTTTTGGTAGGTTCCATGTTTTTATAGCAATAGAAGACAATATTCTGTGGGCCTTGCAAAATCAGTTAAAATACAGTCAAACAGCGGGGAGTGCTCAAAATGGCTGCCAGTCAATGAGCGAATCATCCGAAATTTGATTCTGCCAAATGTTTGTTTCGGCATCGGCCTGAAAAATTCAATTTCCGTCGGGCCTTAGTACGATTATTACGCAAAAAAAAAACACACAAAATGAATAAATAAAAGCAACGTCGAACGTTCCGAATGCTAAATATGTTTGTCTTTGTTGCTGTTTAGCCTTTGGGCAGCATCAACAAACAGCAACGTTTTTCCCATGTTCTTATTTTTCTTTGAGAGACAAGCTAGTGGCGAGCGACACGGCGTCAACACGTTTAGCACACGCCAGCGCCACAAGACAGGCGGCCTAGTGGCGTTGGCGACTGTCGTTCCAAATTAAGAGCGCTCACACGTCAAAGGCGCTGGAGGCCAACACAAGCCCGCGTTTTTTTTTTTCTCAAGAGTGGACCAGCGCAAACAAATGCAAAAAAGTTTCCCTTCAGCCCACCTCCACAAAACGACGGGCACCAATTAGCATCCGTGGCTAAATGATTGCGCTAACGCTAGCAGTTGACATGATGTGAACTGGATGGATTGGAAATTACACAAAAAAAGGGCAGGGGCAATATGCCAAGAAAAAAACTTGCAAATCTGCAAGTTTCTAAAGTGGCAGATTTGCGAGAAAATTTACGAGTTTAGAGAGTCGGAAATTTGCCACTTTCTAAACTTGCAAATTTATGATTTTTTTTTTCCTCACAATTTTGCCACTTTCTAAACTCGAAAATTTACGAGTTTTTTCCTCACAATTTTGCCACTTTCTAAAATTGTAAATTTATATATATATTTTAGCAAATTTACCACTTTAGAAAGTCTCAAATTTGCCACTTTCTAAACTCCCAAATTTACAAGTTTTTGTCACAAATTTGCCACCTGAGAAAGTGGAAAATTTTGCCACTTTCTAAACTCGCAAATTTACGAGTTTTTTCCCCCCCCAAATTTGCCAAGTTCTAAACTCGCCAATTTATGAGTTTTTTGTCACAAATTTGCCACTTTCTAAACTCGCAAATTTCCGACTTTTTTAATGCAAATTTGCCACTTTCTAAACTCGCAAATTTATGAGTTTGCCACTTTCTAAACTCGCAAATTTACAAGTTTTTTTTCTCGCAATTTTGCCACTTCCTAAAATCGATAATTTACCGTTTTTTTCTCTCGAAAATTTGCCACCTTAGAAAATGGCAAATTTGCCACTTTCTAAACTCGCAAATTTACGAGTTTTTTCTTGCAGTTCTGACACTTTCTGAACTCGCAAATTTATGATTTTTTTTTCTCGCAATTTTGCCACTGTCTAATCTCGCAAATTTACCTTTTTTTTCTCGCTAAATTGCCACCTTAGAAAGTGGCTAAACTCGCAAATTTATGCACTTTTTCTCCCAAATTTTCCACCTTAGAGAATGGGAAATTTCCCACTTTCTAAACTCGCAAATTTATGAGTTTGTTTTTTCTCACAAATTTGCCACTTCCTGAAGTGGCAAACTCGCAATTTTTCAAGTTTTTTTCCTTGCAAATTTGCCACTTTAGAAATTTTGCAAATTTGTAAGTATATATATATATATATATATATATATATATATATATATATATATATATATATATATATATATATATATATATACGTGGCTGTAAAACGCCTTCATCAGCGAGGTATCTTGGAAGTTATTTGAAAAGTAAAAAAAGTGAAACCTTTCCAAAGGTCAGCACACGCTGGTGTACACTCCGATATTTATGTCTATAAATACTGTCATGAATATGAGACACATTTGTAAAGCACAAAGAAAAAGAAAGCACTGTATGCTCTCCTTTGCCCATGTTGGTTGAAATTGAATTTGTCATTTAATTTCATCAACGATGACATGTTTTTTGAACGATGACATGTTTTTTGAGCAAAAACTACTAATGATTGGAATTGATTGGGAACTCGTTTGAATAGTGGGTGCAGATGTCTGAGCGCTAGCATGCTAACATGCCAACTGCCATTCTTAGCCGTCCAACACGACAATCGTGTCACAACGCCAGTTCCAGCAATACAACAGAGTCGCAATAGTAAATGCTCATATGAAAAAATATCATCAATAGAATACATGTTATCTGTGTGTGTTTGTGTCATTTGCGTATTTTCTCAATGGTGTTTTAGTGTCACCTGTGTGATTTTGCCATTTGTGTACATTTGCGGAACGTGTGGATGTGTATTTTTTGTGTGTGTGCGTGATTGTATATTGGTTTCATTTGTTGTTTGTGTGTGTGTGTTTGCTTTATTTGTGTGTTTGTGTGTGTTGGCGCGTTGCACACATGAGCAGTTCCTTTCTCGGCTGCACATTAATCATACAGGGGCACATACACACGTATTCCTGCAGACGGGTGTGTTGTACCTTTTTGTGCTAGCGTGCGTGCGTGTGCGTGTCCATCCTCTATCTGAGAATTCCTAGTCGTCGTCTTCTTCTTGTTGTTTAGGAATTCCGTGCGGCTCACAGCAGCTCCGTGACACGCATGCAGCCAGGTGCTTCTTTCCTAATGGGAAAGGTGACATTGACAAGTCAGGACAAAAGACAGAAAAAAAGGGTTTTACAAAATTGTTTTGGTTAAAAAAAAAAAAGGATTCAAGTCCAAGGTGAAGTCACGGTGCCCCCTGGCGGCAGCTGAGGGATCCTACAATTCATTCAGTCAGCATCAAACTTTATTGGAATTCTCCCCTTGAAACTGAGACATTGGGATTTTTCATTTGTATTTTTTACCTCTACAATGTCAAAGAGTTCACATATCTTGATAAGAAGGCCTCTCTCACAGACACACTTTTTTAATAAATAGTGAGATCACAAAAGATTAAATTAGCCAATTTCATACTAGGCGGACGGGCAAGAACCCCCAAACTTTCAATCTATCTATCTATCTATCTATCTATCTATCCAGAGGTCCAGAAAATAAAAACCCTGCCACAGTTTGGGTTTAGTCACAGGAGTAGGGATGTCCCGATCCCGATCACGTGATCGGAAACCGAGTCCCGTTCACGTCATTTTCAGCTGATCGGTATCGGGAGAAAATGATTGGGGTTTTAATTTTTGGCTATTTCATTATTATTATTATTATTATTATTATTATTTTAGGGGCTACAAAGCAACAAAATCACCCAGCGGTAAACATATTGCCAAACCAAACGTTTTATTTATTTGTATTTATTATTTTGTGCACTTCTGATGCCCACCCCTCCTAAAAATAAACTCCACTCCTTAATACTTTGCCGAGGAATTGGCTCGGGACTCGGTATCGGCAGATCCTCAAAATTAGGTGACTCGGACTCGGGTGCAAAAAAATGTGATCGGGACATCCCTACACAGGAGGTTCTACTTCATCGATTGGTAAGTAACTTGTTTATCTGCTGGTTTGATTAGATGCACCTGTGGCTAAAGCCAAACTCTGTCAGGATTTTTACTTTCTGGACCTGGATTACCCACGTATGTATGTATGTGTGTATGTATGTATGTATGTATGTATGTATGTATGTATGTATGTATTAGGGGTGTGAATTGCCTAGTACCTGACGATTCGATTCGTATCACGATTCACAGGTCACGATTCGATTCGATACCGATTAATCCCGATACGAATTTATAAGTCGATTGTTGCGATTTTTTTCATTCAAATTTAGAAAATACTAATCAGTAAGCTTGTAGAGTGTAAGATTTATATGAAAATGTATTATTTATTTATCTGAAATTTCAGTCTTATAGAGGTTGTAATCTGTTTCATGTTTGAACAGCATTAAAATAAAATATTAAGGCTTAATGTTCCGTTCATATAACATTCTTCCATGCACAAGGTGTGAATCCTAAAAAAAAAAAAAAAAAAAATCGATTCTGCCGATTATTGAATCGATTCGAGAATCGCGCGATGTAGTATCGCGATATATCGCCGAATCGATTTTTTTTTAACACCCCTAGTATGTATGTATGTATGTATCTATCTGTCTATCTATCTATCGCTACTGTAACTAGCCAAACATCCATCTATCCATCGCTACTCTATCTATCTATCTATCCATCCATCCATCCATCACTACTGTAGCTAGTTAGCTAGAAATCTATAGCTACTGTTGCTGACGCAGTACCACCAGAAACAGAATGGTGGCAGTGTTCGAGAGTCATTGCCATCTATATTAAAATACAGAAATTATGGTTTAAACGAATTATGTCAATGTAAACGTGTCGTTACGCAGACTAGTACACTGCCATCACTTTTTCTTTTTGTTTTAAACAACACAAAGAACAACACAAAGCTGAATTTTGATTATCTTTTTTTTTTCTTTTTTTTTTTAGTTGGAGGGGGCATTTAATTGTCTTGAACTTTCATTCAAACACAATTGAGGGACCGAAGAGGCATGACGAACTACTTAAAACACATTAATGTGCAGTTTCACTGGGATTTGGCAGCACAAATGCTCTTAAATCAAATAAGAACGTGAAAAATACCTCCTCTGGCGTCGCCATGTTGGATGTTGCTTCTTCGAAAGGGGTGAACGGCGGTGTGTTTGACAGCGGCACCATCTGGTGGACAAATGCTGAAGGGCCATTTGAATCAATTCAATGTTTGTTTGTTTGTTTGTTTGTTTTTTAACCACTCACTCACACACAAGCTTACTTCATGTAAGCCACATGGGGTGAATCAATTCAATGTTCAACAGCCTAATGAGCTTTGATGATCGTCATAATTCTTCATCATCTCACGATCACGTGGGGCAACATGTAGGCTTCACGTTCTATTATTTCGTCCCTCTCGACCGTCTCACCAACTCCAATGTCACACGTGTCGGTTCGTTGGGTGACGTTGCCATGGCGACGAGTGCACGCCTTGCTTGTCAATCGCACCTGTGCACACGCCGACCAATCGGCTGTCAGAGCCACTCGAGAGGGTCGCGGCGTGTGTGCTTCTATATATGCCACATCACATGACTTGGCACAGCAAATAATTACAGTTAAAAAAAATAAACTCAATTTCAGACACTTGATTTGGTACACACGTATAGAAAAAAAAAACGTTGTCAGTTCATTGTTTAATTTTATTTGTATTTTTACATTACATTTGAACATCTTGTCTTCAAGTAAAGACCAGCAAAACGTGATTTTATTTATTTTTTTATTAAAAAATAAATACAAATCTGTCTGGCCTCCACATTCATGTGGACAATCGTACAAGGGAGAAAGAAAGAAAGAAAGAAAGAAAGAAAGAAAGAAAGAAAGAAAGAAAGAAAGAAAGAAAGAAAGAAAGAAAGAAAGAAAGAAAGAAAGAAAGAAAGAAAGAAAAGTGAAGAGCGTTTAAACAATGAAACAAGAAAAGAAAAGAAGTGAAGAAAAGAGCAACTGTGACCAATTAAACCCAACATTTGCCAATGCGATTTTTTTTTTTTTTTTTTTGCCTGACCCACTTTCACTTCCACCAGACAAAAGTATTGGGACACCAACACAAACTCAAAAGATCGTTTGGACTCATCTATTGAGATTATGTCGGAAAGAACATTTGGAATTTTGGACAAAAGCAAAGCGGGAAGTGCGACCCTTCCAGAAGTCAAGTAAATGTGGACAAAAGTATTGGGACAACCATCAAACTGTTGAATTTGATGTTTATTTACTCCTGTGTACAGTATATGAACTACATTTGCTTTTATGATCTGTTGATGAGGCACCAGTTTGAAATAAACCACGGAATTGAATTACAGTGTATTAGTGCGTGTCTATAAATAGCACATCACATATCACAGTGCAGCCGAGTATGATTGATGTTAATAAGTCTACTGGACAGAAATGGGAGCCGTGTTATGGATGTAAAAAAAAAAAAAAAAAAAAATGTTTACTGGTCGAAATGAGACACACACACACACCCCCACCCCCACACACACACACCCACACATAATTATTTTTAACACCTGAAAGTCATTTGAGGATCGACTACTCCGAGTATTTTCAACTTCTCGCATACACTGGAAATATGTTGTTCAAAATGTTCACACAACATTAGATGGCAAAAACAGATTCAGCATTTTTCATCAGCTAGCTATGACGGCCACATAGGGCCACATATCATTTTTTTATTGTATTATTTTTAGCAAACATTCAAGTAGTATGCTACGTATAATTCTCATAAGTTTCTGATTTTTTTGTCTTGCAAATTTGCCACTGTAGAAACTCGCAAATTTCCCACTTTCTAAACTAAAAAATTTATGAGTTTTTTTTCTCGCAAATTTGCCATTTTAGAAACTAACAAATTTATGAGTTTTTTCTCTCGCAAATTTGGCATTTTAGAAACTAACAAATTTAAAAGTTTTTTTCTCACAAATTTGCCACTTTAGAAACTTGCAAATTTGGCACTTTCTAAACTCGCAAATTTGCCTTTAGAAAGTCGCAAATTTATGAGCTTTTTTTCTCACAAATTTGACATTTTCTAAACTCGCAAATTTCCTTTTTTTTTCCTCACAAAGTGGTAAATATGCCACTTTAGAAAGTCAAAAATTTGCCACTTTCTAAACTCGCAAATTTACAATTTTTTTCTTGCAAATTTCTCATTTTCTAAACTCGCAAATTTACAATTTTTTTTCTTGCAAATTTACCACTTTCTAAACTAACATATTTTCAATTTTTTTCCTCACAAAGTGGTAAATTTGCCACTTTAGAAAGTCAAAAATTTGCCACTTTCTAAACTCACAAATTTACTATTTTTTTTCTCACAGAGTGGTAAATTTGCCACTTTAGAAAGTCACAAATTTACCACTTTCTAAACTTACAAATTTAAAAAAAAATTCTCACAAATTTGCCACTTTCTAAACTAGCAAATTTACTAGGTTTTTTTTCTCTCACAAATTAGCCACCTTAGAAAGTGGTAAGTTTTGTTGCTCGGAATATTGCCCCTCCCTCTAAAAAAAAATATGAATCCGTGACCCTAATACGCCGTGTTATCTATCAGTATAGTTGCAGGGACGTGAAGACTTTTTCCTTGAAAATTGTGAAGCAACGGCAATTTCAAGCATTTTTCTGCTTACAATAAAACACGCCAAAATCATAAATATACGGTTTACTTGTTCCAGATTTGTTTTTGTGTAATTTATGACGACGATATTGGGCTTTCTGGGCCCGGTTGTTTACCATGACAACACAATTTTAATTTCGAAACCCAAAGGAGCAATCTTGTGTAAGCTGTAAGTTTAACTTTTGTTTTTTGTTTTTTTCTTATTATTTATTTATTTTTTACAGTTTTTTGAAGATCATTAATGTGGTTACGTTCACAGTTTAAACCTTGGCACGCTAAGAGCTGCAAAATGAATGATCCATTATGAATAGAAATGTTCTCCTATCTGTTAAATAGCAAATTTGTTCGAGCTGGAACTCGCATGGAAAATCTGCTCGTTCACTGAATTAACTGGAATGAGTGACTTATATTACTTTTCCTGGAAACTTCTTCACAGTCCAACACAAAATAAAAAAAGATGAAAATGTCAACTGGAACACTTTATGAACACGATTACGGCATCCAAAGCACTTTAGATATCTTTATTGGTTCACTCATTTGAAGACATATCAATGTATGGATTGAAGTGGAGTGCGTTGACGCAACAGCGTTAATCTACAGAACGTTTTTTTTTATTTTTCATTTTAACTCTTTGACTGCCAAAGACGTTTCATGATGATTAGTAAAATTCCAATGAATGGAATGCGATCTTTCATTGAGTAGCCACATTGTATATGTAGTAAAGGCAAACAATATTCTTTTTGCCTTGAAAGATGAGTTAAAATGCTCAAAAGCGGCTGGCACTGTGGATTTTTTTGTTTTGTTTTTATAACGCCTGGCAGTCAAAGAGTTTTAAATATCTTTCTTCAACGTCTGCAATCCTTCGTCATCGCCTGGCCAGTGGTCGAATCCAGCTTGTTTTTGTTTGTCTTGCTCCGTTCCAGTAAATCCATCTGCATTGTGTTGCGATTGAGCAGTTAACCCAAACTGAGCAGAAACCTGAACTTCACAAGGGGGCAAAAGTACTCACACGCAATACGCAAGTACAAGTACACAACATACTTGTGTAAAACAAAGATTCTGGTAAAAGTACAAGTCAAGTGTACTCAACTTCCCTGTTTATGAAATACTTGCATGAGCTTCGTCTTCAAAAGTCAACATGTGACAGAAAATCACACATTTACTCCTCCTTCCACATTTGTTGACTAATTAAAAGCACCTCAAGTTTTCAAATGCTAACAGAATTCAGGACATCTTGGCAAGCATACTCCCACAATTTTCACAGTCAATTCTTACTTTTAATGAAGAAATGGTTGCCATATTTACCTCCTGCTTGCACATTTGCGATCAAATCATTCCAACGTTAAAATGTTCCACACATTTTGCGAAGGATTTCTCATGTGCTACATATTCCCAATCTTACACTATATCCGATTCAGACACTTCCAAATGTTCAATTCATTCAGCTCATGTTGGGAACTTTTTTCATTACATTGCCCCAAATGGCCACATGCACCTGATAAAACAAATATAAATATGTATGACTGGATAGCCGATAGGTCGAGACTTTGAGGTGGCGGGGTGGCCATATTGCTCCTCCCAAGAAACGTTTCTCCAATACATTTACAGTATCGACCATTTGACAGGACTTAGTAGAAACAGCATGATTTATCATATTTTAAATGTATTTAACATAAACAAGAGGACTTCAGACATTCTACAACATGCCTTAAATACATGTACAAATTATATGCTGAATTATGTTTAGTACACAGGAGGAAACTTGTTTATTTATTTTACCATATTTTTACTTATTATTTATATTTATATATTTAATTATTATTATACTAACTGCCGACGAGCTGTATATGTCTCATATGTACGTATAGCGTAGTTTATACAGTAGCTTGTTCACGAGGTGGGAGTAACAAGATGGCCGCCCTGTGACTTCAACGGCTTGCACTGACGCGTATGGGCTATCGGCTATCCAGTCATATATTCAGGTCAGTGTAAAATTCCCCAAATTTAGAGACATTCTACACATTGACCTTGGCCTTCCATATTTTTTCGACTGATTGAAACTTATTCCAATTTGCGTGTCACATTGCAGATTCCGCGTCTCATTTCCGAGGTTTGTGTCCTCGAGTGACCACCGGCCGCCAAGCTGAAGGTCGCCCGACTGACTTCGCGTCACTCGTGTCGTGTTTGTGCTGATAGGCGACATCATATTTAACAGGCCTAAGGTCACTTCCCTTGAAGCCCCGCCCACGCGCAGCAAAATAAGTGACAAAATGTCCTGTCGACTCGTGCGTGTGATGGGAGGCGCTAACGCTCGCAAGAATCGATTCAAATGCTGGAAATGAACTTTGAACTCCCATACAGCAAAAACAGCACTTTTGATTATTGGGATGTTTTCACCACAACAATGATTGATTTGTAACAAAGAAAATACATTGAGCTACTTTCTTATGCAGTCATTATGATACTTTTTTTTTTACTTGTTGATAACTTGGTTCACATTTCAAAGCAGCATTAAAGACAAAAAGTTTACAGAAGAAAATACAAACACAAACGAGGAAAAACTGCCAAACATTTGTTGTTCATTTGACTTTGACTTGTTGCTCAATTGCTTGCTCTCTTTTTGTTTAACTTTGATTTGTCCACATGAAACACAGCAAAATGATCAGACTGAAGACAAACAAAAAATATTTCACGTCTGCTAAATAACAAAAATAGCCTGATTTTAATTTAAAGTGTAATTAATAGCACCTCTTAAATCAAAACATAAATCTTTTTAAAACATAATTTACATTTCAAATCAGTACATAATGATAAGAATACAGTCTACAATTATATAAATCAAAAAATATCCTCTTGAAAAATAAAAATCTTGGCGCTGGCATGTTTTCCTCGTGGCTCATTTGCGTACCGCGCTGCCGATTGGCTCGCAGCTTGGCACCCAGCTGGCGCCCGATTGGTTGGGAGGAGCCTGCCGCGCGTCCTCATTGGCCGCCGGCCCGACGGGGGAGGAGGGCACCTCGCTTTGCAAGTCAAAGCGTTCGTGTTGCTGCTTCTCGTTCGACTCACAACACTTTGAAACAACAACACGCGCACACAAACTTTAATGTGACGTGCGCGCCCGCGTGCTCGCGGATGAAGTTTGAAGAGTGACAAGACTTCAAAAATGACTTCCAACAACTTCCGGATGGACGATTTCCTCGCTGGATGGGTAGGAGGTCAGTTGGACGCGTTTCCTTGTGCGCGTGCGCCGATTGGTAAAAAAAAATAAAAAAATAATAATAATATATATATATATATGTATATATTATTATTATTTTTTATTTTTTTTGGGGGGGGGGGGGTATTAATCCTCACTCACTCACACAAGCTTACCTCATGTAAGCCACACATGGTCTCCCAGGCGGAGAAGTGAGCCAACCAGCACCGAAGGCAAATGACGGTTCCACTCCTCCACCTGGAGCCCCGATTGGTCAAAATATTAGGGACGCCTGGGTCTGCGTGTGACTACTATATTTAGCCACGTGAAAAAGTCAAAATATTAGGAACGGTTTGGAGTTCGTGTGTGTGTTTTGACCACGCCAATTAGCCATATTCGAGAGTGCCCAAAAAATCGGGAACAGTTGATAATTAGGATGCATTATCTTATTAAATAAATTTTCGTCCTCAAATCTGGCAGTGTTGAAAGAAGTATGACCTACAGATGAACGCGCACGTGTGGCCAGTAGGGGCGCTCGCTCTCGCCGTGTTGTTTTTGCTAGCTAGCTAGCTTGAGGTCAATCGGGGCGTGTGTTCGGTGGTCCCAAAAATGTCTTTATCAAAATGTTTAAAAAAAAAAAAGGGAAGGATGGAAATGTTGGGATAAAAAAAAAAAAAAAAAAAAAGAATGTCGACGTTAACAAGCAAGTCGCTTGCGTGGAAGAAAAGTCGGAAAAGTCACGTGATCAATTGAGTTGTGTTCATTGACGTGTGTGTGCGTGTACTGCGTGCAGGAGCGTCTAGTGTGGTGGTGGGACATCCTCTGGACACCGTCAAGGTAAATAAAATCAATCAATCATTCAAATAAATAAATACATAAATACATACAAATATAAATATTTGAATAAATAATATAATTCATAACTAAATACAAAAATAAATATATAATTAAATACAAAATAAATAAGTACGCTATTGACTGTATGCTGATTGTTGTATCCAATTTGGCAGACGCGGCTGCAGGCGGGAAAAGGTTACAAGAACATGATGGACTGCATCGTCACCATCTACAGGAAGGAAACGGTATGACAACGTTCCAACATGATGACATTGTTTTATTTCTGTCCATTGAGCGATGGTGGAATGTCATTGATTGTGAATGAGTGTGTGTTTTTGATATTGTTGTTCAGGCTTGGGGCTTCTTCAAAGGCATGTCCTTCCCGCTGGCCACCATCACGGCATACAACTCGCTGGTGTTCGGCTTCTTCAGCAACGCGCAGCGCCTCATCGCCAAGCGTCGCTACGGCGACGAGCGCCACCCCGCCGGCCTGGCCGACGTGGCGGCCGCCAGCATGCTCACCGGCCTGGTGTCGGTCAGCATGGGCGCCCCCATCGACTTGGTCAAGATCCGACTGCAGATGCAGACGCACGCCGCCGGTGTGGCCGGTAAGTGCGCCACAATCATATCAATGCCAAAATATCCAATAAACAAACAAATAAATAAGTAAATAAATAAACAAACAAATAGTTAAATAAACAAGTAAATAAATAGACAAATAAACTAATGAATGAATTAAATTGTACAATAATCCCCCCCCCCCCTAAGTTTTCATACTCTTATTAACATAAAAGGGAGGGGAAAAAATTGTTGAATAGACATATGGTTGCATCTTTTAGTCGTTGATACAATAATTTCATAATAATACATAAAATTGAGTTAAAATTAAGATACACAGTGCTGTAAAAAAATTTAAGTGATATTGATTTGTGTCGATGTAATTTTTCTGCCACTAGATGGCATATTTGCATTGGTAAGACATTAGTGTGGTTTTTTTTCAAATTGTAAAATACAACTTGATAATTATTAATGAATTAATATTATTTACACTTTAATTTATGTGATATTTATTTCTAAATTTATTACATTACATTTTAGATTTTAATTAAAAAAATCAATATGATTATAATTAATAGTTATTATTATTATAAAGTTAATTATTAAAATGTATTAAATTAAATATAGTAATTATTTATCGATGTGTGTGTGTGTATATATATATATATATATATATATATATATATATATATATATATATATATATATATACACATTTATAAAATATAATACATTATTGTTTATATATAAAATGAATTTAATTAACATTATTTATATTTAGTTATAATTATGATAATAATGAATCATTTCATGTATTTAATTTGAACAAACTTTTTTGTGAAGTTTTGTTTGCAACAGTACCAATTGACCCATTTCCCATTTCCTGGTGCCAAATGTTTTGTTTTGTTTTTTTCACTGCGGAATGACATATGGAAGCGATTAAAAGCATACCAAATTGCCATCAGTGTGGCATGCGTGTATTTTTTTCTTTTCTTTTTTTTTGGTTTGTGATATTTTGGATCGCCACGATCGCATGTCAAGTAGCAGGATTACGTTTGGCAGACGCGATCATGACCTCAATGCGCACGTGTCACTCACTGCTGTTCATGTGACACGTACGCGTGCACGCACATACGCCAGCTTATCTGTGAAGTTTTTCCTTGAAATGAACTTTTCATTTCACAGTGGAGAATTTTTTGTTAATTAGTAAGCAACTTGTGAAACATTGATCATCTGCTTTCGTTTCACATAGTTGAGGCCGGTATCGGAATTCAATTACAATTTCAACTATGACACTACACAATTACAAAATTAGCATCATCGTAAAATCAAAAAAGGTTATTCATTGCACATTTGCACATTTAATTGTTAAATTAATTAATTGAATAAATTTTGTTTCATCCAAAACTTGCATAATAGTGTTTCAAATAATTGTTTTTATGTTTACTGTATTAATACTAATTTGGAGTTGTTTGAGTTGTTTAAATTTATACATTTGCACTTTTTTTTTAATTTTTTTTTTAATAATTTAATAAATGTGTCATCCAAAATTGCATAATAAATAATGTTACAAAGAATTTTATTTTTCTAAATATTTTTACATTGAAACATTTTCTTGTTTCGTACAAAAATAAAAAAAATCACAATTAATATTTTCTTCTTAATCGAGTAGCCCTAGTTGCAAAATATGGCTCGCATAAGGTCTCTGAATTTTTTTTTGATTTTTTTTTTTTTTTTTTTGCATTTCTCCCAAAAATGACTTCTTTGACGTTTTTAAATCAATTGTAAAACACATGAAATTGCTCGTGAATATGATTCTGTCAACGTTTGCTGAAGAGTAGCAGTTGAAACATGTCCTGCGGTCTGATGAGACCATGGTTTGGGAAGTGACATTTGATGGCGGAAAATGTGAATGCTAACGCGAACATGTGACACGATCCGATCCCGCCCCTTCCGAAAACTTTTTTTTGCTGCTTGACAACAAATTGTTGATTGATGTTTTTGTTTGTTGTTGTTTTTATGCGCAGAGAGTTTCCAGCTGGCGGGCGGGGCTTCTTCTCACAATATGGCGGGCGTCCGCTCGCTGCACATGTCCAACGGTGGCGGCGGCTTTGTGGGCGCGTATCGCGGTCCGCTCCACTGCATCGGCAGCATCGTGCGGCGCGAGGGCCTGCAGGGCTTGTACCGCGGGGGCGGGGCCATGATCCTCAGGGACGTCCCCGGCTACGCCCTCTACTTCCTGCCCTACGCCGTCTTCTGCGACCTGTTCAAAGCCGACGCCCACGACGACGCGCCGCACCCGTTTGCCATCTGGCTGGCCGGCGGACTCGCAGGTCACAACATCCGTTTCTTTTCGCGCAACTTTTCAGTTGGTAGCAGATTAAAACTAAAATAATAATTATGTTGCTGTTGACAAAAAAAAAAAAAAAAACTTTCCAAGGTTCGGTAACACGACATCCCAAAAATAAAATAAAATAAAAATAAAATAAAAATCCCCAAATGTAATCATGACATTTATAAACAATATCAAATGTTGAGTTTTGCCAACATAGTATTAATAGTTATGTATGGATTTTCTGTTTGATTTAGGGGAAGTCTAGAAAAAAATAAAAAGTATGAAATCCAGAAAATACTCATTATTTTTTAAATTAAAAATAATTATGGTAAGTCAAAAAAAACATTGTCCATTTTTCATCAATAATAATAATTAACAAAAACGTTATTTTTAAATGTCACTGTTAGAAATTCACTTGCGATGAAGTGGCAAAATCAGCTGACTTTTTTGTTTTGTTTAATGTTTGTTTTTAATGTTTTATGTTTTATGTTTATTTATGTGTGGCCTGCAATTGGCTGGCAACCAGTCCAGGGTGTCCCCCGCCTACTGCCCAAAGCCAGCTGAGATAGGCTCCAGCACCCCCCGTGACCATTGTGAGGAATAAGCGGTCAAGAAAATGGATGGATGGATGGCTGGATGTTTATTTAAAAAATATATATTTATTTTTAATCGTCAATGTTAGAATTTCACTTAAAGTAACTAACATTTTTTGTGCCTGTTTGTTTTTTATGTTTTTATGTTTATTTAAATTTTAATACCTCTTAAACCTTTTTAAAAAAACAAGTATGAAATCCAGAAAAGCCAAATTAATTTTTAAATTAAAAATAATGATGGTAAGTCAAAAAGTTTGTCCATTTTTCATCATTAATAATAATTTTAAAAATATATATTTTTAAATGTCACTGTTAGAAATTCACTTGTGATCAAGTGGCAAAAGCAGCTGACGTTTCTTTTTTACGTTTAATGTTTATTTTTAACGGTTTTTTTTTTAATGTTTATTTAAATTTTAAGACATCTTAAAGGTATACTTTACTTATTTAGCCATTTTTGGCAGTCAAACATTAATATATTGCCTATAATAAATTTGATATTAGCATTATTTTTCATAGCACGTCGCCTCCCAGTTCTGAGGACTCCGGTTCGAGTCCAGGCTTCGGCCATTCCTGGGTGGAGTTTGCATGTTCTCCCCGTGCCCGCGTGGGTCTTCTCCGGGTACTCCGGTCTCCTCCCACATTCCAAAGACATGCATGGCAGGTTAATTGGGCGCTCTGAATTGTCCCTAGGTGTGCGTGAGTGTGGATGGTTGTTCGTCTCTGTGTGCCCTGCGATTGGCTGGCAACTAGTCCAGGGTGTCCCCTGCCTACTGCCCAGAGCCAGCTGAGATAGGCGCCAGCACCCCCCGCGACCCTTGTGAGGAATAAGCGGTCAAGAAAATGGATGGATGGCATTATTTTTCATGTACAATTAGCACCTTTAAAAACACATTTTGCAACTTGCTGTTGACTGAAAATGACATCGTAAGGGCTCAGGTAGCCAATCACAGCTCAGCTTTAATGTCACATGACCAAACCTAGAAAACAGGTGAGCTGTGATTGGTTAGCTGAGCCCTTGTGATGTCATTTTCCGTCGACAGCAAGTTGCAAAATGTGTTTTTAGAGGTACTATTTGTATGTGAAAAATAGTGAAAGTATCAAATTAATTATAGACAAAATATTAACTTTTTATTGCTATAATGGGCTAAATAAGTGAAGTATCCCTTTAATCTTTTTAAAACCAAGTACGAAATCCAGAAGAGTAATTACTTTTTAGATTAAAATAATTATCGTAAATCAAAAAAAGTCTGTCCATTTTTCATCATTAATAATATTTTTTAAAAAAACATTAAAACATTTTTAAATGTCACTATTATATTTACTTGCTATCAAAGTGTCAAAAGCAGCTGACATTTAGTTATGTTTTTAATGTTTTATTAAATTGTAAGACATCTTAGTTTTTTTAATTTTTTTTAACAAGTCTGAACTCGAGAAAAGACTAATTTTAAATTAAAAATTATGGGACATAAAAAAAAAAAAATAAATTTTTAAAAAAAGTGGCCCATTTTTCATAATTAATAATAATAATAATAATAATAAAACCAAACTTCAGATTTAAAGACTGAAATTTGTTGAAGGTGACGAGGCGGTCATTCACATTTTTGCACAAGCGCACTTTGTTTGTTTGCTTCTTTTTTGCTTTTTTTTTTTTTTTTCCCAACATCGATCCTCATCTGGAATCCATTTTGCAAGACAGGCAGCAACTCGTTTTGTTTACCCTCCGAAAAAAACAAAACATGTCCTACTTTTGACGTACTTTTGTACTTTGAACCACATGAACTCGGAAGCGTGCTTTTGTCCGCTCATAAACGTCATGTGACTTCAGCCAGGTGAAGGAGTGCAAACCTTTTTTTCTTTTTTTTTTGCAGGTTCCATTTCCTGGGTGACGGCCACGCCCGCCGACGTGGTCAAGAGTCGCCTGCAGGCCGACGCTCACCTGCACAGGAAGTACAAGGGCGTCCTCCACTGTATTCTGCACAGCTACAAGACAGAAGGAGCGCAGGTAAGGTCAGCGCTTGGCCGCCCTCTGCTGGCTGGACGCCGCAATGTCAACAGCAAACATTAGCCCGCATGGTTTACATGGAGCCATGTAATACGATTAGAATCAATCAGAACGGCCAAACGGAATCAAAATGCTCCATATAAACACCTCAATCGAATGGAATTTCATTCGGAATCACAGGGATGCTTATATTTCTTTCGATCGTTATGTATACACTTCATTCGGAATGGAGATGCTGCGTGCGGCGACGCGGATGCTCTGTCTGGACGTAAATGCGTCATGACGTCATTGTTTCCGCCCACTAAAATGGTAGCGTCTCCCCAGAGCTTGTCTGCGAGGGGAGAACTTGAAACTTGTTTTTTTCAAGATGTTACTTCAGTCAAAGTGTTCACACTATCACAACTACGGTGCTCAATAAATGACGAATAAACTCCATTTTGATAAATCACGTAATCGATGTCCGTGCGGCTGGCATATAAACGGCAGATCGAAAGGTGACCAGAGCTCTTCATTCGGAATGATTTCAATCACAAATGACTAAAAAGTCTCCATGTAAACCCGGCTATTGTTTGTTTTCGTCAGTCTCGACTGATATTGTAAATTTGAAAGGATCCCCATTTAACGCTTTTTGTATGTATGTGCACGCGTGCAGGTGTTCTTCCGCGGCGCGTCGGTGAACGTCATCCGAGGCTTCCCCATGAGCGCCACCATGTTCTTGGGCTACGAGCTCTCGTTGCAGTTCTTCCGGAGCTTTTAGTAGGGGGAGGGGCAAAAGCGTTGCCGTGGCGACACTTCGTCGAGGTCAACATTTCGTTCAGCCGCGTCAGTTTGGGCTAGGATAAGCTAGCTTTAGCAACATTTGTTTCGTTTTTTTTAAACTTTTTTTGTAACATGTCTGAACGGCAAGTGCTATTTTTTGTCACGTTACACAAACTACAATAATAACTGATTTGGATATGACCTATTTTTTTTTGAAAGTATTCAGAACGATGTAAGATAATGTAAATAGTTTTCTGTTTCTTATATTAAGAATACTTTATATCCACGCTTGGTACGTTACTTAGTGTGTAGCCTGAAATGTGTATATGAAACAATATACTGTGTATATGAAACGAAGCCGTTACATTTGAATAAGGTGCATTCCGACATAAATCGCCAGCGTGCGTATTTGTTTTGTATATTTTTTTTGTAAGTTTTGTTGCTGTGTTCATGTGCAAACTGCCATTCCAGTGAATTTTCTTTGTACTAAAATAAAATTCATCTTTTCCAAAAATAAATAAATAAATAAATCAAAAAGTTTCTCCCACATTTGGTGCAAAAGTCTGGACGTCTATCCTCACTTTTGTCTGCAATGCAACTGACGTCCACTAGATGGAAGTGTTGCGCAACATTGGAAAAAGTCGAGACAATTTATTAGGTAGGCCAGCAAAACGAATTTCAATACAAAATGTTTCCCGTTGAAAGATAATAATGCACGCTTTTTTTTTTTTTTTAATTGTTTAGTCAAATATTTGTAGCATTTTTTATTTTAAACAATATTTGTTACATTAACTTAAAACAGTTATAGAAATAGTTGGTCAAACATTATTTAAAATGTGAAAAGTAAGCATGGCAATATATATATATATATATATATATATATATATATATATATATATATATATATATATATATATATATATTTGACTTACCGTGTTTGATTGCTCCCCCAAAAATGGCGATAAGGTATTTGTTTAAAAAAATTAATACAACTTTAAATAATGTATAAATATGTTTTGAAAAAAATATTTTCATTTGATTAAATAATTAACTATAGACGAAACAAAAAAAAATGAACATGAAAATTCTTAATGATTAACGAGCTGTTCTATTTGTTGCATTAATTTAGTTATTCTTTCAAAAGATTAGATCACTAAAATGTCTGTATTTTTTTTTAATTTACTAATTTCAGTTAACAATTGTTTTTTTTAATCAAACACTTGTTAAATAAACCTTTATGTCAATATATTTAACGACTGTATATTTTAATTAAATAATTGGTAATTCTAAAAACGAAAACGGACAAGAAGTTTATTTTTCTTTGCTTTGCTTTTAAAAATCTAAAGTTTGTGTTTTGTTAATTTCTACTATTTTTGCATGTATAACTTTTGTTGTTGTGAGAGGACTATATGTATTTACTCATTTATTATTTTTATTTTTTTCCTGGTCTTTTTTTGTTGTATTGTTTTGTTTTTCGTTTGTTATTGAAAACCTTAAGTTATAAATAAAATATTGGAGAAATTTAATAAAAAAAAATAAAAAAAAGTTTGCTTACTTCTGATATCGATAGCAAACATTGGAAGATGTCAAACCAACATTAATACAGTTGTAAAAATAACACAAACTTTTCAAGTAAACAATTTTAATATTTTTTTTAACATGACATCCAAAAAAGACGAACGCAAAGAAGACGCACGTTTGTTGACACAGCCGAGCGCCACAAGGACAACTGACATGCAAAGCTTAGCACACATTTTTCAGATTTTTTTTTTTTTTTTCAAACTTGATTGATGACATTCTGCTGATATCAAAAAAGTTCAGAGCAGAAATGGCAGTTGACTCGCATAACATTGCGGTTGAGCTAACCGCTAACGCGTCTCGGAATGTAACTCGAGCTAACAGAAGCTAACACGAGCTAAAGTATATGAACACAAACTCATGCCAACTAACACGACCTAATTAGTCTCTTTTGAGATCCACTCATGCAAATGAAATGTTCAAACAGGTTTAATTTAAATACGGTGGCGCATCAAGAACGAGAGTTTTGTGCGCGTTTGCCTGTTTTATACTACCCCCAGGTGGCCAACGTGCATACACCACAATGAGAATATGGAATAGCCCTTCGGAAAGGCGTGTTGTTGTTAGCAAATAGGAGGACAAACGAGCAAACTGGAACAGGAAACGCAGACGAATAAATTAACTTCTACACAATAACATTCTTATGAATTCCATCGAGTGAGTTCGTACAGACAGTTAAAGCGCGACCAAGTCAGAAGTATATTTTTGCTCACATGACCGTTAGCATTTTAGCATGAGTGTAGACGTGAGAAATGTGGGATCAAATCCGTGAATAATTTGGCCTCGAGGGGCGTGAAAGGGGTTCGAGTTTCTTCACAAATTGTTGCATCCGTTATGGAATGGTTGAGTTGAAATTTACCCCACCAGTACCTTTCACACAGAACCAATAATGAGTTCAAGAAACAAAAAGAAAGTAACTCACATCTGGCAGTGTTGCTACTTCCTGTTTGTCTGCTCGCTAGCCAATCGGGTGGTGTGCATTTTATCACATCCGCTTGCGATGAAGTCATGTGATTGCCAACCAATCACAAGGCCTAATAGGTTCAAATGAAACGTTTTAAAAAAAAAAAAGTGTTAAAAAAGAGAGATTTGTCAAAAAGCCTCCAAGACATATTTTAACAGATGCTAACAGGTGTAGCAAGGTGTGCTAAGTGTCTCATAGGTTTTAGCATTTAAAGATTAACACAGAAACTTTAAATCCATATTTTTTTCCCAAAATATTACTTTTAGATAACATATGGAGTCAACACATTAGCAAACATGGTAGCCACCAGGAGCTAATGGATGAAGCCAAATGTGGTAGAAGTTAGCTTTCAGCAATTTTTTTTTAGCCTGTGTGCTTCTATCCACACGTCACTAATGTAGCATAGCGGCAACAACACCTCATTAGCAAAGATGTAGCCACCAGGAGCTAATGGATGTAGCTAAATTTGCTAAAAGTTAGCTTTTGGCATTGTTAGCCTGTGTGCTTCCACACCACATGTCGATAATGTAGCATAACGGCAACAACACCTCATTAGCAAAGTCGTAGCCACCTGGAGCTAACGGATGTAGCCAAATGTGCTAAATGTTAGCTTTTAGCATTTTTAGCCCGTGTGCTTCCACCCCACATGTCGCTAATGTAGCATAGTGGCAACAACACCTCATTAGCAAAGATGTAGACACTAAGAGCTAAGCGATGTAGCCATATGTGTTAAAAGTTAGCTTTTTAGCATTTTTTTAGCCTGTGTGCTTCCACCCACGTCGCAAATGTAGCATAGCTACAACACCACCTCATTAGCAAAGATCTAGCCACTGGGAGCTAACAGATGTAGAAAAATGTGCTAAAAGTTAGCTTTTAGCATTTTTTAGCCTGTGTGCTTCCACCCCACACATCGCTAATGTAGCATAGCGGCAAAAACACCTCGTTGCTACCACTTCCTGCCCGCTTGTAAGAAAACTTCCTGTGTGTGGCGGCATCAAAACGCCGTTGGCTAAACTGCCAACAAACAAACCAATCGACTGAAAATCACAAAGAAGCGAACAATTTATCAATCCATAAATTTGGTATTGGGTTTGCATGCGTCAACCTGAGGAACGTGCTCAGTCTAAAGACACACATAAGACAACAACACACCGTGATGATATTTTCTTCACTACACGCGCACACAAAAACGAAAACATTCAAAGAAATTATTTCAAAAAAGTCTAAAGTATATGGCTTTGTGGTCTAGTCCCAAATCATCTTCTACTTTGCCACCGTGAAGTCAAAAAGTACAAGTGTTTTGTGATCTTCCTGCACTCAACAAAGCGTTTAGCCTTGTTGTGAGCTTTTAGCTTCATAGCATTTTAGCTTCTTCGCCCTTTAGCCACTGTACCTGTACATATGAGTGGCTAGCCGTTGAAGACACAGGGCGGCCATCTTGTTACTCGAATACTGTATAAACTATACGCTATACGTACAGATGAGACATATACAGCTTGGCCTATCGGCTATCCAGTCACATATATAGATCAGTGCTGCTGACGCGCTGATGAAGCACCACTAATGTACCCATAATGCATCACTAGCACACTGTTGACGCACAGTTTGAAATCAGAATTGGGGGTGGGTTGATGTCGAGAGCAATCGTATTCTTTGGTCTCCATGGTGACGAATTTAGAAGTTTCACCACCCCCAATATTTTTCATTGGCCACAGCACACTAGTGCATATACGTGTCCAATTTTTAACACTAAAAAGAAGCGAGAAACTTTACACTACGAGCCCCTTTCATACGGTACAGTCTGCAAAATTTGGCGCTTTCTTAAGGAATCCAGCACTTTCACACAGAGAAACAAAATCCTGCGATTGAATAATTACATGAGTCACTTTTAAAAGTTGTTGATACCTTTCACACAAGACAGCAGAAAAAAAGACTGCCTTTGGTGGATTGTGTGCGTTAAAGGGGCTATTGTCCTCAAAATTCATGCAACTGAGACAGAAGAGCATCCATCCAGTTTTGCCTTTCAAGCAGATTCTGGCAAACACAAGATGTTTTAGCAGACACCTCAGTCGGAACCATGGAAGTTGACAAATTGTATCCCCCATCTGTGTGGGTACCTTTCACGCAGGTTAGCAATCTAGGATAAGTTGTCTTTGAAGGGCAATGTGAAAGGGTGTGTCAGAGATGTGGTCTTTATCGACCTGTGACGTTTACGAGGAAGCCAGCAAGAAAATGGATTTTACCAGATTCCCTTTCACACCACCATCGATACTACCTCAGAAGACGACTTGAACTTCTGGACGACTTCAAAACAACAACAACAACAACAAAAAAAACAGTCGAAGAAATGCTTTAAAGGGCAGTGTGAAACGGTTCCTGCAAAATGGGCGCATCAGAAACGGAACCGAAGAGCCTTTACCCAATTGGACCTTTCACACAGCTGCTGTGAGGCCTCCAAGTTGAAAAATCTGAAGGTTTAGTTCATTCCCATCAACATTTTTGGTACTTTTTAGGCAGGGTAACAATCAGGGGGAAGGTCAGGGATAAGTCGCGTAATAGGCAGTGTGAAAGGGGCTCGTTTTGGTGCATCCGAGGCATAACAGTCAGTTTAGTCATCTTCATCGGCTCATACAGTGTTCGAACTTTTACATCAATACTAAATTATTCCCTTAATAGGATGCTTACTGCGTAAACATTTTTCACCTTACTTCATTTTACCCTTAGACCGTTGAAGTTCCGCTTTGACGGCGTGAAAAGGTGTTTTCGACTCTCGAGCCAATAGAATGCAACACGTTTAATCTGGCAGTGTCGTTGTTACTTTCTGTTTGTCTGCCGGCCAATCAGGCAATCCGAAAACGTCGGCATGGCAACCATTTGCGATGAAGGCACGTGTCCGGAAAAAAAATAAGACTTTCAATTTTGGATTTGGTGGACTCTGCCTAGCAACAGGTGACATGCCACCAAATCAAAAGACATGAATTCAAAGAAATGTTGCAGGGAGAATTTGCGGAAGAGAAATGTGTAGAAAAAAAGGGCAGTGTGAAGCCTCCAACAGTTTTGGCAAAGAATGTCCCTCGTCCCGGGCTATGAATCATCTTTCCTACAATCCCTTTCCCCACCTCACCAGGTTCTACTTCTTGAACATGTCCTGCAACGGACCGGGCAGAAACTTGAGGACGGTATCCAGGATGCTCTCGTCGTCATCGTCGTCGTCGTCCCCGCAGCCCCTGGGAATGGCCTTCTTGGGACGCGTCAGGGAGCCCTCGCATGCTTGCTCCATTGCCGCCTTCTCCTCCGCCTCCTTCTCCTCCTTCTTCTTCAGGCCGTACTACAAAACGACACGCGTCTCTTGAGCCCGTCAACGGTAGAGCTCACTAATAAGTTAGCATTAGCATTGTCACTAGAACTACAAACAAATACATGTAACATAAGCAGTGATGTTAACGTTAGCATTGGCAACAGTGAAGGTGCTAGTACCTTTAGCATTAGCACATGCTAAGAAAGGTACCACTGTCCACCGTGAGCTTGCCTGGGAATAGTTTGTGCCACTTTGTCCTGAATGCTCTGCTGAACATTAGCAATAGCATTAGCATTAGCGTTAGCACATGCTAAGCAAGTTACAACTGCCCACTGTGCGCTACCATGGGAGGATAACAGAGGAGTTTGCGTTACCTTGTCTTGAATGCTCTGCTGAACATGAGCATTAGCAATACCGCATGCTAAGGAAGTTACCACTGCCCACCGTGAGCTTGCCTGGCAGCCCATTGGCTAACGGAGTTTTTTGCGTTACCTTGTCTTGAATGCTCTGCTGAACATTAGCATTAGCACATGCTAAGCAAGCTACCACATGCATTAGCATTAGCATTAGCATTAGCAATACCGCATACTAAGGAAGTTACCACTGCCCACTGTGAGCTTGCCTGGCAGGCTAACGGAGGAGTTTTTTGCACTACCTGTTCCTGAATGATCTGCTGAACATTAGCATTAGCACATGCTAAGCAAGTTACAACTGGCCCATGTGATCTAGCCTGGAAGGCTAACGGAGGAGTTTGCATTTGTCCTGAATGCTATGCTGAACATTAGCATTAGCACATGCTAAGCAAGCTACCACATGCCACTGTGAGCTAGCCTGGCAGGCTAATGGAGGACATTAGCATTACGCTAAGCAAGTTACCACTGCCCACCATGAGCTAGCTTGGGAGGCTTGGGAGACCGAGGATTTGGCGCTACCTTGTCCCGAATGCTCTGCTGGACATTAGCATTACCATTAGCACATGCTAAGGAAGTTACCACTGGCCACAGTGAGCTTGCTGTCAGGCTAACAGATACATTAGCACATGCTAAGGAAGTTACCATTGCCCACCGTGAGCTAGCCTGGGAGGCTAATGGAGGAGTTTGAATTACCTTGTCCTGAATGCTCTGCTGAACATTAGCATTAGCATTAGCATATGCTAAGCAAATTATCACTGCCTACTGTGAGCTAGCCTGGGAGGCTTACGGAGGAGTTTGTGTTACCTTGTCCTGAATACGCTGCTGAACATTAGCATTAGCATTAGCAATACCGCATGCTAAGGAAGTTACCACTGCCCACTGGGAGCTAGCCTGAGAAGCTAATGGAAGAGTTTGTGTTGCCTTTGTCCTGAATGCTCTGCTGAACATTAGCATTAGCAATACAACATGCTTAGCAAGTTACCACTGCCCACTGTGAGCTTGCCTGGCAGGCTAACGGAGGATTAAAAAATAAATAAAAATTGTGCGCTACCTTGTCGCGAATGCTCTGCCGGACCTTCTCCCTCTCGGCCTCCATGCGGGCATGTTTGGCCTTGCGTTCCTCCTCCTGCTGCCTCAGAGCCTCCTGACGCTCTTCCTCCTTCTTGGCCGCATCGGGGTCCTTCTCCTCCTCGCCGCCCAGCATCTTGCCCATGTCCTTGGTGGCACCTGAACGCATCACCGAGACACAAGAGAAGAAGAGAAGATGGTGAAAAGGTCCACGTGTTTGGCGGCGCCTGAACGTATCACGAAGCGTCGATGGAGTCTCGTTATTACCTGGCTGCGGTCGATCGTAAATACGGGACCACCTGAGTTGTATGAATTATGGATCCAGCAACAGAGAAAGAAAACAACTGCGTCACGCTAATCGATCTTCTTCTTGGCGCGCGCGCACACGCGCAACACGTGCGCGTCGAACGTCTCAAAATGCAGTGAAAGGGACTTCATCAGCTTCAGTGCACAAGCAAGTCATTATTATTGTTATTATTATTTTATTCCTTATTTTGAACATGTGAATATCTTAGAATTTTTAAACCAATTTTTTTTCCACGTTACAAACATTGAATTTTATTTAGCATCGAAATTCAACATGTTAATAAACGTAAAAAAAAAGAAATGCTAGGTGAAAGAAATTCAGTGCAAAAATAAAATCAGTGTTACAAATTCAAATTCTGATGGCACTGATTTACTTCCACATAATTAATTATAAAGAATATAATAATAATAATAATAATAATAATTATTATTATTATTATTATTATTATTATTATTATTATCATTATTAATATTTTATATATATTAATAAAAAATAATATCACTAATAATTAAATATATATATATATATATATATATATATATATATATATATATATAACAATAATAGTATAATTATGCACAATATGATGAAATATAAGCTATTATTGTGTATTGTTTACATGTAATGTGTTATTTATTGCACGCATTGATGTGATGGCTGTGGCGTACAAGCGCACCTCATCATCATCATCATCATCATCATCATCATCATCATCTTCATCAGGTCTTTTCCTGCCCGTGGCGCCGTGCGACTGCAACAAGCGTTGAGGGTGACAAATTAACACCCAGCTGGTGAGAAAGGGGGGTTGGTTGGGTGGGTGCGGGGGTTAATGTGAGGTCAGTGCCCAGCATGAGGGTGGGGCTAAGGTCAGCCTGTGCGCTGCGGGCGTGTGACAGCAAACCAAAACAAACATTGCATCCACAAAGTGGAACATATGAGGGGAGTGTCGGTGTTAAAATGTCACATGCCGTGATTGTCTCGCCATCCCTCATTCCGACCTCATTAGTCGTATTAATTTGCAAGGTCACCTTCGTCCCTCCATTTTTGTATCGGTACCGTACATAATGAGCATGCTTTGATGGGTGCCGTGAAATGGGCTAGCATGTCACTTCCTTCTTTTACACGTTACACAAAACAAATGCAACCTGCGAAAACTGATTTTTTTTAAATGATGGACAGCGTGAAAGGGGCTACAGCAAAATTGTCACATCAAAGATTCAGTACTATTGCAGATGCCAGGAAATCAATCAATTCTGTATCGATACCTTCCATGCAGGACAGCAAAAAAGAAGGGGCTCGAGTTCCCCCAAATTTACTGAATCAGAGATGTGAAAGAAGATCCGGTCTACATGTGAAGCAAAGAAACTGGTGGCTTAACAACCTCCTTGCTGTATGAAAGGGGCTTCAGTTTTTCCTCAAAATCTGCTGAGCAAAAACGGAACAGAAATATCCGCCGTTTGTCCTTCGGAGCACTCGGGAGCTCCGTGCAACATTGTGCAGTCATCCGAGAAATAAAAGCAGGGTGAAAAGGGGGCTACACGTTTGTTAAAAGTGGCGGTTCAGCAGTGTGAAAGGCGTCAGACGCAACAAAAATTAGTTGGCCTGCAATATTGCCTCCAAATCTGCGAAATTACAACATCAACAAACAACTTGACACAATTACAATGGTTACTTTAGCTACATGCTACAAGCTAGTAAATTAGCTAGCATTAGTCAGCAGTTGGATTAACATAATAGTTGGAACGTTATAGCCGTTGGATTCATGTTACATTCTAACTATAATATATTTATATATTTTTTAACCTTTCAACTGTGAATCCACTTCCTGTCCGTCCCGTGTATTTGTGCATGTTGAATTCGCTAGCTGCAGATTTGAAAGTAGGCGTGGTCACTGTGTGTCACATGACAGTGTGAAGTTTTGACAAAATCGTCTCATTTTTTTCATGAACGAAAATGTCCATAGATTTCAGTCCAGTTTTTATTAAGTGAAATACATTTTTTCTTCATTAGTCGACAAAATGCATAATTATTTAGTACCAGTTATTGTTTTATAATGAGGGTTTTCATCTAGTCTAGTCTAGTTTTAGTCCAGTGAAAAATGCGTCACAACCAAGGTTATTTTACAGAACTAAATCTAATGAAAAAAACTAAAATTCAAAAAACTATTTCGTTAACAAAATAAAAATGAAAATGCTTTTTTTTAACAACGAAAACTGTTTCTACATTTTATGTTTACAAAACTAACTATAATTTAAGCTAAAATGTTCTTCGTTTTAGTCTCTGGTAATTAATTGAATGCATGAGCCTTTGGGGATGATTTTAAATGTGATTTTTAAGTACATTTATTTTGAAATTAACGGAAGTGACGTCATCTCGCAGCAGCCAATAGAAAAGCACCTTCAGATGACGTCGCTCCCATGTTGTTTTTTGAAATATTGCACACAAGTAATTAGGGCAGGGTCTAAAATATCCATATATCGACATCGAATCAATATTCCTTTTCATAGCCCAATATCGATTCATAAAACCATGAATCGATACTTTTACAGTCCCCCCCCCCAGGTTATTATCGAAGAATGCCGAAGTTTCCGACGCTTTGAAAGTACCCTGAAGGCATCATTTTGCTTGTGTATGTTATTATGTTTTCCCTAAGCATCCTTTTAGCTGTTTAATAACACCACAGTTGGAGTTAACTGTAAAACTAAATACACAACGTTAAGAATGACAACCACTGTATATTGAAATACAAAACGCACTTCGTTTTTAAAAACCATTGCTAGCCTAGCACTAACAGGAAGTTAGCAAATGCTAACGGGAAGTTAGCATCGACTTTGGGAGTGTTTTTCCTTCAAATAAAAAATCGAATCAGGCCCTTCTGAATCGAATCGAATTTGGAAATCTGAATCGAAACCAAGCCCTACAAGTAATACACATTTTCCAAAAAAAATAAAACTAATACTGAAACTAACTAAACTAAAACAAAGCATTTATTAAATAACTAAAACGAATGAAAACTAACAGAAACACCCTGAAAACAAATTAAAACTAACTAAATTTAAAAAACAAAATTCAAAACAAAATAAAAACTAAAAAAAAAAAGAAAAATTCCAAACTATAATAACCCTGGTGTTGACAAAATTATTTTTGTGTAGTTTTTGTTGATTAAATGAACATTACATAAATGCATGAGCGTGAAGATGAGGATGAATTGGGGTTGTAAATAAACGGGACTGCTCCTCTTGCTCCTCCCATTTCCTGCAGGTCGTTAGCATTAGCACAAAGGAGGCTAATTGAAGTGCTGCTCGTTAACTCCATTGACGACGTGGCTCAAACACGCTCTCCTCCATCTGAAGGAGATGACTCGGCACAATAATGTGGTCTTATCTGCTGCATCATCACCTGATCGGATCTCACCATCCAATCAGACGTCAGCTTTGGGTGCCGGCAGGAAGCACGCTCGGGATGGGAGGGAAAACAAAAAAGATCAATAAAATGAAAAAGGAAATGAGCAGGAAGGATTGGCCCTGCACACGACTGATCCCAGATCAGTTTTTTCATCACGCTGCCTCTTGCTGTCCGCACGTCATCACTCGTACGCTATTTTTACCTCACGCTATGCCGTAAATCCGGATATTGTTCCGAGGACGCGTTCGTGACATGTCGCCGATTGATTTTTTCAGCCCGCTGATCGCAGCACAGGAAATCAAAAGACACGCACTTCCTGTTTGCTCCTTTTTGATTTGTTTTTAGATGAGCTGCTGGGCTTGTTTCTAATGAAACCATCAGTAAAAAAAAGAGCTGCTGGGCTTGTTTCTAATGAAACCATCAGTAAAAAAAAAAAAAAAAAAAAAAAAAAAGTCAATATTTCCCTTCCAATAAGATTCATTTGCCTCCGCTAATCACGTTAGCACATTCAGCTGTGCGTGTGTCGCCCTTTGTTGACAGTTTGCTGCATCTAACGTGTCACTAATGTAATTTCCCTTCATGACTTTTGCGCTAATGCTAATGCTAGCCACAGAAGCTCGTATTTACTGACAGGCACACCAAATCTCTGCACTTCTCATCCCAAACCCGTTGAAGTTTATTGAGTAAATGAAATTGTCTTGCCTTGAGACCACATCAGACATCTTGGAACCACTTTTCAAATCCTCAGACCAGCTTTCAAAGAAACATTCAAGCTAGCGTCATTCGGCGCTAACAAGTAGCATAATAAGTAGCATGCTAAGCTAACACGACATGTCGATTAACTCACCGCCTAAAGCTTGTTTCATCACAAAGTCCATCTTGACTTTTTTGGGGGGTGCGTGTTGAACTTCTTCTTCTTTTTCTTCAACGTCGATCTAGCATGTAGCCTTGGCCGCTAGTTCACGCACCAGGATCGGAATTTCTTTGGAACGCACCTGCCGCAAGAAAGAAAAACGAAGTACATCAACGCAAAGATGACTTTTGTCACATGGTCTGCATCCAAAATGTCCGCAGGGAAGACGACAACAAGAACATGGTAGTGCGCACGCTAATGCGATTATGGGAATTTGGAATTGTCCGACTTCAATGTACAGTGTTCCCTCGTTTTTTGCTTCCAAAAAATACCCGCAATGAAATGAAATCCGGGAAGTAGTTAGCTTTATGTTTTACATTTATTATGAATGTTTTAATGCTTATACTGTACACTTTTCTCATCAAGGGTTAAACATTTTCTCACATTTTTCTCGTTTAAATGTTGAATAAAGGTTCAAACATTAATAAATTTTATTAAATAGGTACTTTACTGTAAAAAAATGCATGCAAAATTGCACTTTGAAAAAATTCATAAAATAGTGAGACTGTAAAAAGTGAACCGCGTTATAGCGAGGCAACACTGTAGTACCACTTTGTGCCACAACATGCCAGGCAGCACTGAGCTCTGTTGGGAGATGTACAGCGGAATTGGAAGTGAGAAGAAGAGGCAGAAGCGAAAACATGCCTGTGGTGGTGGTTTGTTGGTGTTACTGCCAATTAGAATTTTTTTTTCCCCATGTATAAAAGTCACTTGCATTCGTCTTTATTCAATTTTCTGTTTTCTAAGCATGTGCCAAAAAAATGTGATTTTAAAGGTCCTAAAATCCATTTTATTTAAATGATTTGATACTGTCTTGCCCTTGTTTGAGTACTTGGAACACATGTTGTACCTGATTTGGCATTAGGGGGCAGTGTGGTTCTGTACATTCTAATAATGTAGCCCCATTAGAGAGTAGAAGGGAAAAGTCACGATCAAGTTTATGCCGATAAAAGTTGATTATTATTTTTTTTACGTAGGAAGAGCATAATGTGAGGATGTTATGTTATGGTCTTTGGTCCCAGCGGCTCTTCTCATCCTGCCGACTTGGATCCTCTGGCACACTATCTAAAGCCAACATTCTCAAACCTGGGTGTCAAGATGGACAGTGACTTTAAACTGGACCGGCAAATTGCCGCTGTTATCAAATCCAGCTTTTTTCATCTTAGGCAGCTAGCTAAGGTCAAAATCTATCTCAGCAGCACTTAGAAATGGTAATCCATGCCTTTGTTACATCTCGGCTAGATTACTGCAATGCACTTTATTTTGGAATCAGCCAGTCCTCCCTCTAGCGTCTCCAGCTTGTCCAAAATGCTGCTGCTCGTCTCCTTACTGGTGCCCGTAAGAGGGAACACATAATCCCTATCCTGGAGATCGAGCCTTTGCTTTTGCCGGTCCCTACCTTTAGAATGACCTACCACTCCATATTAGGCAATCCCCCTCTTTATCCTCTTTTAAAACATGTCTTAAAACACAGTTCTGTATTCTTTGGCTTTTGGCGTATCATGAGACTTGTTCTTGGCGTTTTGTGGTGTGTATGAGTTTGATGTTTAGTCGACTTATTTATGCATTTATTTATTTCTTTATTCATTCGCTTACTTCTCATTAATTTACTTACGTAAAATGTATTTACTTAAAAAAAACTTGTATACGCACTTCAAAATGTTTGCTTTGTTCTTGTTTTGTTGTCTTATTCTTTACTGCACAACCAATATTTATGTTTATGTACAGCACTTTGTAAATAGTAATACCTATTCTTAAAGCGCTTTATAAATAAAGTTGAGTTGAGTTGAATAGCCGTTCGTTTGAGGGATAACAGTGCCGCTACTGCGCTAATTAGCATTAGCGAGTCAGACTGGAGTAGATCATGACGATTATTTGCTTATCTACAAAATGAAGCAGAAAATCATTGTCAATCAAATCAGAGACAGTCAAAGAATTTGATTGGCTCTTTGTAGTCATGTGATCAAAACAAGATGGCGTCGTCAATAGGGCTGCGTGCAGTCTGTCACAGCGTGAAAAAAAATCTTGGCACAAAATACTTGTGACATCACTGTTTTTTAAAATGTAATGTATTGATTTTGATCAAATTGCTTTTTCTTTTTTGTGCCAATCGCTTCTTTTCTCGGAGTGAGATGCGACGTCTCCAACATCCTCCTCCGCTTCTTCTTGTTTCCTTTCGTCTGCGCGCTCTTCTTGTGTTTAATTTGATGGTCGCGAAGGCTGGCGGGATAATCTCATCAAGAGCCTGCACGCCTTCTCGTTGCTTTCCTCTCCTTCTTTTGCTTCCCTTTCCTTCACATTTTCTTCATATTTTCGCTTTCTTTGATGATTTTTTTTCCCTTCATTTCGGCCTTCCCGTCTCTTTCCACCTTTTTGGATTACAGATTTTATTCTTCCCTTTCATTACAAAAATATATATACACATCTTCAATCCAGATGCCATCCTGTCATGAACACCCCCCCCAGGCAACCGCAGATGGACAGCAATAAAAAATCAATACCGCAAAAGTGGACAGCGATGGATGGCTTACAAGTTAGCGGGATTCAAACAGGAGCCGCTCAATGTGCCCAGGAGGCCCCCGTTTGTTTGTTTGTTTGTTTGTTTGTTTGTTTGTTTGTTTGCCACGTCGTTATTCCTTCTCATAAGCTCATTCATTCATTAATAACACGACAACTTCAACTCTTGTCAGGAAGACAACGAGACAGGGTTGCCATGGAAACGTCAACATTTTCATTCATAATTCAAAACAGAAAAATAGCAGCAGGTATAAGTCGCTGATGAATTATTGACCATGTGCTGGCAGCCACCTGACGAAATATATATTTATATATTCAGCCCCCCTCCCCACCCCCCTCTTATTTTTGGCCAATATCATTAATGTGTACAAAGTTTTATTGCGCACTACTAGCTGTAGTTGTGAACATGTGACCACAATTGAACCAGTTGAGATCAATGACACACACAAACAAACAAACAAAAATGTAAAATGTCTTAAGTGCTATTGTTTACGTTTAAAGGTATACTTGATTCATTGAACAATTTTCAGCAGTGAAAAGTTGATATTTTGTCCCGAATGAATTTGATAACTTCATTATTTTTCATGTACAATTAATACCTTTAAAAAGTATTTTTTCTACTTGCCGTCTACTGATGATGACATCACCTGTGCTGAGGAAGTAGGTAACAGCCGATTATGGCTCACCTGTTTTCTGGGTTTGGTCGGTAAACTGAGCCATGATTGGTCCTCAGCACAGGTGATGTCATCATCAGTCGACAGCAAGTAGAAAAATTACTTTTTAAATATTCATTGTACATGAAAATAATGACGTTATTACATTAATTATAGACAAAATATTCACTTTTTACGACACATTTTGTCAATAATTAATGTGGTAACTTCATTATTTTTTTGTACAATTAATACCTTTAAAAAGTAAATTTTCTACTTGCTGTCGACTGATGATGACATCACCTGTGCTAATGACTAATCATGGCTAATGCTGCATTCGAGGATGGTCGGAAGTCGGAAATATTCGAGTTGAAACTTCACAGTTCCGACCTCAGAGTGTTCGAGGTGAAAGTAAACAACCAAAATGCCGGATAGTGATAAATTGTTTTTTATTTTGGTCCTCAAAACTCAATTTGACCTCCAGAAAACGTACCTTTTTGCAATTTTGTTTCATTTATTGTTTTAATCTTATTTCATAAGCAATCCATACAGTTAAGTAGTTTACCGTATAATTTCATGCAGGGATATAGCGGCAATACTGTCACGTACGTTGCGTTACATGAAGTTATGGTGAATATTTATGAATGAAGAAAGCTATCTAGTTTTATAATCGAGTAAATTGTGTTTTGCCATTCAGAGTGACGTCACATTGTTGTCCGCCGGTGAAGTCAGGTTCCTTTTTTCCTTCCGACTTCGCAAGTGGAATTTCCGAGTTCAAGGGGGCGTTCCCAGCCGCACTTCCTGGTTTGAACTCGGATATTTCCGACTTCCGACCATCCTCGAATGCAGCATCAGTTTACTGACCAAAAGCCAGAAAACAGGTGAGCCATGATTGGTCGCTACCTACTTCCTCTGCACAGAGTGATGTCATCATCAGTCGACAGCAAGTAGAAAAAGTACTTTTTAAAAGGTACTAATTGTACATGAAAAATAATGACATTACCACATTAATTATAGAAAAAATATTCACTTTTTACTACTGCTAAAAATGGCTCAATGAGTCAAGTATCCCTTTAACAAATGTAAAACAGCATAAATCATGCTGCTTCTACTAAGTACTGTCTCAAATATTCTCCAATTTCCATACTGGCAAGAAACGTTTCTTGAGAGGAGCAATATGGTCGCCTGACCACCTCAGAAGTCTTGCGCTATCAGCTATACAGTCATGTAGTCACATCAGTGAGATAACATTAGCTTAGCTTAGCCATTAGCACGTTTTTTTTACATCTGAATTACTCCTCCTATAATAACTTGTTGAAAACCACATTTTGTAAGAAGTTTACTGCAGCTTATTCACCACCACGGAGGGCAAAGATGACAGACGGAGACTTAGCGGAAAAAACGCAACGTGTTGAACCAAACTAGTAACCAGACCGAGCTTGTTGCTAGCTTGTTAGCTTCTGCGGCGTAGATGCGTTGCACACATGGAATATCGAGGCGAGGAAAAGGACAGGAAGTGATGTTTGTCACTCGCCACTTTCACGCCGACTTTCCCGCGCATTCGTTTTTCCCGACCGACGCGGCGCACGGGTGTAAACACGCACACGCACGCACTCAAGTCAACATTTCTGTCGCTCGGGTGAGCTTTGAACCTCTCCTCCGTCCCCGGCAACAGGTGTGTGATGTCTGTTACCACGGCAACACATAAGCGCACAGTGTTTACATTTGGTAACAGGAAGCGCCGTTAAAAGGAAACTGGATTTATTTATTTATTTATTTAATTTATTTATTTGTTTTGCAAGGAAAGCTAACGCCGGCGCTTATGCTAGCAGGACAAACCGTCGAAATATATGTAGGACCAAAACTGCCAAAATTCAAACAAAATACATGACTAAAAAAAATAAATAAATGACTAAAAATGAAAATAAAAACGGATATAAAAAACATAATTAAAAAAATTTAATACAAATGTATTTTTTTTCTCTTTTTTATTAACATTTATATTTATTATTTTTTGGGGGACCTAATATTCAAATTATATTTTTTTATATACATTTTTATTTTCATTTTTAGTCATTAATTAATTTATTTGTTTATTTTGAATTTTGACGAGTACGAAATGACAACACTGACAAGGACCACAAGTTGACGCCCACATGCTCCCGTGACGAGGCCACGCCCTTTACAGGCGCACATGCAACACACACATGAGACTTTTTGAAAAGCATTTCAACGGCAAAACACGGATTTGAAAGATTTGTTGTTGTTTTTGTTTGAAGTGCGCTCGTACAATCCGCTGCTGCCGCTCAGGCCTCGTTGCTAAAAGATGAGCGTATTAATTTTTCATTAGCGTCGCGTGACGGCAACGCAGACGACAACAACAACTACTAAAACACAGATTGCATATTGTTAGAGGAATGTCATCAGCAAATACTTTATAAATGTATACATTTCAACCAACTCGTCATCAAGCAATCATAAAAAGCATCATAATAAATCATACATAAATCATAAAGCAATGGTAGACTCTGGAGACGTTTTTTTTGTGGGTCTACTCCAAGGTTACTAATAAAAAAAAAAACTACAACTAAAATTTGAAAAACAATTTCTTTAACAAAATAAAATAAAAACAAAAATGCTCTTTAAAAAATGGAAACTAACTGAAACTGCGTTTTATGTTTACAAAACTAACTAAAACTAACTCTAATTATAGCAAAAATGTCCTTTGTTATCGTCTTTGGTAATTAATTTCATGCATGATGAGCCTTTGGCGATGATTTGAAGTCAATTTATTTTGACATCAACCGGAATTCGCATAGAGGTGACGTCACCTAGCAGCAGCCAATAGAAAAGCACGAAAAGATGACGTCACTCCCATGCTGTTTATTTTATTATTTTTTTAATATTGCGCACAAGTAAACTAAAACTATTGTGTGCTGAAAAAAAAACAGTTGAAGCTGGATGCTGTTACATCAGAACCAAAACAGACACGTGGGTCGTGAACTCTGGCGCACGGTCATGAACTCTACTCAAACTTATCCCAGGCGTGACCCCAGACATGATACCAGAACCAAACATCACTCCTGCATGACTCGAGTCATGACAAAAACTATGCATTTCCCAGATAGCAAAAGATGTTTATTCAACGTTGAATTAGGGTTAAAATGGATGATTTTTGGTTACGGTTGAAGATTGATTGGTCAATCAACATTGATTCAACAGCATTATGTTAACATTGAAGTTTGTGTTTAAAAGATAACATTGAATCAACGTTGTATTTTGGTTGAATTAAAACGTTTGAAAGGTCAATGTTTAATTAACGTTGAATCTATGTTTGCCCTTCTTGTTTTTTTTTTCCCTTCAGCTGAGAAATTGACTAGGAGAGGGGGAGGGGAAGTATTTTGGGGACAGGTTGGTGGGTGGGGGGTGTTAGAGTCTTTAAACATTTATAATAAATATAAAACATAAAGCTAACTACTTTGCGGATTTCATTTATTGCGGGTATTTTTTGGTACCTAACCCCAGCGGAAAACGAGGGAACACTGTATTTGCAAAACTTGTAAATTATTTGAATGTACTCGAAACACCTGGCATTTCCACCAAATAAACTGTACACGTTAGAGTTTCTAGTTTGTGCATTTCAGCCCAGTCATCAAAAATATGTGCCCACATCCGGCATAAGTCCGGCACAGGTGGCATTCAGTCGACACTGGCATAAGGCATGTGGGCCGAACATGGCCCAGGAGCAGCAAAGGTGGCACTGGCTTGACTCTGGCAAACAGGATGTGGGCCAGTTGCTGTGTGACGCATCTGGCCCAGCTATCAATTTACAACTCTGGGCCACATATGTATAGCCAGTCTTGTCCCACTCTTAAATGCAGTTTCAGATTTATTTATTTTTTCTACACACATTTTTTTACTTATTTGCATAACAGATGTTAAGAAGAATTTTAATACATCATCACACAGACATTTCAATATGTTTCTGGTCAAACAATCAAAGTTTGTGTGTGAATTCTGTGAACGAACTTTCATGAAGCTTCCAGAGAGAAGTTCTTCGAACGTGCGTTCACCATTTCTTTGTAGCGATTCAAGGGTAAGTATTTAATTTTCCTATGTTTTACATTTGATATTTTATGGCTTCATATTGACACAACTACTGAATTGACTTCACAGACATTGGTGTGTGCGTGCGTGCGTTTGTGGTTATCTAAATTTTCCCGTTAATAGTTTCAATGCCATAATATTTAGTTAGGTGCACTCACTGGCTGATCAGAGAAAATCTCATTTTATCTGACCAGTTTTGTTTCAACCTGCAACGCATAAACTTTAAGTCTAACAATTCTAAAATAAAAACAACTATGAATATTCATATGAAAGAGATAATTATTTACATTTAGTGGAAATCTGATTCAGAGGTAAAGCTTTTAGGGGGCAATATTGTAATGAAGCTATTTTATTGAGACGCAACTCTGCGAGTATAATCATATAAAAAGGTACCAAATTATCACTAGCACCAAATATTACATTGTTCTGGGATAATATTCAGCTTGTATTGTAAAATATGCAGAGCTTGAATTATGTATTTTTTATAGTGCTGTGTGATATGTACATTGTGTGCATAATATTATATTAAAAAAATACAAAAGAGGAATGACTTATGCGTTACACACATTTCCCAGGTTATGTTTTAAAAATCTATTATATATCTCATACAATTTTAATTTCATCGAGTTGATTTAAATATCTACTGTACTTTCTAACGTTATTGGATCGCTGTTCCACAGTGCGCCACTAGATGGCGGGACATGCTACTAACCAGACTGACACACACAGTCATACACAGCGTAGAAGAAGAAGAATTTCAAATTGCCGACAGCCGTGCTAAGAGCGGGAATCCAAACGTCGACGTTCTGTGTTTCAGGTCGGTAAAAGTTACATTAAATAAAACAAATATGTATCACCATGTCCATTGTCAGTTGGGTCGCTAAGCATATTGGTCTTTAGAGGTGGTTTTAGTGAAGAAATTGTTTCGAATGATCCTAAACGTTGAAGCTAAGTTGCTAATTCCGACGGCCTCTTAACAATGAGAGTTACTACAAGCCTATCTGTGTGCTATGTTGCTGATATGCTAGTAAGCTAACGAACTACACTGAAGCGCTACAGGAGCGTTTACATGAAGAATGTATCTTTTTTCAGTCGTTTTTAACAGGCTGGTTTAACAGTTGAAGATAGAACTTTGAATAGCGTTTTCTTTTAGGTTTAGTTTTTAAAGTAAATTAAGTCCACTTGTATAGTAATGTAAGGTTTATCTGTAATTTGTTTAACTTCTGTATATAACTTAATTCATCACGAAATCTAGTCGAATCATGCTTCAGGATATTTATTTGTTGAGGGAAGTAAAAGTATTTTTTTAGTAATTACTAATTATTGAGCCTATAATGAACACATTTTTTTCACACTGTAATAAAACAAAGGTGTAAATGTTGTACTTTGTTGCTTTTAATATCATTTGTTGTCTGTTGATGTACAGGTTACTTGTGCTGTTTTGACGAGTCACATGGCGTACAGGTGGTGCCAGCGTCTTCGAAACCAGATGGCTAATTAGTAATTTACTACTTATTCAAACTAAGAAGGCATGTTGTACCTTGGCCAGAGCTTGGTGAACCTCTTTGGTAAGTAAACAAGTGAACAAACACTCAAAATATTCATTTCTAAGAATCTGAAGAAAGCTTAGGTGAACTACCTTTCACCACATCCAAATGTTGAAATTAGTGACAGAGAATATAACTTGGCACAGGTTTAATGGGGAAGGAGAACATGCAGAGGTCTGTCTTACCTATAAGGAGGAAGAGGGCAAAGTGCAAATTTTTTTAAGGTAATGTTGGTATGTTTTCAGAATTCATAATATAAGATAACATAATAATTAATAGAATATCGGTTGTGCTCAGGTTTCAGGCTCTGAGTGTTTCTTCAAAATGTTCTGTCCACAAAATCCATTCTGAGGAGTAGCGCAAGACAGGTAAATGATTCTGCGCACTGTACTACATGATTGTGATGATATTATTGCGGTAACACATTGCTGACTTGTACAGTAAGTTTGAAACTTACATGCTGTGTTGTTGATATTGTTTAGGTGCACAACTCACTTTTTCAAGACTACAAACACAATTACAGCTCTACAACAGGTACCTAGACCCATTGTTAATTTAAGTTGTGAGTAATAATAACTACTATGATTATGAAAGAACACAATCACATTGTGAAAAAAAATGTTGAACAGGGTCTTCTGTTTGTTTCAGGCAACCCTTTTTGCGGTGCTTGGGGACCAACCGGAAGAAAGGGAAATACTGTATTCGTAGTTGGTAAGTTTTTCAAAGGTCACTGTTGTAGAACCAAATCATCATAAATCTTAGCACACTTTTTTTATTTTATTTTAATTTTTTTTACCAATTTGTAAGGCATAATTATGGAGGACCAAAACTGCCAAAATTCAAAATAAATAAATGACTAAATAAATAAATAAATAAATTACTAAAAGTGAAAGTAAAAACGGATGAAAAATATACAATTCAAAAATGAAATACAAATGTATTATTTTTATTTTCAGTTTTAGTCATTTAGTTATTTAGTTAGTCATCTGGGGGGTGGAGAGGGGGTGATGTATATGAATATTGCAAAATTTAGTAAAGGTTATGTAATTTACTTAAAAGTAAAATCTTCAGGCATCGGGAGAATTCTATCAACAAAAGTTGAGTGCAAAAATTAAATTAATAATAATAATAATGTCGTCTCTCATAGATTAATCACCTGGCTGTCGTTGAAGGCACCAATTCGGACAACCTAATCAGACGGATGATGGCAACTGTGATGACAAATGCCCTGGGCTGTTAAATGAATACAACTGGGCAGGGAAGCAAGACAAGTGTTGCATTGGCAAGAAGGCATTCAAGGAGACAGTGATGCAAGACTGTATGTTTGGTGAGTTATCGCCTATGTAAACTACTTATTACAAGACAGAGTTGTTTTTGAGCAGAATGTTCTGAGCTGCTTTCTTTTGTTGTGTAAAATCACTCCACCTGGGGTATGGAGTCAGAATCCTTCCAATACCCGAAACCTCGTAATAAGGGTTTGACTCTCCGAAAACATTTTTGTATAACTGAAAAATTGTTTTGAATTGTCCAAAAATATTTTTGAATGACTGAAAATTCCCAGAAAAAGCTTTAAAAAAAAAAAAACACTAAGAAAAGACACATTTTAAAAGTGCGGCTCCACATAGACATTATTTATCTATTAATTAGAGAATGGTCAATTCCGAAATCAATGAAAAAAAAAAAAAAACATCATTGATACTTCACAAAAACAGCAATTAGTATATGTATCTTTGTCTTTTCATTAATATATTGCAGTCAAGATGGACTCCATCAGGCCAGGGCTCTACACTAACTTTTCCACTACTAGCACTGGTGCGAGTAACATTTTTGGTTGCTCGCACAGCACAGGATTTATTCCATTATTTGTGGAGGTGCAGCATGACCTGGCTTAGGCATACGCAACTCGATATATTTGCAAAATATTTTATTGGAACACGAGGTTTGCCTGCAACAGCAGTGGCTATCAAAACAAGTCAATCATTTCTAATAAATTATGTCAACATTATTTTCTTTAGCTCAGTAAAAATCAGTATTTTTTTTTTCTTCACCGCTACTCCCCTTACCTTTTCATCTTTATGCTGTCCTCGCTCCGAAGCTTCTAAATTTCACCAGCTAGACAGCGAGTTAACGACGTTCCAAATAACCAGACTTCATTTTCCTTTTGTGCTATTAATTTGAACAATGGCCTCTGACCATTACCCTCTTTAAGTCGTAGTAAAACTAGAAAATAAAATAAACAATGTACCTAACTATACACGACACACTTTCATGCTAGTAGCTAGTTACATTGCACATTCAACATTCTGTAATTGTCCTAATTAACTCATTCACTCCCAAAAACGTATACGTTTTTTAGGTTTTTGTTTGCTAGAGTTTTTGTATGAAGGCTTTGATGCAGTTTCTGACCTGAAGTGGAAGCTTAAAGCGATAGTAGTTATTACAAAAAAAAAAAAGTGTGCTTCATCTGTTTCATGAATGAAACTTTTTTTTGTAATAACTACCATCGCTTTAAGCTTCCACTTCAGGTCAGAAACTGCATCAAAGCCTTCATACAAAAACTCTAGCAAACAAAAACCTAAAAAACGTATAAATACGTCTTTGGGAGTGAATGAGTTAACTAAAATAAATCTACAGTGGTTTTTATATTGACATCGCATGTATTTACCAACATTGTCAAATTCAACAAAAAAGTGTTACTTAATACTTACTGATAGTTACTGTAACAACAGAACAGCTTTTTTTCTAAAACAATAAATTGTATTGGATACTAACTCTCTTCTCTTTTGTAATCTTGTCTTTCAGTTGCTGCTCGACAGCTTGACCGTACACTGACTCAGCAGGACTTTGGTGTTACTGTCAAGCATTGGCTGCGTTTTGCTCATGAGCGTAACGGTGGCATCCCAAGCAATGCTAGTGCCTTGGACGCAAGTGCGAACGCAAGTCAAATTTAGTGTGTCTTTTTATGGACTGACGTACAGTCAAAGTGAAATGGTTACCGCTTTATACACTGATGTTCCTACAGTTCATTTCATGTTTATTTCATTCATTTGTCAAGAAAAAGAATAATACAATAAAAACAAACATTATTTGAGGCAGAAGCCAAACGGGTGTTATTTTCTTTGCCTCCATTCTCCCCAGAATTCAGTTACAAAGTACTGTGTTTTGATTTCTAATAAATGTTTGAATATTAAACATATTTTCTGTCCTAAGATTTTCATACATATGGGGAAGTATGGTTAAGGAAATCAACAAGCTAATAATACATCCAAGTAAGTTGTAAGACATCTGCAGAAACACTAGGTGAAAAACATACGGTAACTTTTTTTTTTCTAGTGGACTAACCCAATATTTTTTGTTAGTTTAAAAAAGTAGTTCTATATTAATGTGCATGATAATAGTAATAATAATAATGTACATTTAGATAAATTCCAATGTAAATGATGATTAACTTAAAACATTTATTCCTCACATTAATTCACTATAAAAATGCATGTAGGTTCTGATTTAGATGATAGTTGAAACGACATTGATATTGTGTGATATATGGTTACAAAGCAAACGTTGACTCAACATTTTATCAACCTTGCACTTTCTGTATAATTTAAATGTTAGAATTCAATGTAAAATCAACCAAAGATACATGTAGATTCTGATTTAGATGATGGTTGAAACGACATTGATATTGTGTGATTTATGGTTGAAAAGCAAACGTTGACTCAACATTTTATCAACCCTGCGCTTTCTGTTTAATTTAAACGTTAGAATTCAATGTAAAATCAACCAAAGATGCATGTAGATTCTCATTTAGATTATGGTTGAAACGACATTGATATTGAGTGATATATGGTTGGAAAGCAAACGTTGACTCAACATTTTATCAACCTTGCGCTTTCTGTATAATTTAAACTTTAGATCTCAACGTAGATTCAACACTTAAGCCGAACTATATTTCAACGTTGATTCAACCACATTTTGCTATCTGGGTTACTAACTAAAACTAATGAAAACTAACAGAACCGCCTTGAAAACGAATTAAAACTAGCTAAATTAAAAACAAACAAACAAACAAAAAAAAACAACTCAAAACGAAATCAAAATTAGCTAAAATGAAAATTAGTATATGGACCCTAAGATGGCCGCCTCAAACTTAAACGGAAGACTTGTTGAGTCTTCCGATGTTTATGACTTTTTTTTTGTGGGTCTACTGGTGATGACGTCGATCAAAATTTAAAGTCAAACTGTCTTAAGGCTGAATTTTGAAAATAAATAAATAAATAAATAAATAAATAAATAAATAAACGTGAGGAGCAGTGACTTCCACCGTAACCACACAACATGAAGATCGCGGACACGCGCGCACGCACGCGCACACGCCTAATCAAAACCTGGTTCCACCTTCATCAAATCCTCCTCTTCCTCCCTCTTCTTCCCGTCACTTGCATGCATCATATGATGATGATGATGAAGCCTCGCCTTCCATGCGGAGGTTGCACAAACAAACAAAAAAAATCATCCCTGTTTTTGTTTTTTAAGTAAGGTGTGTTCATCTGACCAAGCGCTCGCTTCCCCCGCCATGCATGTGCACGCGCACGCTCGATACCTCAACAGTGGCAAAAAAAAAAAAAAAAGCCGCAATGAAGGAAGGCGTGCGCGTGCACACGTGCACATCTACCGACCTGCTGCTGCTGTCGAGGAGATCCCACCAAAGTGCCGCCGAGTCCCCGCCTGACGACCCTCATATAAGACCCTCTCAAACACACACGCACGCACGCGCTTGCGCACGCGCACGCCGGCCAACACGCCTTTTGTCTCTCAACCCGCCCCCCTCCCTCCTCCGGAGCTTCATCAGCTCACAGTGTCGGCAGCATATGGACGATGTGGTGGTAATGGGCGTGTCTTACCCCAAGCTCTGACGTCAGGTTGAGCCCCCACCCAAACAAAAAGGTGCAGCTCCACCTGTGAGTTTTCAAAATAAGGGTGAATTTAATGCTTTGACCTGAGAGCAAAAAAAATGTGAGTTACGAGCGCCAAACGGCGGCAATAGCAAACTTCATGACAAAGCAGTAGGCGGTAAAAACTAAAACGTAAGACGTAGAGAATGAGATGTTAGCTTAAAAGGCTAATTAAACACAAAAATATTAACACGGGATAACAAAACAAATGTCAGGAGACTTTCAAGCAACAAATGTAATTTTGAACATTAACGTTGCGAAAAACATACAGATAAACAATACAAACAATACGCTGCCCTCTGGTGACCAAAAGGAGTAGCAGGAATTCACGATGCACAAACTGGTCATACTTTATATTCAACTCAATAATTATTATAAATAATTATCTGTTTATTAACATAAAGTTACATTTAACGACTCACAAGTGTTTGTGAAATAAAAAAGTGGCAAAAATATGTCATAAAAAAGAACCAAAAAAAAATCACAAATTCCCTTAAAGTAGTCATGACTCCGTCCTCACTAATTGCTTACTTGCTAGCTAGTAAAAGCAGTCAAGTCCCTTCAAACAATTCTACTCCAATAGTAGCAACAAGTCTAGAATAATGAAAACAACCTTGACTCAAGTAGTATAAAAATAAAACAATCAAAGTATAAAAGGCAGAAATGACTCACGCAAGTACTTGAGTAGAAAAAGTGAAGTCAAGCGTCCACAACAAAATGTTGCGTTCGGGCTTGTGGTTTATCACAGTGTTACGTCCTTTTCAGATGCTTGCTGTTGACAAAAAACAAAAAACAAAAAAAACGCAGGGCAGCTGAACAAACAATCATGTCAAAAGTGTGTGTGTTCATACACACGTATCCACGCACACGCGCGCGCACGTGGAGAAAATCAGGTGAGGAAAGCAAGAAAACCCGGCAGATGTTCCTAGCTTCCGCTTATCGTCATCACTTGAGGGCGGTGCTTTTCTTTTCCCCTTTCTGCTCGTCAAGTCGACTGCATCGTTCGGTCAAATCTGCGCTTGTGTCACATGGAGTGCTTTTGGCGCATGTCCAGTAAAGTTTGATGCTGGCTCCCTCTAGTGGTGCAAAATAAAAATCCACAGATTGAAAAGACAAATGACATTTCTTGTACGTTTCTTTTAAGCATCAAATCCAAGCAAACATGATGAAGCTTGTTTCTATACATGCTGACATTTTTGTTGTTGTAATTTTCAGGTTCAGTTGAGTTTCATTATTTTTTTTTTGTTAAGTACTTTTACATTGAACTGATTGACTGGCAGCCATTTTGAGTGAAGCAACCCCTTTCGCTCCCGGCTGGATTTGGACTGATTTTTGCAAGGCCCAGGCCACATAATATTGTGTTCGATTGCTATAAAAACATGAAACTTACCAAATGAAAGATTAAAGTCTCTTCTTTCATCAGGAAAAAAATGTGCATTTTTCTATCTGTTTCCGTTTTGCGGCAATTAGCATTAGAATATAGACAAGTTTCATCATCATGGCCCTGGTTGATCTATTATACTCTGCTGCCACCTGCTGGCCGTTTTTGTCATTACTCACATTTGCATGTTCACAAACGTGATTATATGAAGTTTTGAGTTCAGGATCAGAATCATTTTTTTTTGCTGAATTTCAACATTTGTTGTAAATGCATGTTAAGATCTTTTTAATAGTGTCAGTGTAATTGTTGAGTCCGTCGCCTGCGACCACGAGGCATCAGGTTCGATTCCCGCAGGCTTCAATCACACATAGCGCCATCTTTTATTTGTTTACATTACAGTGAAACATGTATCCAATCAGATGCAATAGCCTAATAAGCTTCATTTGTTGATAAATAAATATATATATAAAAAAAAAACAGTGAAAACATCAAGTCAGAGCCAAAAAGAGTAAAAACAAAATCAAGTTTAATAGCAAAATTTTTGTACAATACTTTACAACAGCGCCACCCACTGGCAACATAGTCCATGACATCATACATATGTGCCAGTTGAAACCTTTTCCCACTTTGAGCCTGCCAATACACAACTTAACCATACTAGTAAAACTGGAACTAACTAGAATCCATGTGTTGCACTAGTATCCTCCTTAGAAAATCTACCAAATAAGGTTTGTGTACAATTATACTCTGCTTTCACTAGCACAAGGACTGTGTTTGAGTATGACAGTCTTAATAGTCAAGTTTTTTTTCCAATGACATTTCCGCACACTAGGAGGAATTCCCTGCTCTCTGGTCTTCCCAAAAAGAATATTTCAGTCCTACAGCTCCTTCAGAACTCAGCTGCACGTGTGCTGACGGGGACCGGAGGGCGGGAGCACAGTACACCAGTTTTAAAATCGCTGCATTGGCTCCCCGTGCGTTTCAGGATTGATTTTAAGGTGCTTTTATTAGATTTTAAATGTCTTGGCCCATCTTATTTATCTTACTTGCTTTAACCTATTACCCCTCGCGGCTTCTGAGGTCTTCTGGCAGTGGCCTTTTAACTATTCCAAAGGTGAGGACCAAGACACATGGTGAAGCTGCCTTTAGCCACTATGGTCCTCACCTATGGAATGGCCTGCCGGAGAGCATCCGGTCTGCAGAGAATATTGATGTTTTTAAGAGGAGGCTTAAGACTTACTTTTTTAGTTTGGCATTTGATTGATCTTTTTTTTTAATTTATTTATTTATTTTGTTATTATTATTTTTTATATATATTTTTATTTTTTTATCCACTTTTATTTATTTAACTTTTTTAACCTATATTGTCTTGTAGCTTTGTTTTTATTTATTTATTTTATTATTTATATATATATATATATATATATATATATATATATATATTTGTAATTTTTTTTATCCCCTTTTATTTATTTAACTATTTTAATCTATATTGTCTTGTAGCTTTGTTTTATTTATTTATTTTTTTCTATCATGTTTAACTGTTTTCTTTTAGTGTTTAAATGTTTTTATTTGGTTGTTATTAAATTTTTAGCTCCAGTGTTTTCTCATGGGGGAGCCTCCACAGTGAGAGGGATGCTTGGTCTTCATCCATCTCACTGTGGATGAACTCCTCCTGGGTGCCTTTCCTTACAGGGTACTTCTGTGCCCCACCATGTTGTAGTTTTCATGTGTTTGTTGGGTTTTGGGTGTGTCTGTGGGTACGATCATGGGGATGTGGGGTGTTCTTTCTTTTATTTTATTGTATTATGGAAGTCCAGCACTTTGAGTTGCATTTTAAATGTATGAAAGGTGCTATATAAATAAAGATTGATTGATTGATTGATTGATGACAACCACGTTAATAGTTGACATCTGCACACCATTACTACTAGTAGTGACACACTTTATGTAGAGTACCTTACGCTGGGTATCAAGAATATGGACTTAAAAAAAAAAGCCTAGCAGTGGGAACAGTAGTGGAAAAACAGTAACATTCTTTTCCCTCTACTAGAACCACTTTTAGCAGACCAATATTTCACTTGACAAGTAAACTACTAACTAGTGTCTAATTACTATTATGACATGACTACTGTTTGAATGCTGCCAAGTCATTCTACAAGTGTACTATGGAGCAGTACATTGAAGCTGCAGTTTAAGATTGTACTAGTAGGCCAAAAGTGGCACTAGTAGTGACAGAAATGTTAGCAGTATTATCCAAGTGTTCTACTAGTGTATCCTCATTTTACTAGTATATTGAAGTTGGAGATGAATTCGCAGGAGTAGGGCAGGAAAAAAAAGTGGAAAAAACAGCCGCTGGGGGGGGGGTCAGGGGCCAGGTCAGGAATCGTTGGGGAGGCCGAAGAGTTTGACGGTCCCCGCCTCGCGGCTGTTGTCGTACTTGTCGTCCTTGTCGTCGCACGAGTAGGCCAGCAGGTGACGCTTGGGGTGCCAGGCCACCGTGAAGGTGGGCGAGCACTGTACCTCCCACAGCTTCTCGCCTGCGCAAGAACAATAGTGGAAAATTATACAGGACTGTCTCAGAAAATGAGAATATTGTGATAAAGTCCATTATTTACTGTAATGTACTTAAATAAGCAAAAATGTCATACATTCTGGATTCATTACAAATCAACTGAAATATTGCAAGCCTTTTATTGTTTTAATATTGCTGATTATGGGTCTTTTTTTTTTTTTACTTGGTCTAAGGAAATATTCTAATATTTTGAAATAGGATACTTGAGTTTTCTTAAGCTGTGAGCCATAATCAGCAATATAAAAATAATAAAAGGATTGCAATATTTCAGTTGATTTGTAATGAATCCAGAATGTGACATTTTTGTTTTTTATATTGCATTACAGAAAATAAAGAACTTTATCACAATATTCAAATTTTCTGAGACAGTCCTGTCGTAATTAAAAAAAAAAAAAAAAAAAAAAAAACACTTGTAATTTGACAGAATTGTACTTTTTTTTTAAAATATTTAACTTACAAAATAAACTCAAATGTCAAACATAAAATAACATGAAATCACTAACTGTTTACACAAAATTTCTGCCCCCCCCCCAAAAAAAGATTATAAATACATATTGATTGTTAAAATATGTAAAAAAAAATTAAAAAAAAACGTAATTTCACTAATATTTGTCTGTTATTTAATGGAATAAAATGTAAAATTCAACTTTAAAACCCCCAAAATACATGAAAAAAAAAAGTTTATTGAGAAATTAAAAATAAGGCAAATAAAGTAAAAATTTGTAATTTTACCATAATTTTTGTGAACTACATATTTTTTTTAAAGTGAAAACAAAATTTCTGTAATGCCCTATGATGTAGGGCATTCATTGAAATAATATTAACAATAATTTTTTGTCATACTGTTATACGACATACAATCTTGTTAAAATTACAAATAAAAACTGTACTCAATGGTAAAAAAGTTTTTACGAGAAAGTAATTTTATGTTATTTCACACTATTTTTACAGTTTTTAAATTTTTTTTTATTTATTTAGTTTTACAGTGTAAATAGATTCAAGTTGTCTTGCTTTGTCCAACTGATGACTTATGAAGTTTGTTTGTGTGCAGGCGAGTTAGCTGGTGATTTGATTTCGGATTTCTTGCTAACACGCACACACCTGTTTCCACCTCGGCGATGTCGATGAAGTGGTCCTCGGACGCCGACGCCAACATCTTCCCGTCGTGACTGAAGCTCAGCGTCCTCACGGGCCAGTCCAACCTGCGCCGGACCATTACTTATCATCGGCTGACAAAAGGCCTCGCGTTGGATCGTGTTGGATGACGAGCGGCCGCCGCCGATTCGAATCTCGGCACGAGCCACGGTCGCAACCTCACCTGGAGAAGCAGCGCACGCACACCAGCTCGTCCAAATCCCACAGGCTGACCAGCGCGTCGTTGCTGCCCGTGGCAAAATATTTGCCCGTGGGGTCGAACTTGATGCAGATGCAGTTGGACGGGTGCGCGTTGATGGACTGGATGGTCTTCAGCTCGGGGTAACTGCAACGACAAAGCGGTCAAGGCACGAGTCTGGCCGTTCACTTGCTCGCTCGCTCGATCGCCCACCTGAGGATGTTGATGCAGCCGTTGCCGTTGGTGAGGAAGAACATGTCGTTGTCGTTGTTCCAGGAGATCTCGTTGACCTCAAACTTGAACTTCTCCTCCGCCTTGGTCTTGTGCGTCTTGGCGTCGATGAAGGTGACCACGTCTTCCTTGTTGCCCACGGCGACCGTTTGGCCGTCCGGACTCCAGCAGATGTTGATGTTCTCGCCTTTGGCGGCGCAAACAAAATGGAAGGGACAAAATAAAAACTAAATAGTTGTCATGGCGACAGGGCAGGAAAGAGTGTCCGACTCGCTGACCCGGTTAGGGGGAAAAAATAACGCAAATTTGCTAGTTTCTAAAGTGGCAAATTTGCAAGAAAAAAAATCGTACATTTTCGAGTTTCTAAAGTGGCAAATTTGTCAAGTTATAAAGTTGCAAATTGGCGAGAGAAAAAAAAATCTTAAACTTGCAAGTTTCTAAAGTGGCAAATTCGCGAGAAAAAAAAAAAAGTAAACTTGCGAGTTTCTAAAGTGGCAAATTTCTAAGTTTCTAAAGTGGCAAATTTGCGAGAAAAAAAATTGAAAATTTGCGAGTTTCTAAAGTGGCAAATTTACAACAAAAAAATAAAATTTGTGAGTTTCTAAAGTGGCAAATTTGCAAGAAAAAAAATTGTATATTTGTGAGTTTCTAAAGTGGCAAATTTGAGAAACAAAAATAGTAAGTTTGTGAGTTTCTAAAGTGGGAAATTTGCGAGAAAAAAAGTAAATTTGCGAGTTTCTGAAGTGGAAAATTTGCGAGAAAAAAACAAAACAAGTAAATTTGTGTGCTTCTAAAGTGGCACATTTGCGAGTTTCTAAAGCGGCAAACTTGCAATTTTCTAAAGTAACAAATTTGCGAGAAAAAACCCCAGCAAATTTGCGAGTTTAGAAAGTGGCCAATTTGCGACCGTCTCAAGTGGCAAATTTAGGAGTTTATAAAGTGGCAGATTTGGGGGTTTCTAAAGTGACAAACTTGCAACTTTCTAAAGTGGCAAATTTGTGAGGAAAAAAAAACTAGCAAATCAAAAAAGCAAAAAAAACCCCAAAAAAAACAAAACAACAAAAAACATTTGTACGTCGCCCTAATACGCCGTCGTAGATAACTCCATCACAAAGAGAAAAAAAAGAGGACGCCCAAAATGTCTTATCAGAATTAAAAATAAAGAAATAAAGAAATAACGCTATGTTAACATGATAAGTGTTCAAATCACAAACAAAATGTTTTTGAGCCTGAGCTTCAGAAATGAAGAAATTTACATTTAAAATAAAGTCAGATATTTTTCATCTGCTACCAATTAACTTAAAAAATATATATATTTAAAAAATCTAATACCAATTAACTGAAAAAAATATATATATTTAAAATGTGAAAAATCACATGATCTGCCCTGATTTCTGAAATGGGCATTAAGATTTCAAGCCAGGATGAGGGCTTCCAATTGCTTGAAAGTTGAAACTTATATTAAGGTTCCAAATGGAGAATTTTATGGTCTCCAGTTAAGGTTTGTTTCAAGTAATTGCTCATGATCCAAATTTAGCTTTTGAGCCTGCACCGGGTTTTCAAAAGTCGGTCATTAAACCAGGACGAGTGAGTTTTTTTTTTTTTGTTTTTTTGGTAGTTTGCCACTCTGGCCGACCTTTGGTGTTGACGACGGCCGTGCACTTGGTGGTGCGAACGTCCCAGATCCGGATGCTCTTGTCGCCCGAGGCAGTAACGAACAGGTCCGGGTTGGTGGGGTGCCAGCACAGCTGGTCCACGCTGTCGCTGTGCCCGCGGTAGTTGTTCTCCTTCACCTGCGCACACAAACAAACAAAGGTACTACATCGATACACAAGAAAGACAAGATATTTCATAAATCAGCGGAATCAATTATTCAGAAAGTATTCGACAGGGGTTTTAAACTGCATGCATCGGCTTTTAAATTTGGGTTCTAACCAAGTCGGGTTTCAAAGGAGTGTTTCAAGCCACAAATTAGGTTGGGTTTTCAATTTGGGTTCAGGCCTTAGCTTTTGAGTCAAACATTCATGGTTTCTATTAATGTTTAGAGTTTTACGCTAATATTGTGGTTGTAACTTGAAGGTTAATGTTTGAGTTTTAAATTTGGGTCCAAGCCTGGGTTTAGCGTTTCAAAAAAAAAAGTCACTTAGTGATTCAAAATCAAATAAGGTTTCAAATTTGGGTTGGATTATATAGGCCTGTTGGATTATGAGAAAAAAAAAATGATCACGATTATTTCTTGGTACAAAACAACAAAATTGTTAAATATTAAGACAAATTAATAATAATTAAAAAAAAAACAATAGAAACACTGTAATTATATAATTTCCTTTTGGACCAAACAGATTTTATAATATAGATTTATAATGATATATATTTATTTATGTTGGCAAAAACTTGAAGTCGGAGTGCAGCTTATGCACTGAAATTAACAAAATTTAATAAATTAATTATTTTAAAATTTAAAAAAAGGTGCAAATGTATGAATTTAAACAACTCAAAAAATAGTATTAATCTTTTTTCTTTTTTTTTACATAATGATGCTGATTTTGCAATTGTGGAGTGTAATAATTGAAATTGTAATTGAATTTCGATTAATTGCACAGCCATAGTTGGATACATTGCCAAGATATTAATATATATTTTTGCCTACGTTTAAATTAAAAGTTGCTTTTTGTTTTTTTTGCCAAGGCATGGAAAAACACAACGTCTGTTGTATATTATGCCGAATGTGTTTAAGAATTGGATTTACATTTTTATGGAACGTGCGCGAGACGATTTCATTCACAATTATCTTTTTTTTCTTTTTTAAATAGCTTGAGTAATTCATTTTTCAATGACGAATAATAATGATGGATGAAAAACGTGTTAGTAAGCATTTCCATCGATTGGTCCCGCCATGGCGGCCCGAGGGACGAACTCACCAGTCTGTCTTTTTCCAGGACAAAAACGCTGGCGGTTTTGTCAACGGATCCCGACGCCAGTCGCCTGCCGTCGCAGCTCCACGCCACGGAATGAACTTTGGCCGAATGCGCTGGGAACTCTCGACTTTTGTTGTTCGTTTTGAAAGTCTCCTGCATCGTTTGATAGTAGCGCGTCGCCATTTTGGCTCGAGCACAACAGGAAGTGGCGGCGGTAAGAGACAGAGCGAGCGTTAGAGTGGCGCTTGACGTTTGAGCGCCCCCTGCTGCAGCAGAGGTCAACGCAAGTAAAATCGCAATAGTGAAAGAAAGTAATACTGTATAAATTAGTATTCAACAGTCTAATATACCTACTGTATTGTACTATATTTGCCACTTGTAAATTGTATAAATTTGAATATCTACTGAACGAAGATGTCATATTTTAGCATATTAAATGTTAAAATCATTTGTGGAATCGACTTTATTTGTTTATTTACCCACTACACAAATAAAGCTTGCTTACTTACTTACTGTAGTTTGCTTCCAAGCACTTGCACATTAAAACCTCTGGGTATCGCTGTTTGACAGTTAGTATACTTACGAGACGGAATGTCTACAATACGTTAACGCTTTATTATCGATTCAATACTATAATTAAATGCATAGTGATCATTTTTCATGATCATTTTTTTTAGGTAAGTGATATTTTGTTGTAGATTATGCAGAGTGACAACACAATGCTACTACTAGCTACGACTACTACCACTACTACTACTACTAATAATAATAACAACAACAACAACAACAACAACAACAACAACAATAATAATAATAATAATAATAATAATAATAATAATAATAATAATAATAATAATAATAATAATAATAATAACAACAACAAAATGTATTGTTGCCGCTTCAGCATTTGAGGATGGGGAAGGAGGGGGGGGGGGGGGGAGACTGATGGTGACGTCACAGAAGAAGAACGAGGGGGTTGGCTCGTGTTTGCCGGCTGCAGCGGTCCTCGGAGTGTTGGCGATGACATCTGGACCGGCGGAACCGAGCTCTTTTTAACCCTTTCATATACGTCTCATGCAACTATTGCATATCTGCTTTTTAAAAAATTCAAATTAGGTCCTTTAAAAAATGCTTTCCTGCTCGTCGTCGCCGGTGGAAGGATGCGAAGAGGAGGAGAAGGAGAAAAAAGACGCGCGCATGCACACGGAGGTAAATCCAACAAATTAATCATTCATTCATTAAGCCTATCACATTAAAAAAAAAAAAAAAAAGCTGTTAAATGCTTTACATGCGAGGCAATGCAGGTGAATGAAGACAATTTGTGGTGTGGTGCGTTTACTGAACAAAATGTGATGGAGGATGATGATGATTTCTAGTTGTGATTTACGACCTCATCTCACCGGCCGGCTTTTTCTGGCTTTCAGGACCCCTCCCTGAATTAATGTGCCCACTCAGCATCTTTGCACGCATGCATTACATATGCAAACGACTTTCTGTAACCGGACCCGTATACTGTAGTGTAAGCTATTTATTCTCCCATCTATGTCTTGATTTTTAGGTTTAACATTTTTGCTAAAAAGGATTCTTATAAAAACAACAACAACATTTTAACACGAGAATGCTAACATGCTAATATGTGCTATCCAAGTAGTGTTTGACCCGGGCGGGAAGTGACACCATGACAAACATGAAGACCAATCTCGGGATGCAGGTCGTCACGGCAACAGCTATAACCAAGACTCGTGTTTCGAGGTCATTTCCATATAGTGCTACATGTGTGAAGCCAGTTAATAAAATTTAGCATTCAATGTAACGTATTCAACCTTCCAATTTGTACTGTCAAAGAATTGTATTTAATGTTCGTGATGTAAATTTTTTGCGAGAATGTTTTCATGGTTAATATTTGTAATGTTTCACGTTTGTAGCGTAAAATTGTTTGTAATGTTGAATATGGTGAAGTATGGTGCCTCAGAGAGAACAAACTTTGCAAGCTATGTTTGCCTAATTCTTCATCTTCAGCAGAAAGATGGCCACCAAACATGCCAGCAATTTTTTATATTTTTTGCACATGATTGAAAGTAATATCAGGGTTTTTCAAATGAACATTGAAAAATGTTTGGTACAATGAAGTAGTGTTAATATTATCCGTCATTTTGAAATTTACTCTCATTTTAGTCAAGTTTCAATCATGTTTTTTTTTTTTTTTTTAAGTTTTTAATCATAGTTATTCAACCTCATCCGGTTTTTATTTAGTCAATTTTTAGTTGACTATAAATCTAACATTTTTGTCTTTATTTTTAGTCCAAGGAAATGTAATTTTATTTGTCTAGTTTTAGTCCACAAAAAATGTCAACTATTTAATCTAGTTTTAGTCAGGACAATCGTTTTACCCCTGGATATTTTTTGTGCCAGCAGATAATGTTGAACATTCCAGATCTAAAACTATTTCACAAAAAATGCTGTCATCTTTTTGATAAAAAACAACTTCACACACAACTGGACTAAGTGCAATTTCTGGAGAAATTGCATGGGAATGCTGAAAGCTGAACGCTAATAGCTGAATGCTAATGAAGGAAATTGAAAGATGAATTTTGTGAAAATTACAAAGTAATTAACTATTAATAACTAGTAGTAGTAGTAATAGTAGTAAATCATTTTATTTTAGTCTAGTTTCAACAAAAACTGTCAACGTCTAGTCTAGTTTTAGTCAAGACAATCATTTAACCCCTGGATTATTATTATTATTATTTTTGGTGAGCAGATTATGTTGAACATTTCAGATCTAATATTTCATATAACATTTCCTCTCATCTTTTTGATGAAAAACTACCTCACACACACAACTAGACTAAGTGCAATTTCTGGAGAAATTGCTATTCAGCTTTCAGCATTCCCACGCAATTTTTCAAGATTATGTTGAACATTTCGGATCTAAAATTATTTCACATAAAATTTTCCTCTCATCTTTTTCATGAAAAATAACTTGACACACAATTACAGTATATGAACAAGTGGCTACTACACACTGTCACAGTAACAGATTAGCAGAGACAACAAGATTTTACAAAATCATATACATTTTGTCTTGTTTTTGTTCATGAACTAAAAATGTCCATAGATTTTATCCCAGTTTTTATTCAGTGAAGTACATTTTCGTCTCGTCTCATTTGTTTTTGTTGACGAAATAAACTCTACAATGAAGGCAACGTCAAATGCGGTCAAATGTGGTCCTTTGCTAATGTTAGCCGTTAGCGAGAGACACAGCAGGTAGATGAGTGGAAAAGTGGGCCAAGTGCTTCATGCTGCTGCTGGGAGGCAGGATGGCGTAGGGGGGTGGGGTGGGGTGGAGGGGTGTTAGTGAATGTGAGCGGGGTTGTTTCACCTCGCCATGACGCTGTCGGCTTCACGTAGCGTCACACCAACACGTTAGCAAGCGCACACTCACGTTTAGCTCGCTAGGCGGAGCTGACGTCGTGTAATGTGTAACACTTACGTCGTGAATGTTGTGTAACATTGCCACAAATACGTTGTAAGTGGTTTAAAGAAAAAAGAACATTTTGTGTAATGTTGTGTAACATTGTCCAACATGTAGCACGACCTTGCGAGTTAGTCGTTACAGAGCAGTTTAGCTGCGTATTGTCTAATGTGCCGCGTTGTCCAGCATTTTGTAACATATGTGAGATGTTGTGTGACGTCTAACGTTGTGTAACGGTTGCGTCCCGCAGTGCAGCAGACTGACCGAGCAGAGGGACGAGGCCGAGAGACAACTCAAGCGCATCAAGAGGGGTGAGGCTTACGCCACAAAATCTTGTCTCCAATGCTAACAGGCTAGGCTAAAGGCAGTTCACAATAGGCCTGTGCAGATCGATCCACGTATCGATAGAATTGATACCAACGCGAGTAGCGATATCGTGTCGATACAAGTATCGATAGAATCGATACTAACGTGAGTTCAGCTATCGGATTGATACCAGAGCACTAATATCGATATTTTACATTTATTTATTTATTTTGGTTTCTCATGGGTCCCTTGTGCAAATTCCTTTGTAGCATTGTTGGTAACAATTAATTGGTAGTGAATGACATAATATGACAATGAAACATACAATGCTTCGATTGAGCTTTTACAACAAATTTTTGAGCTAAGTATTTGTGTAGTACAACATGTAAATATCATTTATGCAATGCGACTTGACACGACTCAGCAGAGTCGATAAAAAACGAATCCCAGAAAGGCAGGCTCAGAGGAGGAAAACAATGTCGTTTAATCACTTTGGATGCACCGAGGAAACAAAGCTTGCTCGCAGGCAAGTAAGCGAAATTTACAGCGGTGCCCCTGCACACAGGCGAGGCACACGGCAATAACAAAAGGCACTTGCAAAAGGCAAGGAGGAATTGGGAAACACAAAACTCCCGCAAAAGGCAGGGAACACGAATGTAACAAAAAGCGCTTGCTACTGCAAGGAAAACTAACATAACCAAAATCGCTTGCAAACGGCAAGGAGAACTAACGTAACAAAAAAACACTTGCTAACAGCAAGGACTAGAAAAACATAAATCGCTTGCACCCGGCAAGGACGACACGAAATGTACACGGAATCAATCACACGAGAATAACAACAAAAGGCGACGCGGAAATACACACGTGAATACAAGTAAACTAAAGACGACGGCAGATTCAAGAAACTTTACCAACAAGGAAACGCGGAGAACACTTGGACACGAAGATGAGCAAATAATAATCCGACGGCTTGCTGTGCCGCTCGGAGTCCTTTTAAAGTCCTGATTGTCAACGCGATGCAGGTGCGGGGCTGGGGAACGCCCCCCTCGTTGGCAGCACTGGAACACACACACACAAAAGCACAACAGGCTGAGAACCGAACCATGACAGTACCCCCCCTTAACGGACGCCCCTTGGCGGACCACCTGGCTTATCAGGATGCGCAGCATAGAAGGTGTCGAGCAAAGACGGGTCAAGGATCCAGGAGCGGGGGATCCATTGCCGCTCCTCTGGTCCGTAACCTTCCCAGTCGACCAGATACTGGAAGCCCCGGCCCCTGCACCTTGAGTCCAAGATTTCCTTGACCGTGTAGACAGGATCCCCATCGACCACTCGGGGAGGAGGCGGAGCGGGTGCTGGCGGGTTCAGTGGGCTGGGAGTCTCTGGCTTGAGGAGGGAAACGTGGAACACTGGATGCACCTTGAGTGAAGGCGGAAGACGGAGTTTCACAGTTACTGGGTTGATGACGGTGAGTATTTCAAAAGGTCCAATGTAGCGCGGACCCAACTTCTTCGAGCAACCAGCCAGACGCATGTCCCGGGATGAGAGCCAGACCTTGTCTCCTGGCTTGTAAGAGGGCTCCGGACGCCGCCGACGGTCCGCAATCTCCTTATTGCGGGCCGCTGAGCGAGATAGCGCCGCTCGGGTCTCCCGCCATACCTTGTGGGCCCGCCGGAGGTGGTGTTGGATGGTGGGCAGTTCGACGGGACCTTCCTGAGAAGGGAACAGGGGTGGCTGGTAGCCGTACGCCGCCTTGAAGGGAGAAAGACCTGTCGCAGAGGACGGCAGAGTGTTCGTGGCGTACTCGATCCAGGAGAGGTGCGAAGACCAGGATTCCGGGTTGTGCAGGCAAACACATCGTAGAGCAGCTTCAAGGTCCTGGTTGGCCCTCTCCGTCTGGCCGTTGGTTTGTGGATGATATCCGGATGACAAACTGGCTGTGGCGCCCAACAGCTTACAGAATTTCCTCCAGACCTGGGAGACAAATTGAGGACCCCGGTCGGACACCAAGTCCACCGGAATGCCGTGAAGACGGAAGACATGACGGACGAGGAGTTGAGCAGTCTCCCAGGACGATGGCAGTTTGGATAGAGCAACAAAGTGAGTCAATTTCGAAAACCGGTCGACTACGGTCATGATTACCGTGTTCCCACTTGACCGGGGGAGGCCGGTGATGAAATCCAACGAGATGTGAGACCAAGGCCGCGTCGGGATGGGTAGCGGCCTCAGCAGTCCCATCGGCGGCTGGTGGGACGATTTCCCGCACGCACAAGCGGTACATGCCTTGACGAATTCTGTGACGTCTTTCTTCATGTCGGCCCACCAAAACCGCTGGCTGATCAGGGCAAGAGTCCGGTTGATCCCTGGGTGACATGCCACTCGTGAGGTGTGACCCCATCGTAGGACCTCAGCCCGCACCGGGTCAGGAACGAACAGTTTCTCTGCCGGGCACTCTTCCGGCACAGCGAGCCCCTCCTGGGCTTCAGTGACTTGCTTCTCGACCTCCCAACGAACTGCCCCCACGAAACAATGTGCGGGTAGGACTGGTTCTGTTCCATCCTCCGGCGCGGCCGCATCGTGGATCCGGGACAAAGCGTCTGGCTTCTGGTTCCTGGATCCTCGGCGGTAGTCCACGACAAAGTTGAACCTTGTGAACAGTAAGGCCCAACGTGCCAGCCGAGAGTTGAGTCTTTTGGCTGACTGAAGGTATGCCAAGTTCTTGTGGTCCGTCAACACCCTAAAGGGTTCCTTTGCGCCCTCCAGCCAATGTCGCCATTCTTGTAGAGCCAAGACGATTGCCAGAAGTTCCCGATTCCCGACGTCGTAGTTGGCCTCTGCGGGACTCAGTCGCCGGGAGAAGAAGGCGCAGGGATGGAGCTTCCCGTCTTCTGGCGACCGCTGGGACAGGACCGCCCCCACTCCTGAATCCGACGCGTCAACCTCGACCACAAAAGACAAATCTGTATTAGCGTGGATGAGCACTGGCGGGTTGACAAACTGCTGTTTCAATTTCAAAAATGCATCTTCGGCAACAGGTGACCACCTAAAGGGTACTTTAGTTGACGTCAGTTTAGTAAGGGGGGCTGCCCGTAAACTATAATCTTTAATAAAGCGACGATAAAAATTAGCGAACCCCAAAAATCTTTGAAGCTGTTTACGGTTTTTGGGAGTCGGCCACTCGACCACGGCTTGAGTTTTCACCGGATCTGCCCGTAACTGCCCTCCCTCAATAATGAACCCCAGGAATTGCACAGACTTGGCGTGAAACTCGCACTTTTCTGCTTTCACATAGAGCCGGTTTTCTAATAGGCGCTGGAGGACCAGGCGAACATGTTGCCTATGCTCATGAATATTGCGTGAGAAAATCAGGATATCGTCGAGGTAAACAAAGCAAAATGTATTCAACATATCCCTGAGAACGTCATTAATTAAACATTGGAACACTGCCGGGGCGTTGGTCAGTCCAAAAGGCATGACACAGTACTCAAAGTGTCCGAGTGGCGTCTTGAATGCAGTCTTCCACTCGTCCCCTTCCCGTATTCTCACTAAATGATAGGCGCTTCGGAGGTCCAGTTTAGTAAAAACCCCGGCCGACTGCAATGGAGCAAATGCTGAGTCAAGCAGGGGAAGGGGATATTTATTCTTAACAGTAATATCATTCAGACCGCGATAGTCGACGCAAGGGCGGAGTGTCTTATCTTTTTTCTCAATGAAGAAGAATCCAGCTCCTACGGGAGACTTGGACGGGCGTATCTGACCTGACGCTAGCGATTCAGTAATGTACTCCCGTAACGCGTCCTGTTCCGGCTGGGACACTTGATATAAGCGAGAACCCGGCAATGGTGCACCGGGAATCAGGTCAATCGCACAATCATACGGACGATGGGGTGGCAATGCTCGTGCACGATCTTTACTAAAGACCTTACTTAAATCATGATACTCTTTGGGGACGTGGTCAAAACATACCGGTTCGGGAGTTAAGCTAGCTGGTACCGATGTTGCCCCTCCTGCCGACTTTAGACAGTGGGCATGGCAGAAGGGACTCCAGTTCTCTAAAGCCGGCCTTTCCCAGTCGATGTCCGGATTATGCGTTCTAAGCCATGGAAGGCCCAACACTAGGGGCGCAGAACGGGACGGCATAATAAAAAACCTCCTTCTCTCCTCGTGATTTCCCGAGAGTCTCAGGTTGAGAGGACCGGTAGACAGATGTACCTCCGCCAGTAGGCGCCCGTTGAGGTCGAAAACCTGCTTGACCTTTTCCAAGGTCTCTACCGGGCTTCCTAATGCTTCAACCACACACGGGTCTATAAAACAATCATCTGCTCCGGAATCGATTAACGCACATACCCTAACACTCAACCCGTATCCAGACAGCTCCCCCGACAACTCTAGCCGTTTCTCACTGAGAGAAGTCCCCGATGGAGGGCTGGGTTCGGTTCCCCCCGGTTCATGCTTACCCTGACTTGCATCCTTCTCGGGCTTCAGGATCTCATCGGCACGGCCCCCCAGTCGAGCGTTCGGCCGCGTCTGGCGTGAAGGGCGCGCTGGGCACGACGCCACACGATGTCCTGGCTGACCGCAGTACAGGCAGGCTCCAGCGAGCCACCGGCGACGACGCTCCTCAGGGTGCAGGCGTCCACCACCCATTTGCATGGGCTCCCCTCCGTTGTCCGGAAGTCCAGGAAGGGTGCGCGCTTCAGCGACGTCGTTGAGAGAGAGTCTAGACATGTCATTGTTCATGGCTGCTCCACGCCGCTCAACAGCACGCTCTCGGCCCCGTTCCCGTACCCGATTGTCCAAACGGATTGTTAGTTCAATGAGTCCCTCTAAAGAGCTCGTGTCGTCGCGGACTGCCAGTTCATCTTTGAGTTGTGTATTCAGTCCCCGACGAAAAACGCTCCGCAACGCACAGTCTCCAAAACCGCTCTCGGCGGCCAGAATGCGAAACTCGATTGAATAATCAGCGACCGATTTTTCCCCCTGAACTAAATCTAGCAACCGACCCCCGGCCTCTCTCCCCCTAACCGGATGGTCGAACACGCGTTGAAATTCACCCACAAAATTTGGAAAAGAAGACCGAAGGTCTGGTCGTGCGTTGCTCACCACCATAGCCCAGGTAGCGGCTTGACCAGTCAGGAGGCTCATAACGAACGCTACTTTGGATTGATCGTGAGCGTAAGTAAATGGTTGCTGGTCGAAAATGAGTGAACACTGATGTAAAAACTGACCGCAACCTCCAGGAGATCCATCGTAGCGTGACGGGTGGGGCAAAACGGGTTCTCTAAACGTAACCGGGAGCGCCGACATGGCCGTGTCTGAACGCGGAAGTTCCGGGTTCAGCACCCCGCGGGAACTGAGCTGCTCGAGTCTCCCGAACATCTCCTCACAACGATGAGCAAGTCTACCCACCACCTCTTGAAGACCGGCCAAGGTGGTCTCGGTTTGCCCGACCCGTTGTCCCTGACTGGTCAAAGCCTGTCTCACCTTCTCCGAGTCTGCGGGATCCATGGTCGGATTATTCTGACACGACTCAGCAGAGTCGATAAAAAACGAATCCCAGAAAGGCAGGCTCAGAGGAGGAAAACAATCTCGTTTAATCACTTTGGATGCACCGAGGAAACAAAGCTTGCTCGCAGGCAAGTAAGCGAAATTTACAGCGGTGCCCCTGCACACAGGCGAGGCACACGGCAATAACAAAAGGCACTTGCAAAAGGCAAGGAGGAATTGGGAAACACAAAACTCCCGCAAAAGGCAGGGAACACGAATGTAACAAAAAGCGCTTGCTACTGCAAGGAAAACTAACATAACCAAAATCGCTTGCAAACGGCAAGGAGAACTAACGTAACAAAAAAACACTTGCTAACAGCAAGGACTAGAAAAACATAAATCGCTTGCACCCGGCAAGGACGACACGAAATGTACACGGAATCAATCACACGAGAATAACAACAAAAGGCGACGCGGAAATACACACGTGAATACAAGTAAACTAAAGACGACGGCAGATTCAAGAAACTTTACCAACAAGGAAACGCGGAGAACACTTGGACACGAAGATGAGCAAATAATAATCCGACGGCTTGCTGTGCCGCTCGGAGTCCTTTTAAAGTCCTGATTGTCAACGCGATGCAGGTGCGGGGCTGGGGAACGCCCCCCTCGTTGGCAGCACTGGAACACACACACACAAAAGCACAACAGGCTGAGAACCGAACCATGACACGACTAGACTCTATGCAAATTTAATTAACAGCCCAGGTATGTTTCCATTGAGGATATTATATTATGGCACGTTTAAGAACCTAACAAGAAAGTCTAATTTGAAAAAAAAAAAGAAAAAAAAGGAAAAAAAAGTTATTTAATAGGACAAATGATTTAAAATACCATAATATTTTATGACCCTAAAAGTTATTAGCACCGGTATATACTCGGTATCGATCGACACCAAAATCTAGTGTTGTTCTGATACCGAAACTGGTGTCTCGAGAGGCCCCAATACTTCATTAAAACAGTGGTGTTGGCATCGGCAAGTACTAACAAGTAACATGCCGATCATTATTTCCGACACCAATATACGACCTTGAATGCAGCATCTTGTGTCTTGTTCATGCACGACATTCACTGATGTGTGACATGTTCACTGCATGCCGAGCCAAGATATCCTATTGGCCCTTGAATGCTCTGAACCAATGGCAGGGCAGCTTTTTCATGTTGAAAAAAACAAAACAAAAAAAACTTGGTTGGGTAAATGATTTAAAATACCATAATATTTATGAATCTAAAAGTACTCTGTATCGGCGATATTGGCACCAGTATGTAGTTGGTATCGATCGAGACCAAAATCTCAAGTATCGCACAGCTCTAGAACCTGAGACCCTCACATGCACATACCTCCTCGAGGGGGTTGGGGGCGTGACCTAGTGTAGTGGTTACCTCGGCGACGACGGGTTTAGCGAGTCAGTCGCAGGCATCTGCTCGTTCCTGTTACTGTCATGACAATCCACACAGGTAAGAATATATTTAAATAATATATATATTTTTCCCTTTCAAATAATAATCAACACTGTCTGAGAAAACACATTTTGTTGCTTTTGTACACGGGCTACAAAAAAATGCTAAATAGAGTTGAGCTTGTGAAGTAAATGGAAATTTACATATAAAGAAAATAAATAAGTGACTTTATGTTAATGATGTTGTGTAAAACAATTCATGCGAAATACTTTGAGTTGTGATATTGAGGACCGTTGCTGTTGAGGCGGGAAAGGGGTTGGGCGGGGTCGTCAACGGCCCCAAGCCATTCAGACGTTAGGTGAAAAATTTCAAGACGTCCATCATCCAGCTTGAAAAATTTGTTTGCACCACCCCGTCTGCAAAATATGCAAATATGGCCGTTTGTGAGCGTTTCACACACACATTTGGGAAATACATCTTTGATTATGATCTATTGCTGCAAATCATATGAGCAGTCCAACATTTAGAACCAGTCTTTTCATTGACATACTTTCTTTGAAACAACTTGATAAAATCATTTCCCGCATCGATCTGACGTGCAAACTGAGAGCCGGAACTTTTCAGAAGTTATGTCGCCCAGTAGTTCTCAAATGGGGGTACGTGAGATTTTAAAATAAATTTCAAAAGCCACATACATGCAAAAATTGTTATAACTAATATTAAATAATTATTCAATTGTGTCAAGAATTGAGAAAAATATTTAATTATTTAATATATTAAGTTAATAAATATATATATATATATATATATATATATATATATATATATACACATATATACAAATAAAATATAAAAATAAATATATATAATATAATATAAAATATATTTATAAAAATAAACATATCTAATAATAATATTAAATACAATATAATACAATATAATACATGATAATATATATATATATATATATATATATATATATATATATATATATATATATATATATATATATATATATATATATATATATATATCCCACCATTGCCCCCTAGTATCGCCTGCCAATCGTTTAAAAAAATTGTATTTTAAATTTCTGATTTATTTTTACGATTTATTTTTGAGAACAGATCTTTGCTCTGACTCCAAAAGGAGGTCAGTTTGTGGTGATAATTTCAATGTGCAAAATATCCATCCATCCATTTTCTTGACCGCTTATTCCTCACAAGGGTCGCTGGAGCTGGAGCCTATCTCAGCTGGCTCTGGGCAGTAAGCGAGGTACACCCTGAACTGGTTGCCAGCCAATCGCAGGGCACACAGAGACAAACAACCATCCACACTCATAAGCACACCTAGGGACAATTGGGAGCATCCAATTAACCTGCCATGCATGTCTTTGGAATGTGGGAGGAGACCGGAAGAAGACCCACACAGGCACAGGGAGAACATGCAAACTCCACCCAGGAAGGCCGGAGCCTAGACTCGAACCCAAGTCCTCAGAACTGGGAGGCGAACGTGCTATATGCACAACATTTATAAATAATTTATTCTTTCTCTGCAATACTACTTAATTCTTTTCTGTTTTTCAACGGAAAATCTTTGCACCAGTTAGGGGCAAGGTTATTTTAGCTAACTAACAAAAAAACTAAAACTAAAATTCAGCAAAATTTTGTTAACAAAATAAAATAAAAACAAAAATTAACTGAAACTACATTTTATGTTTTCAAAACTAACTAAAACTAACTATAATTATACAAATAAAAAAATAGAAAAGCACCTTCAGATGACGTCGCTCCCATACTTTTTTTTAAAAATATTGCGCACAAGTAATACACATTTAAATAAAAAAAACTAAAACTAATACTGAAACTAACAAACTAAACTAAAACCACTGATGTAGCCTATATTGGATGTAAACGAAGAAAACAAAAAACAAAAAAAACATTGCACCAAATCTTCGTTTTTTAAACTGAAGAGGTTCAATTTTTAAATTAAATTTTTCATTTTTTTAAGCATCAAACTCGTGAGTGACCTTTGCCCCCTTTGCGCGAGGTGTTAAAAGGTCTTTGTTGTAAAAAAATACCTCAGCTGGACTCACTCCTCGCGTGCTGCATGAATTATTGAGGCAGGAAGAATTGAATAATTGACGGCGCTAACAGCACCGCGGCGGCGCGCATGAATAAATGACTCGCCAAGCGAGCGGATGACGCCGCAGCAACTTCACTTTTCTCGCACAACAAAATCAACTTTCTCCACTGGGACTCGTTGTGTTTCATTCTTTACATTTTTCAGGTCAAAAAGGTCACAAAAAAAAAGCACCTGGGGTGGTTTGCGTATATTTAAATACCTTATATGGTGCTTGTCTCTTTGAAGCCCCGCCCCCTGTGAGTCCTCTCTGATTGGGCAACGCTCATGATGACAATTCACACTGTGGAAATAAATGACAAGTCAACAAAAACACAAATCTGCCAAAATGTGTTTTGGTAAGCACCTCTCCTTTGCCAAGATTCGCTCACAGCCATTTTCACAGAAGCAATCCCGTTCGCTCCCGGCTGTTTTACTGGATTTGGATTGATTTTGCAAGGCCCACAGAATATTGTGTTCTATTGCTATAAAAACTACCAAAAGAAAGATTAAAGTCTGTTCTTTCATCCGAAAAAATTTATATTTCTATCTGTTTCCCTTTTGCAGCAATTAGCATTATAATATTACTAAGTTTAATACATTTTCACAAATCTATTTAGAATTTTGAGTAATTGAGCTTTTTTTCAACATGGCCCTGGTTGATCTCTTATACTCTGCTGCCACCTCTTGGCGGTTTATGTAATAACTACCATTTCTGCAACCATTCTTTGCAGTTGAGAGGCTGCACAAAGCCTTCTGTATGCTCTAGCATAAAAAAAAAAACAAGGGGAAAAAACGTATAAATACGTCTTTGGGACACTTAAAACATAAAAAAAAACATTTTTATACTTTTTTGGGAGCAAATGAGTTAATTCTTATTTAGCTGCCCATATTAAAAGGCGGCAGTAAAATTGTGCAGTTTTGCTGTACTTTACTGTGTTACTGTGGCAAAGGAGAAGTGCTCACAAACGGGATGGAGAATAATTTTTTGAGAGGAAAAGCTAATTAAAAATGGGAGAAAAAAAGTTTTTCAGTATGTTTACTTTTGCAATTATAATTTTCAGTCAATGTAACTTCTTGTTATTTTTATGAATGACTGTGCTCATTCCATATCCAAACTTAAATTACATTCAGTGTTTTGTTTTTGTATGAGTTTTGTTAATCATATATAGAAATTGCGGGGGAATGCTGAAAGCTGAATGCTTAGATTTGAATGCATGTGGAATGCTTATGAAGTAAATGGAGAGATATATTATGAAATTATGAACTCCTGGTTACTGGACAATGCACTTGACCAACTGTGCCACTGAGCAGTATCAGACACCTGGTAATGATGATAAGTTATATACTGTATATGGAATGTCCCATTGAAAATGAATGGGGAAAAGTTGATACTAAGTGTTAAATTGTGCACATACGGTAAGTAATGTGAAATCAGACGATGTATACCATGTAACGCGTGATTTTTTTTTAATCTAGTTAAAATTTAAACATTGTAAATTGGAAGTATTAGGTGGGAGTATGCGGCAAATGCTTCAGTATTCCCACAATAATATGCAAGTAAAATTAACTTGAAAAATCCTCGTCTGAAATTGACTTAGATTTTCTGAGTGAAAAAACTATCCTAGGTGTTTTCAAGTAAATATTACTCACTTTTTTTTACAGTGCATGTTAAGCATATGATTAATTGTGGGAATGCTGAAAGCATCCCACATATGTTATTCGGATTTTTATTCTCCTCACTTTTTTGCCGAAAAACAACTCCCACATAATACTTCTGATTTGCACCGTTCAAATTTCAACTTGCTTCAAAAATTGACACATTCCGGGGTATATATCATCTGATTCCACGTTACTTACAGTACTCGCACAATTTGATGTTAAATATCAACTTTTCCCCATTCATTTTCAATGGGACTGACATTGAACCTTTTCCAAGTCCCACTTTCCACGCCCACTTCCATACATACAACTGATTATCATTGCCAGCTCTGTGATACTGCTCTGTTCTTTTTATTCATTTATCTTTCAACTTCAATTAAAACTTTGTAATTTTCACATAATTCATATTTCTATTTACTTCAAAAACATTCAGCTTAGCATTCAGGCTAATGGCATTCAGCTTTCAGCATTCCAACGCATTTCTCCAGAAATTGCACTTAGTCTAGTTCATTTATAGTGATTTTAGTAGAGCAAATTTAATCAATTAAATCAACAAAATTATATACACTTGACAAGATTTGGACTTGAGTTGCGCCGAAAGTGAGTTTGATAAGTGTCATTAAATAAATACTTTCCATTTACAATCAAGTACAGTACATCAAACCAGTACCATTCAAACATGAATATCAAACAAAACAATACAAATAAAACCACAAGAAAAGCTAAGGGGTAACTAAAAATACATGTCAAATTAAATAAATACGTTACATTCAATACAAGCAGAAACAGTCTTCATTGCTGTTTTATTCTTACAATATCTTAATTGACAAAAAATAAAGCAATGAGTTTGGTAATGGAGGCCAAAAAAAGAAGGCTTAATTCCCGTAAATTTACACTTACAATTTACACACCTTTGCTTTGCTTTTTTTCAGCCTCTTTCAAGAAATCCAAAATAACATTCTTCCAAACTAAAACAAAATCTTTGTCAAAATAAGTTCTCATAAAAGAACACATGAGCCGAGACCAGGAAAAAAATCACATGTTGACGTTGTCAAAATAAGACCAAAATCAATCTTGTTCACGCCCACAACTTCAATATGAACCTCCCTTTTTCCGTGTTGACGCAACAACAAAAACAACAAGAAGATGTCGGCTGACAGGAAGCACGTGAAAACAACAACAACATTGTTCGTGGACGGGAAAGAAAATCGACGTGCTCACAAAGTGGATCCATCATCATCTGCTCTGAAAGGCTCTCCTACACTCTGGGCGTGTGCGTGGGTGTGTGCGTGCGCATGCGTGTCAGTGTCTCAGATGGTGATCGAGGAGGTGAGCGTTCTACAGACTCAGCTGGAGATCGAGAAGTCGTGTCGGGAGAACGCCGAGGCGCTCGCCACCAAGGTCCGCCCGCCCGCCTGCCTGCCATAATCCTCCAAGGGATTAGCCATAGCCGTCGTTTTCCTTCTCAGTTGTGACAACTTCTGATGCATCAGCAAAAACAAAATCATTTAAAACATGCTCTCAGACGCGAAATCAGGGATGGGCACGTTTTTGTGCTCAGAGTCAAATACGAACAAAATACTTGCAGTAATGAAAATGTGTACATGAAATGTGACAGATTTTCTAAATAATAATAATTTATGATGATGATGATGATGATTATTGTATATTTCTAATTCCAAATAATTCATGAATGAATTTTTTTGTGTGTATTTAATTTGACCAATCATTTAATCAAATCGTGCAATTATACAATACTGTACGCATAAATAATAAAATGAAAAAAAAAATACTCATAGTAGTTTTAAAATGTGTACATAAAATGACAGATTTTCGAAATAATAATAATTTAATATTATTATTCTAATTATTATTATTATATTGTAATATATTTTTTAATAATTCATGAATTAATTTTTTTTGTATGTATTGAATTTGACCAATCATTTACTCCAATCGTACAATTACACAATACTGTACGCATAAATAATAAAATTAACAAAATACTTGTAATAGTTAAAATGTGTACATGAAATATGACAGATTTTCTAAATAAGAATAAGTTATTATTATTATTATTATTATTATTATTATATTGTAATCTATTTTTAAATAATTAAATGAATTACATTTTTTGTATTTAATTTGATCAATCATTTAATCAAATCGTACAATTATACGATACACATGCATAAATAATAAATTGGAGAAAAAAAATGTGATGTTAAATTTATTTTAGTATTTTTTTTAATCAAATATGTTAATGTTGAAATGTGAAAAAAAATATATTTAAACCATTTTATTAATTGAAAACGGCAAAAATATTTATTTTAAGTAAGGATTTTCATCAAACAAATGGAATGCTGAATATACAGATTATGTAAAATGAATTAACAAATTAATGAGGTAAATGAATTTCAAACTATTGCCAGTTTAGCGCTGCCCAATCCCATTCAAAAATTGCCCCCCTAGTGGCTGTAAGCAGTATCACGATAACACCGGCGCAATCGAATTAGACGCAAATAATAATGTTATAAAATGACATTGATTGACACCTGTTCTGCCCGCCCCCCCTTCCCCACTGCCGACAGCTGAACAGCGAAAACAGGAAGTTGAAGTACCTGAGCCTGTCGTCACGAGCGCCGTGTCTGGACGAGCTGCTTGCCGGCATCTCCGACTGCGTCGCCATGGAGACCGACGACGGTGAGACGACCCGCGACGACGAGGATGATGCGGTGCCTGACGCCTTCGAGCGCTACCGGCAGCAGGTCAAAGGTAATCAACAAACAGGAAGTGAAAAGAAAATGGGGACTCAAATATCGGGAGCTCATGAGTCTTCTTCGCCTGAAGATTTGCAACCATTTCCCCACCACTCTTATGAGGCGCTCCCCCTAGTGGCCCGCCAAGTAATTGCTCAATAAGTTATGAACAATGGAGCCGTTATAGTGGCTGTATAGTCACTACAAATATCGCGATACTTGGAGTAGGCGTACTGCTATATCGGGAGACAAAGCATCACGATTTATCACGATATTGTCGATATCATCGATATATCGTCACACTCCTACTCAGTAAGTGGAAAGAAAATATGCATGTGTATTTTTGTTCAGAACTGCGAGAGGCGGTGAGCGCCCTGTTGGAGGAGAAGAAGAACTTCCTGTGCCAGATTGACGACCAACAGAGAAGAATCGAGGAGCTCATCGACAAGGTGGGCCTCTTTTCCAATAGTCTTTTTTTTCTTTTTCAACATAACGTAAGCGTTTGATTTTGACACGACGACGGCAGTCGGCGCGAGACGAGCGCGACGCCAAGGAACTCCGCCACGCCGTGGAGCGACACAGCAAAACCATCGAGAGCTTCAACAGAGGTGAGAGGCTGGCGACCGCAATTTAGCAACACCAAATTTGGCAGTCATGCTCAGTCAAAACGGATGTTGTGAGGGCGAAAGTCTGGCCGACTAACGGGTGTTTTGTGGCTCCAGTGTCGTCGATGGCGACACAGGAGTACGAGGACATGAAGGAGCAGTTGGATTTGGAGCAGAGCCTTCGCGTCAAAGCTGAGACGTACGCGCACCAGGTCAGGAAAAACACAAAAAAGTACAAAATGTTGCAAAAATTGCATTTTCATTTTTTTTCCACAAAAAAACCCAAAACAAAACAAAAAAATTGCATTGAAAATGCATCTGTGCAATTCCGCCACACTGTGACATCACAATGTGGCTCATTTACATAACCCCGCCCCCAAATACATTTCTCAATTAATGACTTGGCCGATAGACCGCACAAAACAAGTTTTACAATAACGTCAAAGGAGACAAAAGGTAAACAAAACTGCAGTTTTAGCAATTAGCATTAGCTTGTGACAAGCATGCTACACATCTTAACATTAATTGACAAGCGTGTAAGTGGTGCCTAGAGATACGAGTGACTCGATTTATGAGTTTTTCTAGACACGAGTTGTCGCTATGCTAATTTTACGCTTTGACTTGCGAGGTCAAGCCTGTTGCGTGTTGTGATTTTAAGAATGACTTGTTGGCTATTCAAAATAAACCGATAGACTCTGCTAGCTTAATGCTAACACATAACGGGAAATGCCATAGATGGGAAACTGGCACCCATTTGTCAGTCAAAGGGTACACAGACAATATAACAATACTCACAGGCATGTATTCTGTATCCTGTACAGACAACGACTAATATTACTGTTTAGGGTTAGAGAAGAAAAAAAAGGTTTAAAAGCATTATTTTGGCACTGGTGAAACATGACAAGCAAAATAAAGGTAAAGCGCCAGGCTCAGACGGTTCGCTTGCAGATTTGCCGCGCTAACAGATAACCGCTCCCGTGTGCTGTGCATGCGCGGCGGAGCAGATGCTGGTGAAGCAGAAGGAGGCCAATCGCCAGAGCGCGCTGCTGCTGCAGAACGCTGAGCCGACCCTGCAGCTGCTCGGCGCCTTGGAGGAGGTCGCCGCCCTCACCAAGACGCTGGAGGACGAACGGATGCAGCATCAGCAACAGGTAACGATTAAACACCTTTATGTCTGTAATTGCTTCTGGTTGTCGACGTGCTACACAAACAAGTGATGAGAGGTTGCATATGTATGCACACCCTCTTGTAAATCGGAGCTGTGTTTAGAATTGACCAGTCAAGTTAAATGTTGGTCTAGTCCTGACGGCCAAGCTATGTGTGTAGGTTATTGTTAATTTTAGCCACCATTTTTAAATTGAGTCTCAGTTTTAGTCCAATTTCAATCATGCTTGTGAGTTTTTATCATTGTTAACCTCATCCCGTTTTTATTCAGTCCATTTTAATTGACTATAAAAGTAGCACTTTAATCTTTATTTTAGCCCAAGAAAAGGTAATTTTATTTGTCTAGTTTTAGTCAACAAAAAATAACTGTTAATCTAGTTTTAGTCAGGATAATCATTTTACTCCTGTATATTTTTTTTTGCCAGCAGATAATGTTGAACATTCCATATCTAAAATAATTTCACAATTTTTTTTCTCTCATCTTTTTGATGGAAAACAACTTGACACACAATTCCAATTGTGGCTACTATGGCTCTATTTTACGAGCTAGTAAGTTAGCCAGCATTAGTTAGCTGTTGGATTAACATTGTTGGAACGTTATAGCCGTAGGATTAATGTTAAATTATTGCGAAATTTACTTCTTTTTTTTTCCCTAACCGTTCACCGTGAATCCACCTCCTGTCGGTTCCATGTGTTTGTGTATGTTGTACTCGCTAGCTGCAGATTTGAAAGGGGGCGTGTCACTGTGTACCACATGAGAGTGTCACAGTGAGAGATTAGCAGAAACAGGATTTAACAAAATCATCAAATTTTCCATCTTGTTTATGAACTAAAATGTCCATAGATTTTAGTCCAGTTTTTAGTTTAGTCAAGTAAATTTTCATCTTGTCTTCATTAGTTGACAAAAAATGCATTCTGATGTAGTCCCTATTATTGTTTATTAATGAGCGTTTTAGTCTAGTCTAGTTTTGTTAGGGATGTGTGTATGGGTGCGTTTTGGATCCCACAGAGCAGACAACGATCAGGTTGGGGAAACGTCAAAGGTTTAATAATAACCAATACACAAGGTGCAAGGACAAATCCGAGGTGTACAAAAAGTATCAAAATAAAACACAACACTAGTCAAACAGAAAGTGCATGGACTAAGCCATGGAATAACACTCAAAGTAACAAAACAAAAGCCCGAAAGTACAAACCAGGAAAACTATAGCAAAGGCACTAATAACACAAAATGCCCAAGATGGCAAAGCCACTGTGGAAAAACTAGAACAATAACAATGAGGCGATACTTAGCAAGAGAACAGATCAAAGTTGTTGAGGTAGCAAGCAAGGTAGCAAGGCAAAGTACTCCAATGCCTCCTGTTTGCAGCTGTTCAGCTTATAAAGCCACCTCATTGCTGACGAGCAAGCAGGTGTGCCAGTTCCTGCTCACCACCGTTGCCCTGACGACTAGGGACAAAGCAGGAAACCAATTAAGGAGCAGCATCAAGGACACAGAAACATAAGTTTCAGTCCGGTGAAAAATGTGCGTTGACGAAATTATTTTGGTTTAGTTTCCGTTGACGTATTTAACACTAGTGTAGGTGTGTGAGCTGCAGGCCGAGCTGGACGACAGAGCCGCGAAGAAGAACCTGGAGAGTCTTCAGAGACAAGTAGAGCTGCTGGAAGAGGAGAAGAAAAACTTGGAGGGACGACTGGAACACGTCGAGAAGGACAATCAGCAGCTGCAAACGCAACGTAGGTACAAATACGCACGAGCTAACATGTCTGTGTCCTATGTTCCATGTCCTGTGGTTGACATATGTACTATGTAGTATGTCCTCTGTCTGTATGTTCTGTCTTCTAAATATTGGGATCTGTGTCCTGTGGTTCATGACCTTGGACCATGTGGACTATCTATAGCCTGTGTCTTATGCACACGGTTCTTTGTGCAATTTTATGTCTATAAACTGTTAGAAGGTCCAGGAAATGTTTTCTATGAAACATGAGCGAGATGCCCTGTGACCATGCCCATGTTCTGTTACCTAGTCCAGTTACCTGCCTACCTAGTCCAACTCTAGGCCTTATGTCTTTGTACTATGTCCCGTGGTCTACGTTGTGTGTTCCGTCTCAGATGTTTTCAGTACACAACCAAGAGCAGATGTCGTCTTCTTCTTGTCATCTGCAGTCCAGCTGCTCCAGAGGGTCGCCATGACTACCGACATTCCACCCCCTCCACCACCACCCCCTCCCCCCGCTGCTCCCATGGCCCCGGGTGTGGCCTCGCCACCGGCGCCACTCCCTCAACCGCCGCCCCCGCCCCCTCCACCGCCTCCTCCCCCTCCTCCGCCTCCCCCGTCCAGATGCAACCCCCTCAGGTGAGGAGTCATCCACAATGTTTGTCCTACAGTTGCACACCAACGAATTCCAGTTGTACAGTGCCTGTTGCAAGGCAGAATTTGTCGACTTTAAAGCACTCATGTTGTATTTTAAACCGATCGAAACTCATGTTGGAATTTACTCCCAAGTTGGCGCTCTTGGAACTGGTGTCGCAGTTTATATTCTGGGCTCTTAGGTTGTAGTTGAGTTCCTTGGTTCTCCTCTCATTATTGACACCTGGACTTTATGTTGTAGTTGCGTTTTTAGGCTCTATGTATTTAGACTGTGTGTCTTAGTTGATTCTAAAAGCAATCAAATTCTTGTTGACTCAAAGCTCTCATGTCCTAGTTGAATTTATCGTCTGTCTCATCTTAATCGATTCTGTAGGTTCTCATGCTGTAGTTACATACGTCTTTAGACTCTTAATGGCGAGGTGTCATTGATTTTCACATCAATGAAGCTAGCTTCAAAGTGTCTCACATGTTTCCAGAGTGACCAAAGAGTGACATAATTTTACGAGTGTTCGTAAAATATCATTGATTGATTTCAAACTTCTTCAGTTCTCTGATTGCCATCATGAGGAAGTCGTCCAAAGGATCCAAAACATCAGTGAAGGTGGAGCAGCCGGCGGGTAATGGCCCTTTTTTTTTCCTGTGATGAACAAGCTAACATGCTAGTATATGCTAACTAACGTTTTTACGTCTTTTAGCTTCTGATGCCACAAGCTAATGTTAGCGTAAGCTAACTAATTATATCTTTTTAGCGTCTTATGATGATGCTAGCTAATGTTAGCACCTGTTAAATAATTAAAATCTGTTTTTAGCGTCTGACAAGAACTAGCTCGATAGAACATGCTAACATTTGATTTTTTTTTTTTTGTAGCTTCTGATGATGCTGTGAAGGTGAAGGCCGTCAACGAGATGATGGAGCGTATCAAACACGGCGTGGTACTGCGGCCCGTTAAGAGTCAGGACAGCAAGGTCAGGATTTTTGTCGTTTGTGAGCATTTTTCTCGTTTTTCTAATTCCCTCTCCAACATTCACAAAATGCCATTTTGTCTCCCCTCAAACTCAAACTTGAATGACGCAGCAGAGGGTTGCCGTCAAAGTGAGTACGTTGACATACACTTACACTAAGTACGTAAAGTAGTAAATTGTTTGTTTTGTGGTCAGCAACCTCCAGCAAGCGAGGAGAAATCTCAGGAGAGCGCCATGGACGAACTGAAAGGCATCCTGGTACAATGCATTTATACATGTCCAAACACACTCACACACACACACCCCAACAAACTACCAACTTTGTCTCCTCTTCCAGGAGACAGTGAAGCGCAGTCCCAGTCGAGGTTCCCAGGAGGCGCCGTCGCCAACGGGGAAGAAGGACAGCGAGCTGGAAGTTATTCTGAGGAGACGCCGCAACAAGGCGGGAGAGGCCGGTTCTGCAGGTACAACCACTTCAAACTACTGGAGTTCACCCTCGTGTCGTAGTTGACGCCCTTGGCTCTCATGCTGTAGTTGACTCTACGTTAAGCCTCGTTGATTGTCTCAGTTCTCGCGTCGTAGTTGAATCCTTCGGTTCTCACCTGGTTGACTCTTCAAGACTCTTGTAGTTGACTCTCTTGGCTCTCATGCCACAGTTGTTGGCTCCCAAATCATCATGTCGTAGTTGACTCTGCGTTCTATCTATTTGACAGTCTTACATTAGGGTTAACTCACTAGACTCTTGCAGTTGATACTCTTGGCTCTCATGTGGCAGCTAATTCAATTTGCTCCATGTCATTGTTGGCTCTCACCTCATTACATTTGAACCGAGTGGAGCTCAATAAATTGAGTGATGTTTAAATACGTTTTACACGGAGCTCATTGACTCGTCTGGTGGGTTGAAACGAGGTCCCGCCGCCAGCAATCAGAAAACCACGGCGGGATCACACTGACAATTGAGCATGCTAACTTCATGCCAGTTTCACGCTTCAGGCTATGTCATGTGACCTGCAGTGTCAGCACGTCTTCAGTAGAGGGCGGCCAAAGTAGTGTCATTGGTCGATTGACGTTTCCATGGGGAACGTTTGAACCGACCCCGGCTCGACCTCATTCACTCTATAAATTATTAGAGCAGTACATTCAAACATGATTGGATGCTGTTGCTCACATGGATGATGGGAAATGTTAATTCTCTCAGATCGTAGTTGACTGAGAGCTGACTTTCTAGTCCAGGGTTCGCTAATTCCGGCCTCGAGGTTCAGAGTCCTGCACGTTTTAGATGTTTCCACCCAGCTCATCAGCATGCCTGATAACGATCCTGAACTTTAGTATCAGGTGTGTTGGTAGGCGGAAGCATCTAAAAACCTGCAGGACTCCGGACCTCGAGGACCGGAATTGGTGAACCCTGCTTTCGTCTCTTATGTTGTAGTTGATTCATGTGAGACAAGTAGTTGAGTGTCTGGTTCTCATCACAACTGACTCTCGAGGCTCTCATGACGAAGCTGACTATGCTCTAATGCGGTTGAGCCTTAGAACTCTCATTTTATCATCTCCTAGTTGACTCTTTGCTTGACTGCCTGAAGTTGTCATGTGGCAATACTCTTGTGTTGTGTTCCCTTTGTTCTCGGTCAGATGAGCGTGACGGTCATCTGAGTCACGTGTCATCCTGCGACAGTCTCAATGGGAGACGCGCCAGCAGTGAGTCGGGCAAAGATCCGGACGGTTCCGTCACGCCATCCAACCCCACGGTGGCACCACCACGGGTGGTTGGCGAGAGGCGAGGATCCGGTCCGGGACCCGTGGTGGTGAGAAGGAGGAGCTCGGACAAATCTGGAACCTGTCAAAAAAGACGATCCAGATGCTCTGTGTCGGAAAAAGACACGGCCGACTCTCCTGTCGGAAACGGCAGCCAGCATAGGTGGATGACCTCAGCAAATTATTCTTGATTGAATTCTTACGTCTCGGGTTCTTTTGTGAAACGTCTTCACCAACTAACAAGAGTCCAGTTGACACCGTTTAACTTTTGCAATTCAATGTGTGACTTGTTTCTGATCTGCAGTGTCACAGAGGACGTCACCGCTGCAAAGGCGTCCGTCCGATCTAACGGTGTTGACCACGGTGAGGATGCGCACGCTGCCATCTTCGTTGTGGGCGACATGAATGGCGGCGACGCTGAGGGCGACAACCAGGGGGCGCTTTGAGGATATTTGTCTAATATGCACGTTTAAAATCACAAACAATGCACAGGCGCTGACGCTGTACCGTCGCGTGAGGTTTTGCTCGGGTTCATGCTAGCAGGCTAACTGGCTAAAATGCTAACGTGCTAGCGACCGTAGCCTGTTAGGTCAGATGACTGGCGTTATTTGAAACACATATGCAATTGAACAAACAATCCACAGACGTTTTTTGTGTACAACAAACATGATATTTTTTTCTGTTTTGCTATAATGCTAACAATGATAGCCTGATTGGTTACCTTTCGTACATGCATGGTAACACTCAGTATCTCATACAACAAACAATCCACAGACACTTTCTTTTTCGGAACAAGTGAGGTTTTGTTCCGGTTCATGCTAACATACTAATGACTACTTCCTGTTAGGTCACATGACTGCCATTACTGGCATGGGAGACACGCTTGAACAAAAAACATCAAGGGTTAGCGAAGCCCGTACTGCTAACATCAGTGCGCTAATCTGACATGATCAAGCAGACCACACAACACATCACATTTTGATGTCACCCCCTGCTGGCCAATGACAGTAATACTAGCTTTTAAAAATGTTTTTTTTTTATGTTATAGAAGTGAAGCTTTCTTGTTTGTTGCTTTTCATACATTTTTTTTCACCTGTGAGATGTATTGATGGAGGCTGACTTTTTGTTTGTTTGTTGATTGCACGAATGATGTCTGTCTCATATTGTGTCACATTACGTTAAAAAAATACGCTCAGAGTTTTGATATTATGAAACATGAATGGAGATCGATTACATACAGTTTGATACAAACCAAAAAAAAAGCAAAATGTGTATTGTTTACCATATACTCAATAACCACTTTATCAGCTATTAATATTCATCCATCCACCATACTGTATATACAAAGCCTTGTCTAATATTCAAGTAGTATTTTGGTGCCATCTAGTGGCATATATGGACAAACCTTTTAGGGATGTGTCAACTACTTTGCAAAAAGCCTCATTTGAAACCTTAACCTTGCCTTAAAAACAACAAACCCAGTCTTGAAACCCTCAATTGGAACACTCGTCTTCCATCTTGCCAGGTTGTCGACATTCCCTCGCTTTGATTTTGTTATGTCTGCTTTAACTTGACATCGTCCAGCAAATGATTTGATTGGTCGGACATGATGAGGGCCTCTTATGCATATCGGGACCTCCTGCAGGCCTCACACGTTATGTGGCTCCTCCTGCCATTAACGTTTTTTAAACATTCACACTTCGCTTTGGGTGACTTGATGTTGTGTATGTGTGTGGGGATATATACATAAATATATGGAGTGCTGAAGTTTTTTTTTTTTTTTTTTTTTTTTTTTTTTTTTTTTAATTATGCATTTTCATGGAACCTATACTATCCATTTTCTATAACATCACTTGAAATAAATTACAATGCAAAACTACAATTTGTGTTTTTCTATTTCAGAATGAAAAGCAAAAAATTAGGAGGCAATAGTAGATGTCACAGCTGTTTTCTAGTTTGCATCCACCCCCAATTAAAGGACATCAGTACAAATGGGCTGCAAATGACACACTTTTGAAACATCTCCTGAGAACTCTGCATAGAAATCAAGTGCTGCTCTCTAGTGGACATTAGCGGGAAGAGTTTGGTAGTTTTAGTCGTTTTTGAGAGATTAATAAAAAAAAAAATGCAACTATAAAGTTTGAGTTTAGTTTTGAAAAGCTAAGTAATTATTTTGGGGGAATCAAAAACAAAGGATGAATCGCACAAGATTTAAATAACTTGTGAATAAAAAGTTTGAATATCAAAATAATAAAAAAATTATACTAACATTAGCTCGTTGTTTAACTTTTAATCATAATAAAAACCACAATGTGAATAATAAATAAAGTATTAATAAAATAAAAAATATCAGAACGTGCGTGTGAAAAGTTTTTTTTTCCCCATATAACTTTATTGTGTAATTTTTTTTAACAAGTTATACAAGTAACTTGAAAACACTTCAAAAACACGAACAAAACAAATAAGCCATGGGGATACTTAAATAAAAACATTTTTAAAAGAGTATAAAGCCACAGTTCTCATTGCTTTCTGTATATCTCAATATCGTATTAATGCATTGTTTGGGTTCCAGTTCAAAAACTAAAAACAAAGGTATTGAATGACTAACTTTGGATTTGTGTATATAAAATTTCGCCAAAATAATTATCAAGTTAATCCTAAACATTTTTTTGTTTCGTTCACTATCATCATTACACAAACCAAGCTGTACATTTTTCCAGAAAATACAGAAATTAGAGTCAATATGCCCGCGACCCTTGTGAGGAATAAGCGGTCAAGAAAATGGATGGATGGATGGATGGATGGATGATCAAGCGTAAAAAGTTCACTGAATTTTCCGAACCTAAACACGTTGACGTCACGTGATGGTCATATGACTTACAGCTCTGCGATGACGTCAAACGCGGAAGTAAACAACAGTCGGAGTCAGTCGTCTGTCGAGCGTCGGCTGTAGACGTCTTCAGCCGCTACCTTTGTTTTTATTTGCTCGTTTTTTTGTTTTATATTTCATCGTAACGAAGCAAACATGAGGAACATTGTGATCTTTGCTGTCACGTTGAGCATGTTGCCAGGTGGAGTTTTTACCCACAGGCAGCACGATTGGAAGAGAATCAACAAAGTTAAGGTGAAGTTGAAACACATTTATTTATTTGTTTGTTTTTTATTTATTTATTTTCCCCATCTCATAAACTCAATTGTCATATTGTAGGCTTAAACAAATGTGTGATATTTTTTTGGCGTGTTTCCCCAACATTGAATTTGATTGTACGTCATAAAAAAGTGTCCGGTGCGTGATTTTTTTTCTTTTCTTGTTTTTCTTTTCCGTGTGCAGGTTTCGGGTTTTGCGTGGAAGAACTGCGGCAAGCCGGACGCGGCGGCGGTGCTGAAGACCCTCAGCGTGTCTCCGGACCCCATCAGCATCCCCGGAGACTTGACCGCGTCCGCCTCCGGGTCCACGTCCGTCGAGCTCCGTGCGCCTCTCAGCGTCAGTACTGGACATTTTATGAATGCGTTTTGATTTTTACAAGGTGCAATTGGCTGTATATCGCCAACAAGCTAAATTACTTATTTTTCTTGACCACTTCTTCCTCTTCTCGACACCGCTTGCACACTTTGGATTAGAACAGACTTTTATTGGGACAACTAGCAGGTTGAAACCAAGCACAACAAGTCTTGAGACACTCCTGCAAAGCGCTAAAAGTTTAACCCTGACGTGAACCATCATTTGAGGGCATATAACCTTGTTTTCAAAGTCTCCTTTGACAAGCAAATCCGGACTTCGAAACTCTTATTTTAGGGACCGGCTGATATGCATTTTTTGAGGGCGATACCGATTATTGGCAGAAAAAAACAATACTGATTGATCTGCCAATTATTTAAAAATATATATGATGCATAAAACTGATCCGTTCCCCAAGTCCATATCAACAAATTTCATGAAGTATACAAGGTTATTGGATAGATTTATGTGTCAATAATAAAATCACTTACTTGTTTACAACTGCTGTAAAGCATGAACCTTTTTTAGATTTAGATATTTTTATATTGTGTTATTGTCACAAGTCTTGGGATTTACTGGGCTAACTGGGACCTCGGGGATTGGATTTTATGCCATGTCATATGGAAATGTGTATAATATATTGGGTGTTTGCATCCTTAAATTTTGATTTTTTTTATGCATCCTTGAAATATCAACTTTAATAAATAAAATAAAATATAACTTGAAAGGACAATGACAAAATAAAAACAGTAAGACAGTGAAATTTAAAAAAACAAACAAACAGTGTGAATAAATAGTGACTGTTCTGGTGCGTTTTGGCCTCTTGGGGACAGTGTGGTGCCGTGCATCCATGGCCTTACACACATAAAGTGAGTACAGGAGAAAGTTGCAAATAACTCGTTTTTGCACACATTTGGGAAGAATTTGTGTCTTTGAGTAGTGTTATTTGTGGAAAGTCGTTGCTAACTTCCTGTTAGCATTCGCTAACTCCCTGTTAGTGCTAGCCTAGCAATGTTTTAAAAATGAAGCATAAATACTATAGAGTGGATGTAATTCTTAATGTTGTGTACTTAGTTTTACAGTTAACTCCAACTGTGGTGTCATTAAAAAAAAAACTTGAAAGGACGCATTGGGACAACAGAATAACATACGCTGCTACACGCTTGCTAGTTGCTAATGCTACGCAAGCAAAAATGGTGCATTCGGGGTACTTTCCCAGCGTCGGAAACTTCTGATTTCTTCAATAATGTTTTACGGGTAAAATATTTCGTCCAATTGGCCGAAGTTCATGTGATACTAGTGTGATGGCGTCATAAAAACATTTTAACGAGTTAAATGGCAGGTCGTCACGGTAACAATCAGTGAGCGAGTGCCACAAAATGTGATGACAAAGTCAAATGCCTTCAAACAGACTTTGAACAAAGAAACATGTGACATGTTTTGTGTGTCCCCGACCAGGTGAATGTGACTTTGGAGAAGGAGGTGGCAGGTTTTTGGGTGAAGATCCCGTGCGTGGACCAGCTGGGAAGTTGCCACTACGCCGACGCCTGCGACATTTTGAACCAGCTGATCCCGCCGGGACAAGACTGCCCCGAACCGCTGCACACCTACGGGCTGCCCTGTCACTGCCCCTTTAAGCCTGTAAGTGGCCCTTCAACTCCACACCTGGATAAAAATGCACAAAACCCGCATGCTTGCATTCACTTCACATGGATTAGCATTAGCACTGCCCTCTGCTGGTCGGAGTTTGACATTGCAATCCTATTAACACCACAATATATTGTTTCCGCCTTCATTCTGTTTTATTTTTCTGCATTTGTTGAGTAATTTAAAAATATATTATTATATGTTAATCTTTTTATTCATTTACTGTACTTCATTTAATACAATTATTTTAATTATTATAATTTATATATTATATAATAATCATATATATTATAATAATTAAAAATAATCTGTACTGCAATGACAAAATTAAGATAAAAATTATATTTTTGTCATTTTTTTTAAATAATAAAAAAAAAATCAATTTAATTTACATTTTTTACTATAATTTATATAATAATTATATATATTATAATTAAAAATATTCTACTACAATGACAAAATTCAGACTAAATTAGTTTTTAATTAAATTTTAAAATAATTTAAATTATAACTTATATAATAATAATAATAATAATAAATTATTATTATTATTATTATAATATATATTATAAATGTTTAAAAATAATTATATAATTAATTAAAAATAAGATCTACTACAATGACAAAATTAAGATTAAATGAAAGAAGTTACCATAACATTAAAAAAAAAAAAAAAAAAAAGCTCCCCCCCCATAGTAGCATTCTTGCCAACTTTGTTGCTAACCAAAACAGCAGGTCACAATCTTACAAACACAGTGGTGTCATAAAATAATTTGGATTTGTTAATTTTACTTGTTCCTCAGCAGAATTGACTCCAAAGCCAATGGAGGAAAAAAAAAAAAAACTTTCCCACCGACTCGTTTGCTAACCAAAACAGCAGCCCACAACAAAATTAATGAGCGATTCATAATAAATACATCCGGTCAGAAAACAGGCTCAGGTTTTTGTGCCACTTGTTGCTAAGCAGAATGCGAAATGTCAAACCATCATCATCACCAGAGTGGATCACATCACAGATATTTCAAAGACGACGACGACTCTGTCTGAAATGTAAATATTGTGTTTGTTGTCGTTTTTCGAGGGCTTGTACTCATTGCCCGAGTCTGACTTCTTCCTGCCCTTCGTGGACGTCCCGTCGTGGCTCACCAACGGAGATTATCGTCTTCAGGGGGTCCTGGGCGCCGGCGGCGAGGAGCTGGGCTGCCTCAAGGTGGCGCTAGCGCTCCACTCGGAATAAAATGCACAACAAGCTCATTTTCATAAGAACGTTTCTTTGCTTTACATATAATTCTGGTTTTTACCCAACATGTATTACAAGATAAAGAGCACTAATTTGTGCTTTTATTAGTTATAGACATGTTTTTCTCATTAACAAATACATTTTTTGGTGGAATTTTGGTGATTAGATGATGGGAAATGAAAACGATGGATGCAAATCACGATGAGTGAATTTGCTGTTAAACTTGCGGAAGTGTTACACAGTGTACAGTTTTGTAATAAACGGGATCAAAATGAAACATTTGTTCTTTATTCATGGGGGAAAAAATGCACCTGTAACGACACCTGTTGTCCACTAGAGGGCAGAAACGCGAACACGTTTGAACAAAAGCGGATCTCTACTACTAACGTGGATGCACGAGCGCATGCGCGCACTGAATACTGAGTGCTGACGTGTATTGGTTTGCACAGGAAGACTCACAATGACAGGAAAAATCAATCAAGGACGCACACGCAAATGACTACTTTTCTTGTCTCATCATATTTATGTGCAAATCTCCCCCCCAAAAACACACAAACGTGTTCTTTTTAAATCTCAACTTTAATTAACACGTTATGTGACAGTAACTAAAAAAATAAGTCATGACAAACATTTTTAGTAATGTCACAAAAATGCATTGAATGTCATGTGGCAATAAGTAAAGTTAGTAATGTTATGGTACTATGTACAATTTAATTATGAAATGATGTCAAATGCCCCAAAATACAAATTGTCATTTGACAATAAGCACAGTTGAAAATGTCATGTGACCATACATATTAGTAATCCATAATGTGACTATAAACATTGAACCAATCAACAATGTCAAATGATGACATCCTTAATATTCACAATCATGTCACGTGAAAATAAACACATTTCATAAATGTCATGTGGCTCTCGACCAAGGTTATTTCAGTGAACTAAAACTAACGGAAAAAACAAACTAGAATTCAAAAAACAGTTTCGTTAATGAAAAAACACGAAAAAGCTTTTTAAAAAAAGCGAAAATGAACTGAAATTACATTTTATGTTTACAAAACTAACTAAAACTAATTATAGCAAAAATGTCATTCGTTTTAGACTTTGGTACTTGACTTATTTAGCCATTTTTGGGCAGTTCAAACATTCTCATCTCAACTTTATTTATAAAGCACTTTAAGAACAGGCATTGCTGTATACAAAGTGCTGTACATAAACATAAATATCGGTTGTGCAATAAAGAATAAGGTAACAAAACAAGAACAAAGCAAACATTTTGAAGTGCGTATACAAGTTTTTTTTTTTTTTTTAAGTATTTACATTTTACATCAGTTAACAAGAATATTTTGTCTAAAATAAATTTAATATTTTCATTATTTTTCATGTACAATTTGTCCCTTTAAAAACACATTTTGCAACTTGCTGTCGACTGAAAATGACATCATAGGGCTCAGGTAACCAATCACAGCTCAGCTTGAGAATGCCACATGACCAAACCTAGAAAACAGGTGATTGGTTACCTGAGCCCCTGTGATGTCATTTTCAGTCAACAGTAAGTTGCAAAATGTGTTTTTAAAGGTACTAATTGTATGTGAAAAATAATGAAAGTATCTAATTAATTATAAACAAAATATTAACTTATTATTGCTGTAATGGGCTAAATAAGTGAAGTATCCCTTTAATTTAATACATGAGCCTTTGGGGATGATTTTAAATGAGATTTTAAGTAGATTTATTTTAATATTAACCGTAAATAAGGACGTTTGAAAGCCTGTCACACATAAGTGATGTCATCTAGCAGCAGCCAATAGAAAAGCACCTTCAGATGACATCACTTCCATGCTGTTTTTGAAATATTGCGCACAAGTTATTATCCACATAAAAAACTAACACTAATACTGAAACTAAAACTAAACTAAAATCAAGCATTTATTAAATAACTGAAACTAATAAAAACTAACAGAACCACGCATAAAACTAATTAAACTAACTAAATTTAAAACAAAACTCAAAACGGAATAAAAAATAACTACAATGAAAAACTCGGCCATTTAATAAAGTTGTTTCCCAGCTGTGAATGTTATCACATTAGCCCGCTGCTAGCGCGCTGCCACCACCCACTTGTAACGTAGCACCGAGCAAAGGCTTCACCTTTGATCCCCCCTCTAACTTAATGTTTGTTTTGTTTGAAGGAGAGCAGAGCGGGCTCCATGGACAATATTAACATCTGTCAAGACTTGAGGGGGAGGGGCAAAAAAAAAAAAAAAAAAGCCATCATATACAATAAGCAAATGTAAGGGTGGATACTTATGTAAATGATAGAGACAATAATTTGAATATGCTTTTTATTTGGATTCCAATTTGATTTATTTGTGATGATGACATCATCGTTGTTGTCGCTGGTCAGATGTCAGCCAATCAGATTCAATTGTCAACCTTCTGTTGTGCACATACGGACTCGTAAAAGCAGATCTCGGATCACTTGTAATAAATCGAGAATGAGAAAGAATGCAAAGTTTGTTGTGTCTCGTGCGCAAGCAGGACGTCCCATCTTACGGCCTTCACCGCCGCCTGACCGCTTCCTTCAGCGGAAGAGAAAAAGAAAGACGGGAGAGGAGGCGAAGGAGAGGCCGAGACGGGCGCGGGGGAGTCAAAGGAGTCGACCAGCGTGGCGGTGGGGGCGATGAGGTGATGATGTGGAGGGAAGCAAAGGGGTCAGAGGTCAGTGTGCAATCAGCGACACAAAACAATTGGGGAGAGAGAGAGAGAAAAAAAAAGGTGAACGAGTTCAGCGGCTGTCAACACGGGCAAAACATTCGTCAATTGACTATAAACAAATTTAACAAACATTTCTGTACGTTTTTAGAAGATAAAGTCATGTGACACAAATCACTGTTATGTTGTGGAAGGAAATAAAAAAGTATTAAACGTTCTGTATTTAGAACAACCCATCAACGGTGCCTTAACATAATGCTAACGTATCATGAAAAACGCCATTGACATGCTAAGGGTTAGCATCGATAGCTGCAGTTTTAGAAACAACAGTTAATTAAAAACAACAAATGCATGTCATACTAGTCTTCTTTGTTTACATCTGTATGACCGGGTAGGTATTATACTGCCCCTAGTGGCCAAGTCAGACAACAGAACCTTTCTGCTTTACATTGTATTTATTTACATTATTTCTACGTTTTCCTCATTCGTCTGCATCTTATATTTGTCAACAAATATGTCCAATATGTTGAAATGTATGCTAATTACAACTGTGGCTCAAGCAGGACCGCGTCTTTTGCCCCTTCGAACATTTTTGCACATTTGATTGCTGCTGTTGGAGACCACAAACAACAACAACTCCACAACAAGACCGTCTGAAAGCTGTAATCGCGCCACTGCCGATGCAACAAACGTGTCACTTAACGCCAAATTTAAACCGTCGCTACCCAAAAACCACCAGCAGTGTCCTCCGGCCTCACAGAAAATGTTTGGGAATCATACTCAGGTTGGGAAGAGACTGTACGCGGGTGTCAGGTTTCCCCACAGACCGGGTGGGGGAGAGGATCGTCCGGGATTCATTTGCATACCGCCCTGCCTACCTGCTCTCCCATTGGCCGAGTCCGCCGGCATGCGGGTCCTCACTTCCAAAACTTCCTCAGTGTGAGAAAAAGTTTCCAGTGGTGAGGAGGATGATGAAGTGCGCGGCGGGAGCAGCTGTTGGAGTGAGCAATGCCAGCGGGGTTGAAAAAAAATGGGAATGATGATGATGATGATTCGCTCCTGGACCAAAAGTAAACCTGGAAAAACTACTTGACTTCTTTTACAACTGGAAAAAATGATCTGATCCATCCTCACTTCTGCGCTCGTGCTTGATGATTTTATCAGAAATTGTTGTGATCACCTTTGAGCACGCTGGAGCTATTCCTGAACCACCTTTCTCAACGAACACTTCTTGGTTTCCAACTGGAAAAAAATGATTTGATTGATTTTATTGGATTTGATTTTGTTCTGGCTGTCAATTAGTTGATGGACATCAGCATGCGTCTTCTCCATCTCCTTCTGGTTCTGAATGTGGCCCGGAGGGCCGACTCCTCCGAGCCGTCGTCCATCACCATTCAGTATCGCGTCTGGGAGGAGCAACCTGCGGGAACCCGGGTGGGCCGGCTGGTGGATGACCTCTGGCACATGGACCAGGTGGGTCCTCTGGAGAACTTCCAGGTCGTAGAGCATGGGCGAGCCCTTCCCTTTGCCATCAACGCCAGAGACGGCGAGGTCTCCACCCAGGGTCGCTTGGACCGGGAGGAGCTGTGTCGCGGCGCAGACGAGTGTCAGGTGGCCTTTAGCGTCCTGTACAGGAAGAGCGGGGCGGTGCATTGCCTGCGGGTTCACGTGGAGGTGATGGACCTGAACGACCACAGTCCCAGCTTCGCCAGCCCCGTCCAGGAGGTGGAGATCTCGGAGACAGCTGGCTTACGGATGCGCATCCCCCTGGAATGTGCAGTGGATCCAGATGCGGGAGACAACGGACTTCAGACCTACTCGTTGTCCGTCAACCAGCATTTTGCGCTGGATGTGACTCCCGCGCTGGGTGGAGCCAAACAGGCAGAGCTGGTGGTGATCAAAGAACTGGATCGGGAAGTTCAAGGGTCCTTCGAGCTCACCCTGGTGGCGTGGGACAAAGGGAACCCCCCGAGGTCTGGGAGTACTTTAATTCGTGTTCATATTCTGGACTCCAATGACAACAGTCCTACATTTGAGGACAGTAACCCCTCGGTGGAGATACCCGAGGACACAGAACGCGGGACAACCATCATCCACCTCAGAGCCACAGACCCCGACCAGGGCGCCAATGGGGAGGTGGAGTACTCGCTGAGTAAGCACTCGCATCCTGACGTGCAGAGGCTCTTCTTCGTGGATCCACAGAGTGGCGCTGTAAGCATCAGAGCTCCTCTGGACTACGAGGCCCAGACCTCCCATGAAGTGGTGGTCCAGGCCCGTGATGGCGGACCCAACTCCATTCCCTCACACTGCAAGCTCCACGTCAATCTTGTGGATGTCAACGACAACGCCCCGAGGATCCACATGACCTGGACTCATCCCAGCTCCCCGGCGGCGACGGTGCTGGAGGGGGCACCAGTAGACACCTTCCTCGCCTTGGTGATGGTTTCCGATGCCGACTCGGGAGAAAATGGGAAAGTGACGGCTGTGATGCAACACGATTCCAGCCCTTTCCGTATTAAAAAGGTCCACGGTGACAATTACATGATCGTCACTGCAGGTGTCTTGGATCGAGAGAAGGTGATGGAATATAACATCACGCTGGTGGCGCAGGATTACGGAGACCCGCCGTTGTCCTGCGTGAAACAGCTGCCTGTTCGAGTGCTGGATGAGAACGACAACGCGCCGGTCTTTTCCTCGGCCGTCTACAAAGCTTCATTCGAGGAGAACAACGTGGCAGGCTACCGCGCCCTCAAGGTCCATGCACACGACGCCGACTTGGAGCTCAGCGGCAGAGTTTTGTACCGCCTTCACAACTCCAGCGACCTAAAGACTCCAATCCAGCCCTTCTCTATCCACCCGACCAGCGGCGTCGTCAATGTCCTTCAGCCGCTGGACTACGAGGAGTACCGCTCGTATTTATTCTTGGTGGAGGCTGTGGACCAGGGCCACCCGCCTCTTCGGACCACAGCCACGGTGCAGATTGACATCCAGGATGTGAATGACAACTACCCGGTCATCAGGGAGCCGCAACCCAAACAGGGTGTGGCTCAGCTCAGTGTTCCCATCAACGCGGACCGGGGGGAGATTGTGGCGGAGCTGGGTCGTGACGGCGAGGAAGGATCGGCTGCTTTGCCCATCGAGCACGCAGTCCGAGAGGGATTCGACGGATTTCTTGCCTCTACCATCAAGGCCGAAGATTCTGACTCGGGATTAAACGGACGACTGCAATACTTCATCACCGGCGGGGATCCCCACGGCCTCTTCTGGTTAGACCAGGCCACGGGGCAGCTGTTTGTCAACACCACCAACACCACCCAACTCATTGGGAGAACAGTGAAGGTGGACATTTTTGTCTCCGACATGGGAACCCCCAGCCTCGCCACCAAGGCCACACTGGAGGTGACTTTCATCAACCTCAAGGACCACTTGAAGAACTCATCCGCTGGGGACCGGAGGCGGCTCAGCTTCACCATGATGCTGGCCATTTGCTTGGGGGCCACGTGCCTTCTACTGCTCCTCGCCATCGCCTTGGTCACCACCTTCTGCAGACCCGACAAAAGGGACTACCGGGCCTACAACTGCAGACAAGCCGAGTCCACATACACCCGTCACCCGCGCCGCCCGCAGAAGAACATCAGGAAGTCGGACATCCAGCTGATTCCCGTCATGAGGGATCGTAGAGAAGAGACCCCGCTGGCCGAGAGCGAGAAGACGCCGCTCACACCGTCACATGACCAACGCACGGAGAATCTCTTTGAGTTGACGCCGCTGATGATGAACTCGAGCTTCCATTCTCAAACGCACCTAGAGGGCGACGTCCCTCACGGGAAAACTCTACGCAAACCTGGAAACATCCAACTGGACGCCGCTTTACCTCCAACCCCGGCGACGTCCTATCGTACGCTTCGAAAGGCCAGAAACCCGTCATCAGTGTCTTCTTCAGGCTCCCGTTCCAGCACTCTGAAGCGGGAGACGGCGGAGACCGCGGCTTCGTCACCGCAGGCGACGCTCAGGAGGCCCAAGACATCGGAGGATCGGGCATCCGGCGATGCGGAACAGCGACAGATGCTCCGGAATCTGGTGCGACTGTCCATGGCGGCCTTCGCTGACTCCATCCAGCTCTCGTCCGCCTCCCCGGAAGTCCAGGTGAGTGCTCAAGCCTCTGTTGGGGGGGATGGGATTGTCCTATAAAGTCAAGACTTCAAGCAGGGGTGCCCAAATCTGGTCCTTGAGAGTCACCATCAAGCTTCATTGTCATGTTTCTCACCACCAACTCACGTGATGCATGATCAGGATCCTTATCAGGATTCTGCACAACTTGCTGATGAGCTGTTCATTGATTTCAGCCGTGTTGGAGGAGGGAGACATAGAAAATAAGCTGCATAGGGGTTTCTCCGGGACCGGACATGGGCACCTTTGACTTTGAGTATGTCACATAACTTCCTCACATCCAGGGTTGGGGAAATCACTTAACTGGAAGGTAAACAAGCTCGTCTCCACCTGTTGAGTTGACGCACCTGTGGCTAAGCGTTTCATTAGCTGCTTTTCCTCCAACAAGACCAGGAACTTTGAGTTCTGGGTAAAGGGAGTTCTTGGTTGTAAAAGTTCAGCAGGGAATTTAGAATTGTGCTTCCACAGTGTCTTCAAGTTCTCGATAATTAATTTAAATGAGTTTGATTGAGTCCAGCTGATGTAAAAACAACGCCCCAAAATTTGACCAATCAGCCAGAGTCATTAGAGGCCGCCCGCTCAAAGTGCCTGCCTGGTTTAGCAAGACCCTGCTGCAGCTCTAGTACTTGGATGGGGAATTTCATTACCCTGGTAATTGTTGTTGGTGGAAAAACGCCCAAACTGAATTTTACCAAGGTAAATGGAAAAGTTCTCCAAAAGTTCCAGCGGTAGAAAACCCCATAAGGTTTTTACTTTCTGGACCTGGATTCCCCAACCCAGGTCACATCACATGCTTTACTTATGCCACATCACATGACTTATGCTAAATTGGTGGATGGTCGGAAGTCGGATATATCTGAGTTGGTTTTTCCCAGTTCCGACCTGAAAGCGTTCGAGGTGAAATTAAACAACCAAAAATGGCGGATAGTGGTAAATTGTTTTTTTATTTTGGTCCTCAAAACTCATTTTGACCTCCAGCAAAACTTACCTTCTCGCAATTTTGCTTCATTTATTGTTTTAACTCTTACTTCATAAGCATTCCATACAGTTCAGTAGTTTGACACGTATGTTGTGTTACGTGAACTTATGTCGAATATTTATGAATGAAGAAAGCTATTTAGTTTTATACTCGAGTTTTACTATTCACGGTTTGTGGTCGCCATTGTCGAGTGACGTCACTTGTTGTCTCTCAGTGAAGTCGGGATTCTTTTTTTCTTCGGACTTCGCAAGTGGAATTTCCGAGTTCAAGGTGGTGGGGTTCCCGTACACACTTCCTGGTTTGAACTCGGAAAAGTCTGACTTACGACCGTCCTTGAATGCAGCATTACATGCAGGAAATCATATCTGAAAGCGCAGACAATTTGGTGCCAAACATGCTAACACGCTAATGCTAACGATGCTTTTCACTCGTTTTGTGTGCTGTGATGATGTATCCTTCCATACATTCATTTCCAAACAACTACATGACTTCCATTCATCACATGACTTGCATCTTCATTCCAATCAGATGACAATTTCACGATATCCATAAATCTCCACCGTGTCTTTTGATTGCCCGTCTTATTTCCCGCTCTCTCGCTTCCTTTGAATTTCTGCTCGCCCGCCACGGCCAGCATGTGATCACTTTAGGATTCAACATGTGCTTACAGTTAGCGTGTCGCTAATTAACGTGCACCCCCACACATTTGCTTCCCTCTCTACAGGCTTTGAAATTAATATGAAGGGAAGGCCATTAGAGAATTGGGAGTAACACGCACACACGCAGCATGTCTGAGTAAGTCATCAAACAGGAGCTGGAAAAAAAAAAAAAAAGTCGGGAGGGTGATGTTGATGGCCAAAAGCAAAAAAAAAGAAATAAAAAAACTGTATTCAAGCTCTGTTGTATCATTCGTCAGTGTCATCCGCCGCCAGTAACGGTGCCTTTCAACTCAAGATCGCATTTCAATGCACAATGAATGCGTATGTGCCGTGTGTAAGGTAACACCACTGCGAGGCAAACTGTCATTTTTACCGCAAACGGTGAAAAGATTTTAAGGCTTCAGGTCTTGTCCACGTGAAAAGTTATTTTCAAACACTTTTGAAATGTTTGTTTTAGCATAAAAGTCAACCGTAATCATTTCTTGACAGTCATGTGACCTCACTAGTCTACATACGACATTCTGATGAATATTACATTTGTGGAATATGAGTTATGATGCAAAATCCAACCATTTTTTTTTTTATCCATCTCAATGGGGGTGGCCATTTTGTCACTTGCTGTTGATGGAAGATGACGTCACAATTGCTCAGGGGTGACTGCCAATCACAACTCACCTGTTTTCTGAAGCTGCGCTGTGATTGGTTGTTACATGAGACCGACGACTGTGATGTCATCTTCAGTTGACAAAATAGCCGCCCTCCTGAGATGGATAAAAACAGCTGCATTTTGCTGTTTCACTTATATTCTACTACAATATGAGAACCAAAATACCACATTTTGACTGGTGGGGTTATACAGAACATAATAAAAATAAATAATTTTTTTTTATAAAAAAATAAAAAAAATAACTAAAAAAAAAAAAGAGTAAATAAATAAAAATGTTGGGGTTGACGTCCACTTGAAGAGACTTTTGAGAAAAATGCAGTCAGGATAATTTTTTTTGTCGTGGTCAGTGGTGCTATACCAAGCATGTTTGAATCAGGAAATAGATTAAAAAAAATAAAAAATAAATAAATAAATGACAGGAAGAGTTTATACCTCTCTCAACATGTCAATTGTTGGAACGGGATTTACATAACCAACTTCAATTTCAGTAGCCGAGGCCTCTTTCACAATTTTCTATTTGAGTAAAAGTACACTTACTTACTTACTTGTGTAAAAAAAAAACAAAAAAAAAACAAAAAACTTTGGGAAAAGTACTCACTCAAATAATTATGCAAGTAAAAGTAAAAAAGTTCAGGCTCTGAAATGTACTTGACGATTAGAAGTAAAAAGTATTTTTACCAGATGTTTTTCCTCTTACGTCATTTTGAACGATGAGTACAAATATATTCTTCTTATTATTTTTTTCTGTTAACAAGTTTTGGCTTGACAATTTTTATTTTCATTATTTGTATTTATTTATTTATTTATTTATTTATTGTACGTTCAAAATAAAAATTCATACACATCCAATCGGCCAATTGACTCTCTGACTTGCTATCAAATTGAAAATAATCCTCGACTTGTTCTAATCTAGCCACGTCATGTGATCGCGCACCGTAGAGCCAATCACAAGCTGGAATGGGTGGGACCGTATGTAAACGCTTCATATGATTTGCAGAAGCTCGGAGACGTTGAGAGCCGTGTTTTTTTTCCTTCAAGGTCGAGTATTTTAATTATTAAAAAAAGAGCAATTTTTTGAAAATGTATCGAGTAAAAAGTACAGATACTCATGTAAAAATGTAACGGATAAAAGTAAAAAGTAGTCTAAAAAAATAAATACTAAGGAATGGAAAAAAAACTACTCAAGTACAGTAACGACGTATTTGTACGTCGTTACTTGCCAATCTCTGGCTGTTGAAAAGGGACGGCGTCAGCGTTTCTACCCAGCATGCATCACTCCTCATGGCCCAGTTGGCACCAGAACCGTTTCGGACGTCGTCGGCCTCCTCCCTCCCAATTGGGGAGGAAATGGCCTGCTACGCACACGCACGCACACATGCACGTTTTAGCGTCCATCCTGGAAGGAAGGCGGCCAGAAAAGAATAGACTTTTTTTTTTTTTAATTCACGTCAAGGTCACTTCCTGCACAACACGTGCAAAAACACACCAAGTCGTATATTCGTCTACACACGTTGACAGATTAACCTTCACTAATTTGTGCATGTGTGACGGATATCGGCAGCTGCTTCTCCCATAAAAGAAAAACACGCACACACTCTTCTTTTCTTTTGACGTCCGTCTCGACTTGCACACGACTTTCATGTCATATCTCTTCGGTCACGTGACATCACAAACGTAACGTCACTTAAAATTGCACATGTGTCGTGACTAACACATGGCGGTTCACATGATTGGCGTACATGTGCCAAGGTTATTTTAGTTCACTAAAACTAACAAAAAAAAAATAAAAAACCTAAAACCCAAAAAATTTCGTTTACGAAATAAAATAAACGAAAAACTAAAGCTAACTATAATTAGAGCAAAAATGTCCTTCGTTTTTAGTCTTTGGTCATTAATTGAATGCATGAGCCTTTCAGGATCATTTTAAATATGATTTTGAGTAGATTTATTTTTATATTAACCAGGAGGCGATGTCGCTCCCATGGTGTTTTTTTTGTGTGTTTTTTTAATATTACACACAATACACGTAAAAAAATCTAAAACTAATACTGAAACTAACTAAAGCTAAACTAAAACTAAGCATTTATTAAATAACAAAAAATAATAAAAAACTAACATAACCATCATGAAATCAAATTAAAACTAACTACATTTAAAAAAAAAAAAAAAAAAACCTCAAAATGAAATAAAAACTAACTCAAATGAAAAATTCCAAAACTAAAAAGTCGCCACTCATTTGCAAGAACAATAAAGTATTTTTGTTGTTGGGAAAAAAAAGAACACTACATATCCTACAGGGCAGATGCCCGATGGGCCGGCCTCTTTTGGTGCTCATGATTATTTTCCAACACTTCCATGCCTTCGATGTGACGTCACATGATGAACATCATGATGTCACATGACTTGCACCAGCAAGTAGAACATGCTCACCCTCGTTCGTGTTTTTTTTTTTTTTTTTGCATGTTGATGGACTTTTGTTGTTGTGGTTTGTGTCGCCCGTGCAGCAGATCTCTCAACTGCTGTCGCTCCTGCGTCAAGGTCAGCTGCAGCCTCGGACCAACTTCCGCGGAAACAAATACTCGCAGCGAGCCGCCGGAAGGTCAGTCTGCAGCCTCTTCTTTGGCCAACCCCCTCCAAAAATATTAATAATAATAAATAAAATAATAATAGTAATGATAATAATAATAATAATAAGTCATAATAATAATAAATAAAATAATAACAATAATTATATATATATATATATATATATATATATATATATATATATTAGTGCTGTCAAACGATTACAATTTTTAATCTGATTAATCACACTTTTTAATTTTGATTAATCACGATTAATCAGCTAAATTACTTGAGTAATATAAAATACAAAATACCATAATATTTTGACATGAATGCATTTTATTATCTGAATGTCATTTGCAAACATTGATTAAATGCATGTACCCAATTGCATGCATGCGTGTATTGCTCAAAACATAACAGCATCATATCAATTGGGTGCAATTCAACAATTATATTGCAAAGAACGTGCTAAATACTGATGAAAACTTGGTAACAGCATCATATCAACTGGGTACAATTCAGCAATTATTAATGAATTAAATGCAAATTACTTTTGTTTTATCTAAAGTCCAGTTGGGGTGTTTTTTAAAGCGAAATTTACCACCGAGCAAATCAACTGGAGTCACCCCGCTCATCTTGGAACAACAGGTGTAGGAAATGCCGTGCATTGACCTCATCACTAGGGATGTAACAATATCCAAACATCACAATACAATATTATCACGATATGAAGGTCACGATACGATAATTATCACGATATTGTGGGGGCGTTGGCGATATTTAAAAAAGATCACAGTATTGTAAAAAAGAGAACTCATACAAAAAAAAGAACAATATTGTGCTTTTGTACATAACAGCAATGCATATAAACCACCTACAATCTCTAATAACAATATTGAGGCACTTACTTGCTAATGCAAGCACACATTGATCGCTTCACAAGCAAATTAGGTTCCCTTTCATCTGACAATTAGCATAGATTTTAAACATAGAAGGCCAAAACATCCCTCATGAAAATTAAATTGCACTAATAAACTAGCCACTAGAGGGTGCTAGAATTGCACAAATGGATATCAACCTGACTTTATTTAACAGATGTGTTCCTTTTAAATATTGTGAACATGACGATGACGATATTGTGGCAGTTTTAATATCACGATATCACGATATTGCCCTTATCGTGACATCCCTAGTCATCACTGACCTGCGCAGCCTTCAATGTAACCATCCGCGGTTACGTTCAAGGCTCAAGTGCGGTCGAAAAAAATAGTGCGATTAATCTGCGTTAATACGTGATTAATGCGACAATTTTCTGTGATTAATTAATCTATTAACGCTTTAACTTTGACAGCCCTAATATATATATAACTATATATATATATATATATATATATATATATATATATATATATATATATATATATATATATATATATATATATATATAATATAATAAAATCAAACAGACATTTTCATAAATCAACATTTTTTTGCATGCAAACAACTTTTGTGAAAGTGTGATTTTGGGGGTATGTTCATGATATTTTGACGAGGGGTGTCAGACGATGACAATTCTCAGTCGTAATTAATCACAACTTCATTAGTAGTTAACTCACGATTAATCACATTTTTTTTTTATTCAAAAATCTGTTCTAAATGTACAATAGTTTTAATACTCTTGTTAACATAAGTGGGGAAAAAATGTTAAACTAATAGAAATATGGCTACAGATTTTAGTCATTGATCCAGTAATTTCATAATAATTATTAAAATTAAATTAAAAAGATGTACGTACTGTAAAAAAATGAATGAGATGTTGATTTGTGTTGAGATCATTTTTTCTGCCAAAATATATGTCTTACAAACGCAGTTATGCCAGTGGTGACAGCTCAGTGATTTTTATTTTCATATTAAGAGCTAGCTCATCTTTAACATGAAGTAAATTGTGAAATTCTGCACATTTTAAAAATTGTAAAATACAACTTGTCTCCACAAATATATGCACTATTATAACATTTATTATTCCTGCTAAATTTTGACGTGGACGTGTGAATGGAATTCCCCAAGTACAGTCTTTCCAAGTAATTAATAAAAAAATAAAAAAATAAAGGATCTTTAAATGAATTAAAAAGTAAACGCACTAATTTTGACCTTAGTCAAAATATTTGGAACAGCTCTCAAAACATTGGGAGCTTCAAAACCCGGATCTTGGTCAGAACCACCAAAAAGCCCCAAACGGGTCACAACACCGTCTAACGGAGACCCGTGATTGTGCGCGTGAGACTTTTCCACGCCACAAATAAACCGCGACAGATAAACAGGAAGTCAAAAACAGTCGCAGGAAGTGGGTCATCACCTCACACTTGAATTGGAACAAAAACTGGACAAAACTGAATTTTGACGGATGTATTTGTTTGTTTTTTATTTTCATGTGTGCAGGTACGCGGGTCAGGACTGCGGCGACTGGCAGAGCACCAAGGACAGCGGGCACGGCGAGAGCGAGGCGGGCGATGTGGACTGGGAGGCGGGCAGGGATTCGCCCGTCGACCCCCAACTTGAGGAGGGACTGCACAACCTGCTCAACCAATCCGGTACACGCACGCACGCACACAAAGACTAGCTTAGAGGTGGGCGGATCGATCCAAATATCGATTATCGATACTGGCACTAAAATATCGATATAGTAGTTTGGTCAAACCGATAACGGGCATGTCACAGTCATGTGTTTTGATCGTGTGACATCACATGACTTAGTAACTCATCTTTGTAGTAGATTGCATGAACACATACAGTATTGTACTTGAAAAAGATTTTGTTTTGGTATGTGTTATGTTTTATATTTACTGTTGCATGATCAACTTTAACATCTTGTTTATTCTTTAAAAACAAGTGATGAAGGCAGCATTTTTAAATATGAGAAAGTATTTGTTTACATTTATTTTCATATGATCACTCTGTGCACTTTAAGAACGTTAAAAAATATTTGATTTATTTTAATTATTTTTGACTCATTGAACACATTTTCAGCAGTGAAAAGTTAATATTTTGTCTAGAATGAATTTGATAACTTTCATGTACAATTATTACCTTTAAAAAGTATAGTTTTCTACTTGCTGCCGACTGATGATGACATCACCTGTGCTGAGGAAGTAGGTAACAGCCAATCATGACTCACCTGTTTTCTGGGTTTGGTCAGTAAAGTGAGCCATGATTGGTCGTTTTTAAAAGGTACTAATTGTACATGAAAAATAATGAAATGACCACATTTAATTATAGACAAAATAACTTTTTACTGCGGAAAATGGCTCAATGAGTCAAGTGTTCCTTTTAAAAAAATAAACACAAAAACACTTAAAGGTTGAATTTTGATTGTGAATAATCAATTCAATGATACAGCTACTTTCATTTTTTTATTTTTTATATACTATAATTTTAAAAAAGTATCGATATTGGCGATACTTGACCTGCATTTATATGGTATCAGATCGATACCAAAATTTGCAGTATCGCACACCACTAGACTGCCATGTGCCAAGTTTATTCATCTTTCTTATTGCGGCATGCTAACTAAACGACAACTTTGCACGACGCTTCTTAAACTCCTTTTGACATTATCACGCAACTTTCAAATATTTTTTGTCGTTGACATTTGAAATGTGTTTGTGGGTCAGTGTGACGCACGCGTGCATGTGCGCGTGGCTTCCTGCTATTGTGATGTTCTTGAGGCCCCTTAAGGAGGGAATTACCACCAAAACCTGCACCCCCCCGCCTGGTCAAACGCAGTGTGTGTGTGTGTAAAACACACACCTGTGACACATTCAGTGCGTTTGTGTGTGCGCACGTGCGGAACCTTTGATTCTGCCGCCAACATTCCGATGCTCTTTTTTTTTCTTTTTTCGTTTGCTTCCTGCGGGGTGGAGATTTGGTTACACTTGAAGAAGAGGAGAATGAATGCAAAATCCATCCTGCGTACACGCAAGGTTTGGTTGGCGGCTCACGGGGGAGCTGCAGTCAAGAATTGGTTCAGACAAAGCAGAAGGCACTCTACTAAAAATATTAGGGGGGAAAAAAAAAACGAAAATTAAGAAAGTTAAATGAATAAGCGGTGAAGGAAATGGATGGAAATACAAAGCGAAAACAAGGTCAAAAACCACCATGGAGCCAAGAACCAAAATCAATCGGAAAACAAGTCCAACAAATTACAAAATGCAAGTGAAATTTCTGGAGAAATTGCGTAGGAATGCTGAACACTGAATGCTTATGAAGTAAATTGAAAGATAGATTATGTCAAAATTGAGAAGTTTTAATTGAAGTTGAACGATAAATGAATAAAATGAAAATTTGAACTGCAATCTGTCTAAAGGTGGGATTTAATCATTTCAGTGAAATTATAATCAATTTCCTGATCTGATAGTCAGTTCGTACTAAACCATCGAATGTACTAAAATGTGGTCCAAGCAGGGTTTGAATGCCGTGATGAAAGCCAACGCTCAATTAATCATTTCAGTGAAATTGTAATGCATTTCCTAATACGATAGTTAGCTGGGATATATTTATATCACTAAGCATAATTGTCATGGATATATTTGCAATGTACAATCGGAGGTGGGATTCAAACCCACGACCTCCTGGTTACTGGACAACGCACTTAACAGCATCAGACAGCTGGTAGTGATGATTAGTTGTATGCATGGAAGTGGGCGAGGAAAGTGGGACTTGGAAAATGTTCAATGTCAGTCAGCCCCATTGAAAATGAATGGGGAAAAGTTGATATTTAACGTTAAATTGTGCGAGTACTGCAAGTAATGTGGAATCAGACGATAAATACCCCGGAAGGCGTGAATTTTTGAAGCGAGTTGAAATTTGAACGGTGAAAATCGGAAGCATGACGTGGGAGTTGTTTCTCTGCAAAAAAGTGAGGAGAATAAAAATAACGTGTGGAATGCTTTCAGCATTCCGACAATAAATAAATAAATAAATAAATAAATAAAAATGCCAGAATGACGTGAATGCCACCCAGTAACCAAGTTAAAAATGAGTTGGTCAAAAAAACAAAACAAAACAAAAAAAAGTCAATGACTGGCCAACAATGGACTGGTCATCGGTCTATCGGTTCAAGATAAACAATGACTGACATTTTCACGAACGTTTCTTTGCATTCACACATGCTGTATTTGCACAGAAATCAAACTGCACACAGATTCAAACCCAGAACTTGTGGACTGCGAGGCAGACGTGCTTTTGTTTTGTTTGTTTGTTTTTGTTCCCGGCTGAAACTTGAAAAAGGTTTTCAAGAGGATTTAAATGCCTTAAAACAAAGACAGGAAAAGAAAGAGCTCAACCGAGTGGGCGCCACATCCCCGACCGCTGCTTGTGTGTGCGTGTGTGTGCATGTGTGTGCGTGTGCGCACTAATGTCTTGCATGTGTTTGTGGCTAAAGCAAAGACGCCAACTTGAGTGAGATTGTTTGACTTCTTTTTTTCAAAACGACACCTGAGGCCGCTTCTGTTGTTCAACTGTTTGCCATTTGAAAGCTTTTATTTGTTGCCGTTAACGTCTCATTTCTTCATCATTCAACACTTTAAACATACTTTTAACACCTGGTTTTAATTGGGAAACTTACTGGGAAAAAAACGGTAATAACAGGACACGAGGACAAAAGAACTGAAGAGCCAAAGTCCAAACTAGCACAAGAAACAAGCGAGAACAGGACTGAAAAAGATGAACAGAGACAACAGCATGAAAATGGAAAGAGAATGAGGAAAAAGAACAGGACAGGAAAGAAAGAACTTGAGCAGGAACAGGGGGGAAATGGGAAAAAAACAGACCTAGATAGAATTCGAACAAGGCAAAAGAAGTTCAAGAATATATATATATATATATATAATACATGAACACTGTTTGGGCAAGACAGGAACAACAGCAAGAGAAGAACCAAATCAAGGACAGAGCAAGAACGGGACAGGAACACACATACACACGAAAAAAAGAGGCAAGTCCTGTCAGTATAAGAACTATAACAGGATAAAAACTGGACAGACCTTCAACACTGCCCTGTCAGACAGAACAGGACTTGCAGGAACAAGAACAACTATAAAAGGGAGGGCTGAAATAATGACTGGCGCAAGGATAGGACAAAAGAACAGGAACAAGGAAAGTGAAGAGAACTAGTACAAGAAGAATTGGACAAAAACAGGACAAAAGATAAAAAACAATAAGAGGACAGGCAAATATAAACAGTCAGGACGAGATCAAGAACAGGACAGAAGGATCACGACAGGACAAGTCCAGACCAAAAACAAAAAACAAATTTCCATTCATTGACTTCCTCACATGAGTCAAATAAGTCAAGGCCAGTCGCCATATCAACAAGACAAAAAAGCCCACCAATCACGACAACGCCATGTTCTTTTTCAGATGACGTCAGCGACCCGTCGTGGATGGCGCGTCTGTCCGTCACCCTGTCGGGAGATTACCACGACAACGTCTTTGTGCCTGACCAGCCGCCGTCGTCGTCGTCCGACAGCCAGCTGATGCCGCGACACGCCTCCGACTCCTCCTTCTCCACTTTCGGTAACCGGCACAAAAAAGTCGCAATGCAACAAAAACAGACGAGACGTTGGCCATTTTGGAGTTTCTTTTTAAAATACATTTTGACGCAGCAACATGAACATTGGTAGCCATGAGTTTTATGCACAAACCCACAAAAAAAAAAAAGCCTGCCATTTTGGTTCGAAGTGGCCTTTTTAAGAGTCATTTCATCTATTTCCTTGATCTTGTATACTTCAATGGCTGCCAATAATTATGGCCAGAAATGATGGAAAGATGACTTCATATTAGGGCTGGGTTAATAATTGATACCGAATTGATTTTCATTTTCAAGACTGATATCAATTCATAAAACTATGAATCATATTAATTTTCTGTTTTTCTGAATGTTTTTGTCTCTTAAAAAAAACAAAAACAAAAACAAAAAACAAAAAAAAATCCGAAAAATGGGGGAAAATTTTACATGGGGCTGGATTATTAAAAAAAAAATAAACAGAAAAAAAATACTCCAAAAAACATAAGCTCTGTTTTTGTGAATATTTTTTAAATTTTCTTTTATTTTCTTATATTCACACTTCACCGCCCTGTTTTTCTGACTAACTTCCGACCCGTTTTTTGAATTCTTTTATGACAGAAAATAAAATGTAGTAAAACACTGTAGTTTATTTTAATTTTCTGTTTTCAGATGTTTTATTTAATGCCAATAATTATGCCAATAATTATGGCCAGAAATGATGGAAAGATGACTTCACATTAGGGCTGGGTTTAAAAAAACAAAAGATAAAAATAAAATAATTGATACCAAATTGATTTTCCTTTTCAAGACTGATAAATTCATAAAACTATGAATCATATCAATTTCCTGTTTTTCTGAATCTTTTTTTCTGTTTTACTGAATATTTAAAAAAAAAAAAAAATCCGAAAAATGGGGGAAAATTTTACTCAGTAAAACACGGGCTGGATTATTAAAAAAAAAATAAAAAAATACTCTCTTAGCTCTCTTTTTCTGAATATGTTTTTATATTCCACCTGGATTTTTTTGGGATTTCTTAAAACAGTGTGTAATTTATTTAAATTTTCTGTTTTTCAGATTTTTTTTAATGACAGAAAAATAAATAAATCAAATAACTGATATCGAATTGATTTTCCTTTTCAAGACTATCATAAATCTATGAATCAATTATTTAAATATCTTTTTTCCCATAAATTCATAAGAAAATATAATTTTTAAAGACCAATTTTTTATTATTATTATTTTTTTTATTATTTTCTTACATTTATGAACGACATGACTTAGGACTTAATGCACTTCAAGACAATTCTGAATCTTTTTAATTTACAGTTACAATTACTGAATTAGAATTGTGAAAAAAAGACATCTCATCCTTAGTAATGTTTGCGTTACACGTGTTACCGTTCATTGATAAACAAAAATCATTTAACCAGTTACTGCCTCGGCAAAATTTAATGTTTGTGGAGTTTTTCTTATGTCCATGATATTTAAGAAGAATTAATGTTCCATAATTAATCAATATTGGATTAAGTTGAAGTGAATCAAATCGGGAAAAATCTAATCCAACTCTTGTGAATCGAAATTGAATCTATTGGGGGAAATTACAATTGATAAGCAGCACTACTTAACATTAATAGATCTTTTTTTTTTTTTCTGAAAATTCGCCTCTCGTGACCTCTCTCAGGGAAATCCCCGGACAAGGACGGCCCACTGGGCGGAGCCTTCCTCTCGGACGTCAGCACGCTCTTCGAGATGCTGATGACGCAGAAAGCCGACGCCCACCCGGGCCCCGGGGCCGACGTCCTCTACCGGCTGTCTTCAGCCTATCGCCGCTCGTTGGAGGCGGACCTGGCCACGCCCGCCACCGGCAGCCCAACCAGAGGCCCCGCCCCGCCGCCGCAACCTGGACGCTTTTAAAAAAAACAAAAACAAAAAAGCACTGGAACGTAAACCAAAGAATTATGTTGTATCATCTCATGTTTGTTCTTTAATTTAAACTGCTAAGTGATTTGTTCTTGCTCGACTGCAACATTTTCGAACTGGGAGGCAAAAAAGATGTCCAAATAGAACCTAAATGACTCATTAAAAATTTCCTACGTTATCAAAATTTGTGCATCACGCTCCGCCCACAAAATAACCATAACTACGATTTTTTGCTTTTCATCATGTACCCGAGAAAAAAAGGCCTTAAAATGGTCGTTTCAAATCCAAAATGGCCGCCTTCTTGAATCTTGTCAGCTATGATGGAAGCATTTTTTTTGGTTTTATCACCTTATTAGGGTTTTGAACAATTGTCATGTTAAGTCAAACTGGCAACTGGTGCTAGATTAAAAAATAAATAAAAAAATAAAATCTTGTTTAAATTGCGAGTTTTGTACATAAGTGTATTGCATTCACTTGAAGAAAAAAAAAGCCTCCTGTTTTTCTGACTAATTTTTTGGGGGGCAGCTTTGTTTTTTTTGTGTGTAATTTGTTTTTATATTTTCTGTTTTATGAACGTTTTTTTTGTGTTTTACTGAATGTTTTTTTTTCATACAAAAAAAAATAATCTGAAAATTTGGGGAAAATTTTACTCAAGAAACATGGGGGGTGGGGGTAATAATTATATAAAAATAAATAAATAAATAAATAAATAAATAGAAATACTCCATAAAACAGAAGCTGGTGCTGTTGTTTTTCTGAATATTTTTTCTGCTTTCTTTTATTTTTTTTATACCCAAGATTTTCTGAGTAATTATCTTGACTAATTCCCCAAGTTTTCTGTTCAGGGAAAAAATACGCAAAAACAAAGCTCCCCAAAAATTAGTTAGAAAAACAGCAGTTTTTTTGTCCCCAAAGTGAATGCAATACGCTTCCGCAGTTTTGAGCAAGGGACAAAAATAAGGACAATTTAGTTGTAAAAACTGAAAAGTTGCATTATGACACGTTTGAGTGTTTTAATGTCAAACGTTGATTGCACTGACAAAAATGTCAACGGAATGTTTGTGTCAACACTGAATCAAATTAGGACGTTTTGGCTGACAAAGACCAAACAGACAAGTTGTCACGAGAAGGCCGCTGTTGGGTGGAAACAATGAAGAAGGGAAACAGGAAGTGCGAGAAAGGAAGTAGCTTTTAATGGCCAATATGTGGACGGAGGCCAATGGCCACCCGACGGAGCTTTTGCTTTGAGAATGTTTCAGAAAGTTGTACGTTATGCATGTGAGGCTTTATGTGAGCAGCAGCATCAGCGATGCTCACCTGCTGTTGATTGCTTTGAAAGAACAGACTTGGAAAATGTTACAAACTTTTGTTTGTGGAGAAAAAAACCCCACTCTGTATATAATTTTGCCTTTTTTTTCCCCACATTTCTGTACCTTTCTTTCCAATAAACTGAAGCTGATAATTAAAACTGTGACGTGTGCGCGGGTGTGTTAAAATGCGTGTTTGTTTGGTGCACTGGTTCCCTCTACTGGTCATTAGGCGCCGTTACAACCTACTGGCGTGGAAACTCCTTTTGGAATCCAAATTTCACAATTGGTTGACAACTTTGGCAGTTAAACTAAAAGCATTTTAATCATTTTTGTCTTTATGAAACAAAGACCCAAACAAATGATGCTAACAATCAAGGATAGATGCGGACTATATGACAATCAAAGATATATATATTTTTTTAATCTAAGCTGCAACCTGTGATCTAAGTTACTAAAATAGCTGACCTGGAGCCAATTATTGTAATTAATTGTAAATAAGTAATCTTCATTTGTATAGCGCCTAAGAGGTACATGTTTGGTTGAAGTTTGTTTCCCGGTAGAATTACATTATATGATTTCAAAACATTTTGAATAATAACACTGTTGGGAAAAAATAAAATAAGACACCTCGCCTCCAAAAAAAAAAAGAAAAGAAAAAAAGAGGAAAGACATAATTGAAAGAAATCCACAAGAAAACGAAAAAATTGGTGAAAATAAAACACAGAAAGGCACATGAAAAGCAAGCGACTGATGGAAATTGTTTATGTAAAAAGCTTTGATGTATAGTGTTGCTTTATGGACTGCCTGAGCTTTGTTGTCATGGTAACGTAAGCGAAATCTAATATAATAAATGGACAAATCCTCTCTCCCAGGCTCTCGTCTGCCATGTTGAATCGCGCGTGTGGCATATTTAGCATCCGTTGCACATTAGTTTCGATGACGAGGTGAAAAGGTTCCCCCTGCGCTAAGCTCGCGCCGCCTCGGCCCGTCGTACATCAGCCCGCTTTTCAACCCATGCTGACTCGGCTCGCTTCATCTTCCACTTAGCCGTTTGTTTGAAAGCCAAAGAAAGATTTAGAGCGCGGACGAGCGAGCGAAAAAAAGAGCAAAACAAACACTTTGCTTCCCTGGCGGTGTGTGGCTAATGCGCTTTGCTATTAAAATGTGCCACCCGCGACTACGGAATGTGAGCAGAAATGTAATAAAAATCTGATTAAAAGCACTCGGCTACTGAAGTTCAGAGTGCGCCAGCTCGCTCCCGGCGGAGGGCCATTCGCACGGATACGGAAATATTAGCCAAAACGATAAAAGCGAGACAACAACAACAGGTGTTTAATTTTGTTGCCGTCATCGTGCGTGATGAAAGATTGCAAATATAAACTGGCGAAGAATGTTTGCATATGGGGGAAAAACATAAAAGTACAAAACTAAAGCAAAGCTGCAGGAAAACACTTGATTTCAAGAGTAAAAGTAACTTCGTGAGAGCTCACTTCATATATTCAAACGGCAACTACATTAACGGCAACCACAGAAAGAATAACAACGACGAAAGCAATGGCACAAAAGAAAAACGAAAGAAAACAACAACAACAACAAACAAACAAAATAAGATGGAAGGAACATCTGCTACAATTAGGACAATAGCACAAAAGTAAACACGCCAAAGAAAAATAATTACTTACAACATATAGAAAACATAAACTACAAAAAACAGCAAAAGTGCCATGAAAACAATGAATAATTATCTGCTAAAATGGGACGAGGAAAAAGATTACAACAACAACAACAACAACGACCCTCCATCCAGCCATCCATTTTCTTGACTGCTTGGCTCCTCACAAGGGTGCTGGAGCCTATCTCAACTGGCTATGGGCAGTAGGCGGGGTACACCCTGAACTGGTTGCCAGCCTCCAACAACAACAACAACAACAACAACAACAACAACAACGAAAAAGATTACAACAAAAACTAGTTCCAAATTACGTGATGGCGATTTGCTTGGACCTTATTTGTGTGATGTGCGATTGGCGGGCAAACAGTCGAGGGTGTACCCTGCCGACTGCCCAAAGCCAGCTGAGATAGGCTCCAGCACCCCCCGCGACCCTTGTGAGGAATAAGCGGTCAAGAAAATGGATGGATGGTTCATGGATGGACAGTTTCAAGACTTGTGGAGCCAAATACAATTCCCCGAAGCCAAAAGGCATCAACTCATTTGTGGGGCCTCAGTCACTCCAATCTGATCCGAAGTGGGTCCCGCGCCTCTACTTGTGTCTTTGTCAACTAATAGAATTGTGGTGCAAATGGCGTTTAGAAAATATTCACATTTATTGATTACCTTCTTGAAAATCATGTGAGCAATGTGAACTTTAACAAAAACAATTGAAATCACTACAATGAAAAACAATAACAAAACAGTATCAAGTCCTGCATTCGGTTTCCTCTGGTGTTGTTGCAAATCTAAACAGCAGAGGGCAGCAGCCACCTGCAGTTCAACTCGTGTGACTCGGTGGTAGTGACAGAACAGAAGAACAAAAATTTGCACGTCAGTCTTATCCTGGCAGGGTCACAAGCTAAAGCTAACAAAAAAAAGGTTGAAGCAAGACGTGTCATCATTTTGAACAAAAAATTTACGGCAAGAGATGTTCAACAGGAAGACTCCTATGTAAATGTTGACATTCTGATTGTGTTTGAATTTTGTTGACGTTCCAAACTTACAAAAATCTGCTTGACTTTTGGGGATCGTCAGCAGATTGTATTTTCTGCATTTCAGATGGACTGCAGTCATAAGCAGAAAACAACAACAACAACAACAACAACTGACAAAAGACGACAAAAAAACAAAAAACAAAAACACTCACCAAAAACACAACAAGCCCCCCGCCCCCCGACCCACACACACAAAGCACCCCCCCAAAAATACAACAAAAAAAGAGACCACCATCAATAAAAAGAATTATCCAGAAAGAAGACAAAAAATAACAGGAAAAAATTATGAAGTCACAAAGGTTATGATAATAAAAATAAAACAAAACAACAGTTAAGAAAAAGAAAAGGCAATGGAAACAAAAAGACAGCAACAATAACAACCCCCCCCCAAACTATTTATGCAAAAAAATAGCTAACATTAAAGATGACAGTAACAAAATGACAGACAAAACAACAAAACAGCAATGTAAAAAAACAACCCAGCAGTACAACAATAAAGGAAATGACCACAGATGCAAAAATGACACGAACACAATAATAACAAAAAACAACCATGACTAGAACAACAACAATAAAGAAAATAAAGAAGGAAGTACAACGTTCAGAATATTTTGCGGCTTCCTTGCGGCATTAACAAAGCCGTCAGAAACGTCATGAGCGGGAGTTGTTGTGTTTTTTACGTAGCTGCTGATGAGCTTCCGACCTGCCTCCTTTCTAGCCGCGGCTTTCAGATTCCAAATGATGAGCGATGGTGGGTGGTGGAGCGGGAAAACAAAAAGGAGGAGACAGAGACGGATGAAGCGATGCCCACGTGCATGAAAAGTGTCGAGGACCAGACCCTCCTCCAAATTGGAGAGTTGACCAATCTTGCGACAAATAAATCAACATTTGCAGCTTCTCACACTCGCACAATTGTTGCAGCTGCGTTCATCCGGGGGTGGGCCAGTTGGGGATCTTTCCATTTAGGATTTGTGGTTCAGGTGGGAGATCCAAAAAGTGAGGCGAACGCTAACCCATTTTGGCCATTCAAAAATTCAACAAGTTTGATTAATTGGCATGATATTTGGTCTATCATGATTAAGAAAATAAAAATAAAAATCAAAAAGTCATGAAAACAGGAAGTCAACCATTTTGCTTTAAAGGGGCCAGCTTCATCGGCTCAGTTGAACCCAACCTGATTTTCAAAAGAAACTCCGCCCCCAAGAGTGTTTAGCAACGTCAATCATTAATTGAACCCCCCCCCCCCCAAAAACAAAAAAACAAAAAAACAAAACAAAACAAAACCTCACGAAGAAATACAGGAAGTCTGCCATTTGGAGTTGAATAACACATTTTAGGGGTCCATTACGGCGATTCTTTTCACCCGCAAAGGCAATTTCACTTGGCAACAAATTGAAATTTGGTAGGCCTGTCAATCATGAGATCCATCAAAAATGTCCCAAGTGCCTGAAAACAAACAGGAATTCAACCATTTTGTTTTCAAGTCACTATCACAAGTGTAATTGGAACAGTTGTACACACTGATCTATATATAATATGTATTTTTGACTGGATAGGCCAGGACTTTTGAGGTCGCAAGTCGGCCATATTGCTCCTCCTAAGAAACGTTTTCGAACCTTTAACATTTCCAGTATCCAAACTGGATAACATTTGAGACAGTACTTAGTAGAAACAGCATGATTTATGGTGTTTTAAATGTATTAAACATAAACGAGTACTTCAGACATTTTACAACTTGACTTAAATACATGAAGAAATGATATGCTTAGTGATATTTAGTGCAGGAGGAAACTTGTGTAATTCTTTTTAAATTAAAGAATTCTAAATGTATTTCAACATAAAGGTGCCTTTGCCAAATCTATTATTGGCGATTAAAGAAAAAGGGTGTTTTCAATGCAGCACATACCGTCCACTTGTTTTTTTTTTTATTTATACTTGTTAAAAAAATAGTGACCACCTTGGTATTAACTGCCCACGAGCTGTATATGTCTCATCTGCACATATACCGTATAGTTTTTACAGTACTCTACTCACGAGGTGGGAGTAGCAAGATGGCTGCCCTGTGACTTCAGCGGCTTGCACTAGCGTGTATGGGCTATCAGCTATCCAGTAATATATACAGGTCAGTAGGGATGTAACAATAAGCGCGATATCGTGATATTAAAAGTGCCATAATATATCGCCGTCGTCATGTTCACAATATTTAAATTCAACACATCTATTCAAAAAGTCAGGCTGATTTCCATTTATGCAGTTCTAGCACTCTGGTGGCTAGTTTTAGTGCAATCTAATTTTCATTAGGGATGTTTTGGCCCTTCTATGTTTAAAACCTACACTAATTGTCAGATGAAGGGGAACATAATATACATTGTGACGTTTGGATTTCGTTACATCCCTACAGGTCAGTGGCTGTACATAACAGGATTTTGAAAAGAAACCGCCCCCAAAGAGACTTTCATTTTCCAACATGATGTTGACCATTAATAAACACACAAAAATGTCTGAAGAAGCCAGGTTCAAACACACACACACCCAAAGTTAGCCATTTTAGATTGAATAAGTCATTTTAGGGGTGATTCCAGGGATACTTTCCACTTGGATTTTCATTTTCAATATAGCCCGGCAATTAAACGGCAATTTCACTGAGTTCGCAGTCTGAAATTTGGTCGGCATGTTGTCCATCGAGACACACAAAATGTCTGAAATCACATACTGGATCTGCCATTTTGGTTCGAAGTCATTTTAGGGTCACTTTTGCCATTGTCACGTGCACACAACACACAAAAATTTTCTAGAGAGTCCCCCCCTTTGGACTTAATATATAAGACAGATCGATGAGCCTAAATTGCAGAGCAATGAAGTTGGATTTGCGTAGGAAACACTTGATTTTCAACATTACAAGCACTTGAATGTGTCACATTCAGGTAATCAAACACAACATTCACAGGGGGGAAGAAGAGAGAGAAAAAAAAATAAACTAAAAAAATAAAAATAAAAGCACACCAAAGGTAGCCAACAGAGCTGAACATTGTGCTGTATCCTGTGTGGTTTTGTTTTTTTGTCTGCTTTTAAAGTGTTGCCATGTGCTCTGCTCGTCAAAAATGATTAGCAAGAGACAACAGGTGAGGACAAGCCGGCAGCTGTAACACGTCCACTTGAGGAGCAGCAGATCAACACGGTGACATTTCCAATTGGCAAGAAAAGTAAACACTATATGACAAAAGCTACAACTCAGGCTTGTAATAAATACATCAATTGTTTCAAATCCAGAATCTTGATGAGTCGTTTTGTCATCATGTCTGACTTGTATGACGGCTGGCTCCTTGTCCGCCATTTTGGCCGCAGTGTTTTCCTCTTGTCCGCTATTTAGCCGTTAGCTATTGCTAGCGCTTGTGCACTTGTGGGAGTATCTTCGGCTTTTTTGTGTTCTTTTTTTTTTCCGCATCATGGTCCCAAAGAAGAAAGCTACGTATACTATCAATGTCGGTCCAGCCAAAAGAAAAGCAAATAGCATGGAAACGAAGCTAGACATCATAAAAAGATCGCAGAAAGGAGAGACACCGACAAACATCGGCAAAGACTTGGGCTTCAGTCGGATAATCGTACAGCATCGTATTTTTTAAATTTTCATGTATTTTTGATTTTTTTTTATTCATTATTTTGATGTAAATATTGACTTTCATCGGGAAATTCGACTTAAGTTGAAATTCGGGTTACATCGCTAGCGTAGGAACGTAACTCCGGCGTAACTCGAGGACTACCTATATTTTTAGAGTTTCGGGGCAATATTCCGCAAATTTTTTTCTCTCTGAATACCGTATTGCCCCCAACCGCTGCAAAAAATATTTGTACGTGGCCCTAATACACTATCGTAGACTTGGTTCTTGTTCTTTGCAAACAAGTGGTTTGTTAAAAAACGTCTTTCAATCAAATGTGTCAGTTGATCGGGTTTGATACGATTGCCGTTTTTGTGTCGATATTGTTGAGTCTTTTGTCCTCGTCGTCTTACTGTCTTTGCATCGACATCTTTGTGTCAACTTTGCAGAGTTTTTCTTTGCGTTGTGTTGTCATCGTTGTGTCGCCGTTTTTGGGTTGTCGTATTTGTGTAACTGTCTTCATGTTGTCGACTTGATGTCATTATTTTGCCGTCTTTGCAGTTGCCATCTTCAGGTTGCTGTCTTTTCGTCTTCACATCTTCCATCTTTCTGTTGTCGTCTTTGTGTCACCAACTTCACGTCTGTTATTGTGGTTGTGTTGCCATCTTTGCGTTATATTTTTTTTGTATTGTCTTGCAGTCTTGGCATCATCATCTTTGTGTTGTCTTCAATATGCTGTTTTTGGTTTGCTGTCCGGGCGTTCCCTTCTTTTGTGTTGTCATCTCCGTGTTGCCATCCGGGTGTTGCCCGTCAGCGTTCTCATCTTTTTGCCGCCGTCCGCTGACCTCATTTGGCGGGTTAATGAGAACAAAAGATGGACGTTAGGATGCGGATTGTTGAAAGGTTGGGCCGCTTCTCGGCCGCCTCGTGGCAAAGCGTAACGCCTCTTAACGCCGAAATGCCAGCCGTCAATCACAGCGAGCGAGCGAGCGCCCGGCCAACGCCATTAAGCCACGAGAGAAACTTCACAATCACCCTCGGGCTAATGCACAAGAGCGACATGAATAACATGCTCAATATCAATCAATATCCATCAATATCTACGGAAGAGAATTAGGGCCAGTGAAGAGAGGGGAAAAAAAAGGTTTTGCAGGATTCTGACTTTAGAGAATTCTGACTTTATTTATTTATTTAAAGTCAGGCTTTAAAGTCAGAATTCTGACTTTAAAGACTTTAAAGTCAGGCTTTAAAGTCAGAATTCTGAGAGTAAAGTCAGAATTCACTTTAATCACTCACTTTAATCTCAGAATTCTGACTTTAAAGTCAGAGTTCTGAGAAAAAGTCAGAATTCTCACTTTAAAGCCTGACTTTAAAGTCCTTAAAGTGAGATTTCTGACATTAACTAGCTCTGACTTTTAAGTGAGAAAAGTGAGAATTCTGACTTTATTCTCAGAATTCTCACTTTAAAGTCTCACTTTAAAGTGAGAATTCTGACTTTATTTTCAGAAAGTCAGACTTTAAAGTCTCAGAATTCTGAGAATAAGGTCAAAATTCTCACTATAAAGTCAGAATTATGAGAATAAAGTCGGAATTCTCACTTTAAAGTCAGAATTTTGATACTACTACTCCTACTACTTCTAATAATAATAATAATTCTCACTTTAAAGTGAAAATTCTGACTTTAAAGTCAGAATTGTCACAATTCTGACTTTATAGTCAGACTTAAAGTAAGAATTCTAACTTTAAAGTCAGAATTCTGAGAATTCTGACTTTAGAGTGAAAATTATGCAAATAAAGTGAGAACCCTGCCAAACTTTTGTGCTCTCTTCACCGGTCCTAATCCTCTTCCGTAAATATCCGTATCAGTATGCAGCGCAAAGACTGTTTCTTGTGAGTACTCATTCGGATTATTGAAAGCGTTTTACTCTATACATAAAAAAAAAAAAAAAAATGTCAGGACCTGCGACGACTCTGAGGACACGTAAAAGACTTGTTTGAAGTTTTGTCCGTCTGTCCGTGTCTCTGGACATCACCCAAAAGCACAAAAAAAGTCACTCAATATGTTGTTGTTACTCGGGAAAGTTTTTTGTGGATTCCACGCCAACGTTTGCGATCGCGTCCGGAAGAAAGAAAATCAAGCGGTGAGTGCGTTTCCTATCAAACGTCGTGAGCGCAGGTTTGTTGTCGGAGGTGTGAAGGTGCAAACATCCCGTGGCTGCGCGGCGTGCCGCTTGACATTTGGCGGCGAGCGTTGGCGCTGATTTGAGCCGGCGGTGATTTCAACGCGGCTGCTTGTTTTTGCTTGAAAGTCGGCCGGGCGGAAAATGACATTTTAAAAAGCGTCTGACGCTTCTGCCCGCTCGCGTGGCCTTTTTACGCCATCGCCTCGCAAATAGGAACAAAATCAACTCTTATTAGATGACGCGCGTTTGGCTTTTTCGCAAATAACAACAAACATTTTGACACTTTATTTTTCATTTTGATTAGTTATCGGCGCGGCTGACTTGTACGGAAGGAAGAAAAAACTTATCGCAGTACTTTTGCTGCAATCGGTGGCCTGTACATGTTTGCACTGCACTTAGCATTGATTGCTAATGATTTAGCTTACTCATCTGTGGGTACACACATAAAGACTATGGTTGCATTTATTTCTCAACCAAGGATGTCAAATCCCCGACTTTCTTGTGTTTTTTTTTTTTTTATCTTGTGGTCTGAGGTGTGTTAAAACAGGATTTGTCCCGACGAAAAAACTAAAAACAAGTCGGGTCCGACAATCTTAAATCATAAATATTTTGTACCTTCAGCTAGATTTTCAACTACATTCGTATCTTCTTCTACAAGGTGGTGCAGTGCTGCCCATTCAGCTCGTTTTTGGTATTGCAACTCCTTTAATGCGTTTCCAAAACGATTCATTTTAGGCAGGGGTCAACTTCCTGCCGTCCTCGTTGTACGCTCGTGTCAACAAGGAAGGAAAGATCAGCTTTTTTTTGGCACGTTATCGTTTAAATAACATATTTGTGCTGCCATCCCGATGCAAAGTGAAAGGTCACCTGGCATGAGAGGAAAAGCACAGCCGACAGGTGTGACAGACAACAGCAGGGGGCTTTCTTTATTGGGGTCACACTTCAACCACAAATCTGTTCCCTTTTATTTATGTGATAAATACAAATATATTCCCATAATATTTTTCCTATTTTTTGGCCTACATGGTTTTCTTGATATTGAATTGTTTTCGTACTTCCAACTTTTTGGATTTTTTTTTTTTAAATACATTATTTTTTCTAAACATATTGAAAAAGACTATCATTAAAAAATACTCCTAGAAAAAACAACTATGTTTTTTTGCAAATATAACTTTCATAAAATTTGACCTATATTATCAGAAATTAGTAAGACTTTAAAACAGACTTGAAAATAGAACTTTTTTATTGATATGTATACTGTATTCTGCATTACTTTCATTATTACATTGGAAATAAATTCTTTTTCATAAGAATCCTTTTTTTTCTTTTTTTCTTTCTTTTTTTTGCTATTAACCTAACCCTAAATCAGTATAACTTTAATGAAATAAAACACATTTATTCATTGTTAAAAAATCTTATTTCAGTATTTTTACCTATTTTCTCAGAAAAGTTTAACATGTTTTTAGCAAACACTGTGCGACCTAAAAAATATTTACTTTAAAAACTTTCAAAAGCTTCTTTTAAAGTAAACTCAAAGTTTTTTTGTTTCCCCCCAAAAGACTAAATATGTTGTTTTTTTTCTTGAATAAAATACAACTTTGTTCTTGAGGAAAGTGACTTTTAAAAAAAAACAAAAAAAAACAAACAAATTTTTGAAAAAGCCGTGTCCGAGCAACGAGGTTTCCCGCACGCTCAGACTAACAATTTTACAATTACAATTTTACTAACAATATCTGCCACTAGAAAAAAAAAAAAATGAAGTGAGACTTCAAACTTTGTGAATTGACAAACTTGTGAGTTTTAATCACAAGGCGTTGTTGGCTAAATTTGAAATTCTTTCTTACGCGGACAACTGCTCACGCACTTCCCGTCCAGAACGTCTCAAAAGTTGGACGGCGGCGAGCATCCGTTTTGTCGTCATCCGTTTTCATGCTTCCGCGGGCGCGATTGATCACCCGCGTCGGGGGAAAGTATTTATTATGAAAGCTCTCATTTTTTAAACAGCCCTTTTAAAAGCCGCGGCCGCCATAAATCAGCGTTGGCATAACGCCGCTGCGCTCCCTCAGGAATCCATTAGTGCTATTATGTCAGCCTAAGTGGACGGAACGGCTTAATCCAGTATCGATCCCCGTCCCGCGCCGCTCATCCCGTCCCGAATCGCCCTCGGACGGCGACCGCTCAGGCGTGGTGCTAGCCGGGCTAGCTCATTAGACGTGTGCATAAGATTGTACCCCTAGAAGACACACTGATGTCATGTTGTTGTTTGTTTTTAGTATCACGGATGGGAGGAGCCTCCACCATGACTTTAAAGAGCAGGAGAATATTCGCTACTCAGCACAAGTTGCCTGTTTTTTATTTCTCGTTGTGTTCCGGTCAATGTAGTATTTCAGTGATTCCGTTGATCAAAATAGTTTTCTTGCTGACTCGTGTAATTTAGCTTCTGTTCTGTCATACATATCAGAGATAGACCGATGTTTTTTGTTTTTTTTCCGATGCCGATTCTTAGCAGTCAAGGTGACCAATAACCGATATTTGGAGCTGATATTCATTCCGGTAAAAGGGGGGAGAATATTGGCGTAATTTTTTTAAATAGGGTTTGGCTTATTTGGTTATTATTATTATCATTATTATTATTATTATTATTATTATGGTTATTATTTGGTTATTTGGCACTGAGATTCATTTTCAATAATACAGGGGGCGGGGGGATGGAATATTGGCGTCATTAAGTGGCAATCTTGACTCTGTTGTAATGTCTTAAAGCATGTTTATAGAACAATTTTTCTGACTTTTCAAAATGTAGAAGTTTTATTTTTTAAATCCTAGATAATAGACATTGTTTTTAATTTCTAAAAAAAAATGTTAAGGGAGCTCCCAAGGTTACCAGTACGTCTTAAAAAGTGAAACAGAAACTTAAACAAGTAAATACTTGATAGCTCTCTATAGTTTTCTACAATTATTATTTTTTCCCAAAACTAAAAGATACCTGAAATCTTAAACATTCACATTTCTTTGTTTTAACGTCAAACAAAAACAAAAAGTTCAGAAGGTTCCCAGGGTCAGCAACATCTCTTATAAAATAAATAGATATTAAATAAATAGGTCACTAAGATCCCTTATATTGGCCGTCAGATTTAAAAATAAAAAATAAAAAAGTAAGACCAATACTATTCGTCAAAATGCCCAATTATCGGCGTCAATAATCGGCCTGCATTATCGGTCTATCCCTTGTACAGATGTTTTGGGGTGGCAGCGGCCCAGAGCATCCAACTTAATTAAAAGACGTAAGAGTGCATCCCTCATTGACGATTGATTTATGACCAGGAGAAGTCAATGATTGATCTTCAATCAGGAAAAGTTCAACCCGAACCCTCCTACTCCTTGATGATTGCTTTGTTTTCTCATTTGTTGATGATTGTTTTTTGATCAGGAAAAGTCAACCATAAGACTCAAATCATTTTATTGAGTCAACTGGGAGTTTCAATAACCAGCTTGAAGATTTGTTGACTTTAGGTATGTTGAGTTCACTGTCACCATCCAACGCTCGTTGTACCTCAAATTTTTTGCTGGCAAGTCCAAGTAAAAAATTGCCCAACCTCATAAATTGGGTCACTCATATCTCAAGGCTCCGCTGGTATCACTGACCCCAACCATACAGCATTCTTTCGGGGGGTTTCCATCCTCCACGGGGTGCATATTCCACAGCAGAGACGAGCGCCGCTAATTAAGAGTGCGCTCGTTATGAGGTCATCAATTATTCAAGTTTGAAGAATACGTGCAATTATGCATCGGCTCAATATTTGGAAGCGTAACAGGAAGTAAGTACATTTTCCAAGCGGCGGAATCCTCGCATTATTCCGACCCCCTGCCAACAAAATGATGACGAGTTAACAGTTTTAAAAAGTACAGAAGATTCCGGATTGCAGCACGTGAACGGTTTTCACATCCAAAATTGGAATAATCATTTTCCAGTGGTCTCTTCATATTTCTCATATTTTTCAAAGAATTCTCATGGTGGTGATTTAAAGAGTAATTCGGCCTAAACCTAACCCTAACGAACTTCATTTACATGTTTGATAACAGCCCGGACTTTATGAAATAATAACACCGAATATGACGGCGGTTTTTCAAATGCAGATTCAACCGCAAATTGTATTTATTTTAATTGCATTCTGTTGTTTTCCATCCGGGGAAAACATTGAGGAGAAAATGAAGCCAAATGAAGCGAAAGTTGCTTAATGAATTGCCTCCACTCAGGTGAAACATCTCAGCACACCTGACACTTTTTTTTTTTTTTATACTTTCCCCGAAGATGACGGATCGCAGGCAGAACATTATTCTCAAATCTCAACGTAGCTTTCACTCAATTTGTGTTGGAATGTGATTTTTATGTGACACTGCCCACACACACGCGCGCACACGTGCAGTAATGGCCTCCCTCCTCCACGTCATCTATAAATAGGCTGAAGCCGAGCGTGAAATGAAACGCGAGAGAACAGCGTGAAATGAGAGCTAAGTTGGGGGAAAATGGAACATATTTATCCTTTTGTTTTTGAAGACAGGCGGCAAATAGCACTTTTATTTTACACGCGGCCACGCAATCTTCCCAAACACGGCCGCCATTATGCTGATTCCGCCGCCCGCCCCGGCTGGCCTCGTCCTCGCCGCCGTAATGAGTCCTCTTGCGCTCTCCCGTTGTTTGAAAATAACGGGAATTATTTGTTGCGGCTCACGGCAGAAATATTCTTCTCTTTCTGTCTGCTTTATGATGACAGCGGCAGACGGAAGTCCGTCGTATGCTAACAAAACAACCGATTCAACAGTAGTTTTCCGCTGAAGAAATGTGAGATGTGCGCCAGACGGCGGATTTGATTCAAGTCAAAGACTTCTTGCACGTATAAACTTGTGCCAGCGGGGGATTCCGCTGAATCTCCCCAACATCATGATCACACACAAGACGTAGTGTCTTGCGCCAAAATGGCAGACTTCCTGGTGTATTTTCAAGTATGACTACTTGAGAATCTTCTGTGGGTCTGAATTTGAAAATATGATTGGAGTTCAAGTGAGCTGAATGAGCCTAAATTATCTGCTGCAAGTCTACACGACAAATTTCTGTGTCTGGACTTTGACTCTTGACACTTTTTTGTGGTTCTACTAAATTCTATCTTGCCAATTCAAACTGGTTTCTGGGTATTACGTTTTTTATTTATTTTTTGATAATATGATCAGTTCGCAATTGAGTCTAAAGTATCCGATTAATTTTTTTCATTTTTATTTTCTGATTAGGGGCAGATATCACAAGTTTTACTTCTTTCGGTCCCCTTTCATTTCTTTTTTTTAAAGAATGAAATAAAATTTTGAATTGAACTGACACTGAAATTGAAAACCAAAACTTAAGACTTTCTGTATCTTTTCATTCGTAGCTTCATGAAACTTTTTTTGAGTGTCGCCTCATGATCGTGACTTTTTGTATTCAACTTTTCGTAGACAAATGTACCAAATTTTATGTTCCTCAGGGAAACTCAACTCAATTTTATTTATAAAGCACTTTAAAACAAGCATTGCTGTATAAAAAGTGCTGTACATGAAACAGAAATCGGTCATGCAGTAAAGAGTAAGATAAGTAAAATAGGAACAAACAAAACATTGTATAAATAAATAGAAATAAATTAATAACAAGAAGTAGGTAAGTGAATGAATGAATAAATAAAAAAATAAATAAACGAGCATCAAATTCATAACACAAAATAAAGCACCAAAACCTGACGTAGTTACGGACGATTTCCGTTCCTACGCTGGCGATATAAACCGAATTTCGACTTAAGTCGGGTTTCACCGTTAAAGTCGATATTTACATGAAAATACATTGTACAGTAATTTTTGAAAAACATATTTGCGCCGCCCGGAAGATGCCGCAACGGATATTTCTGGTTTCCGCACGGGCATTGATTGCTGACGGAGCGAATGGAAGCTTAAACACGGGAATATGACGCGCCTGATGGCGAGCCGACCTGCTCGATGGACGCCCGTTGCTGGAGGTAGCAACAACACAACTTTAAAAAACTTGAAAATGGCCTGATTACTGTGGGAAATTAATGAAAAATAAGGCGCTACGGATGAGGCACGGGCGCCGTAAAGTCGAAGCAGTGTAGGTCGCATACTTCGTAACTTGAGGACTCCATATATTGGAAATGGCCAAAATGACACTAAAATGGCTCATTTACAGCACAATGGCAAACTTTATCTCTTATTTTTTCTTGACAAACCCACTTCACGTTGACAAGTCAAACTGGCTTTAAAGGGAGTTCTTATTTTAAAACATTGGTTCGATCAGGTTTGTGAAGCTAATGCTACATGTTCTGTATGTTTTAATATTGCAAAGGCCTAAAAAAGTGATTTTATTTGACCTTAAAAAAAAGTACAACCAAACAGCAGTTTTAAAAGAACACTTCCCACAACAAAGAGGGCGTGAAGGGGATAAGCGACGCGATGCACCAACTCAGCAAGTTTTCTGTAAAATGATGCCTCATCACGATGAGTGCTATAAAGCTTATGCAAGATAATTCCGCGGGCTCAAATAAGCGCCAATAAATTCATTAAAAGTTGAGCTATCTCACGGGTAATGTGGTGTATTTTGTATGCAAATGTAAGCCGTGAGAGAGATGATTCATCAGCTCGTTAATGCTCTCACAAATAACTCCACAATTGTTTTATTCTTCTCGGAAATGTGAAACCCAATTTGCATGTTGAAGAATGTTTTGATCTCTCCTCATTAGACCAACAAACAAATGAGCAGATGGGTTACTAAGCACTGTGGCGGTGACATGCCTTCGACATGCCATTGATTCATGACTGACTTGTCAAGTACCTGCCACCCATCTGGATTGACAAACTTGCTAGTAACATGACAGCGACATTCTACCGACAATGAACTACCGACTACCTTGTTACTGACAAACGATGTCAACCGCTTGACCTGTTACTGTGACATGTGACTAACTTTTCTACTTCAAGCATTTTAACACCGTCGCCTCATTTGACCTACCGCGCAGAACATTGGCGTTCCTAAGCAACTTGGCACCCTAGGCAGGATTTCTGGTAGTCTTCTAGTAATCTACCTCAAAGTCTGACCGTGGTCTTTTTTTGAAGCTTTGAGCCAGGACAGCATGTTTTCATTTCGATTTCTTAACTAAAGAGCTCCGGTTATACACATGTTCAGGTCAGTTATCATCGGGCTAGGCTAGCATCACATTTACAGCCGGCGACTTGATTGACGTATGCGTACTTCTCTCGTAAAGTACAGATTTATGAGTACTGGAGTAAGTGTGCACATGGTGATGTGATGAGCGCAGGGCTTCGGATAAAAACAAACAAACAAACTTCTCCCCTCTCAGGCGCCCTTTCTGCTTGTGAGCGTCCCTAGCATCCGCCAAATGACAGGAGCGACACTGGCACAACATCAGGAGCAACTTCGAGTTCAGTGTCTTGCTCAAGGACACTTTGACAAGGGTTGAGGATCCAAGCTAACACCTTAGACTTAGACTTAGACTTGACTTTATTGATCCCTTTGGGATGGCTCCCTCTGGGAAATTTACATGTCCAGCAGCAATGAGAACAGATAATAAAATAAAAAATAATTCAATCAATCAATAAATAAGGTTATTACACCAGAGATTGAATTAATAATAACAATAATAATAATAATAACAACATGAAAAATAAGAATTCAATCAATCAATAAATAAGGTTATTACACCGGAGATTGAAGTAAATAAATTAAAGTACAATAAAGTGCCATATTGAGAGATGACCACTCTACCACCTGAGCCATGCCGCCCCAAAACCTAATTGTCTGATGAACTGCCATTGACTCGTCACTTGTCGATTTGTAGTACTTACCAACCTGCCATTGATATGTCACCGCCAGAACAATTATTCACCATGACTTGTCACTTACCTGCTAGCGACATGCCCATCATCTGTCAGGATGACACCAAACCGCCAGTGACTCGCTAACCTCGCCAGCCAGATTGATAATTGTGATTCACTCAAGGGAGTTCTTCACATTATTAATCCGGTACTTCACTTAGTCAGGCCCGTATGGGAAAGGCAGGACTTGCTGTACAATACTTCAAGCTGATTGGACGATGCGGTATCTTTGCACCTTGGTTTTGACCAATCAGGGCAACGGATGAAAATGCCATTTTCCGTCTCTTCTCAGGGAGGGTTTAGGGACGAAAGCACGGATATTTTTACCAGATAAAAATGCACAAAGTTCAAATTCAACAAGGAAACTGTGGGCAATTCTGCGAGCAAAGAATTAATTGCAACGTCCATTCGTCTGTTTGTTTGTTTCCATCTCGCCTTTGGCACTTATTGTTTTGGTCCAACCTAAAAAAGGTCGGCTGCAAACGAATGTGCGGGAGCGGTTGAAGATGTATTCTCCGGCATTTGTGAATAACAAATACCACGTATCAGCCACTGACACGACAGTGACATGCCGCAAGATCTCGCTGTTTTGTGACAACGAATATTTAAAATGGCCGATGCTTGATATATATGTATAAAAAAAAAAAGAAACTGTTACCAAAGTTTGTTTTCAACTTTCGTCACCCTTAATGGCAGCGGCTGTGGCGGTGCGCAGTCAGCGAGCCAAGTAAATGATTATTTTCAGCAAGGTGGGAAAAGGTCAAACGCTCAGCCGGTGACGTTGATCGCGGAGGGCTGCAAAGGTCGCGTCATGTCTGCGCACGTGCGCACGCAGCCTCGGGCGGGTTTACCTCCACCGGGCACCCCCCCCCCCCCCCATTCGGACCCACCCCCATGGGGGAGCCACGTCAGCATATTTAGCATTTTCGACGAGAAGCTGCAACGTTGACCTGCTTCCATTTCAGGACTGCATAGAATCAGAATAAACCCCCCCCCCCCCCCCCCCCCCCCGCCCCCCCACAATGGCAGTTTAGTTTTAGTAACTTAGTTTCAAGTAATTCAGTAGGTGAAAGTTGGCAACCTGAGCTATTGACTGATTGACTGACTAACATTTCAAAAACCTGTCACCTGTCACTGACATTCCACTGGACATGATGTGATTGACTCAGTAACACTTACTGTGGTTGTGTAACACCACTCAAAAAAACCTGATTATACTCATGTTCCGTTTTTTTTTTTTAAATCCACCTGAATAAAACCACTGGGTTGCTCCTTCTCTTACCCGATTATTTGGTCATAAATACATGTATGGCGTTGAATGGAGCAACGGTTTGTGCTCCAGCTGCAATGGAATGTTGGACTTTTGACTTGCATACACGGCTACATCTGGTCCGCAACCAGCCGAAAATACATCAGCTAAAGAGAAACAAACATCGAAACTCAAGACACAGCACAGTAACACACTTTTGGAGTGAGGAGAAAACCGATTACTTTATTATTGCGGTGAAGGACATCAAGAAAATGTCTTTTATTAACGGTAGGTAAGAAGCAAAACTGACGTCTATTTGCATCATGGCCTTGACCGTGTGTGGCAGTTTGGATGAGGAGATTCCAATTGATTGCATTGACTGTGTTCACGGGACTAAATGACTGTAAATGGGTTACTCCAAACCTTTCAGAAATCAGATTTTGACCTTATGTAAATATATGTAAACGTAGTCACTAACTTATGAATGGCCTACCACTGACATATAGGGACCTGCCATAAGTCACCAATAACTTTTAAATGCCACTTACTGTCGATGAGAGTCCACGAAAACAACTTATATAACACAAAAAATTGAGGTTCTTCAACGGAGAAGGAGAAAATAATCCTCTTTTTTTTTTTTTTTTGGTTCCGATACAGGAAAACCTAGAAATTAGCCCATGGACACCACAGCTGTGTCTGGGTGGTATGTTCTTGAACCAGGGGTGTCCCCAATGGCGGGTGACAATCTTAACCATTCGGCCCCAGCTACACCAGCTGAGTCGTTGGTTACTAAACTTGACTTGCTGAGGAATGTGCATCCGATGCCATTTTCAAAGTGATGACATCATCACAGACACCAGTTGGGGGGGTTGTGCGGTCATTATTTCTTGTAGAATGAAGGCGTCGTCAGCAGCTGTGTTGCGTTTGTATTTTTAACATGTAGGGCGCTGCGCCCATTCAGTCATATGACGTGGCGGTGATTTAGCACGTATGCTTTGGTGTAGCGGGTGTAGTGGTTTGGGGGGGAGGGCATGGGGGCGCGGGGGTGCGTATGCACAGCGTACTTCATCAAGCTTAATTTTAAAGCTGCTCAGTCGGCGCGTTCCTCCGACGTTCCTTCTCAGCTGGCCTCATTTTTCCTTTCCTGCCGCCTCAGCAGCTTGCTCGCCACTCAAACATGGCCGAAGTTGATGGCGCTATCTCTTGAAGAATCCATCACGACGTCGGAGAACGAACAATCACCCTACATTCACTTTTACTTCCACTTGACAGAAGAGTGCCAGTAACATGCCACTAGTTATGCCACCGACCTGCCATTGACTCCACATTAACTTTTCATTGATGTCTCTTTGAAACTCCCATTTCATCCAAACTGCAGAGGTGACAAATCCAGGTCCAGAAAGTAAAAAATGTCAGGTAAACGTGCTTGCCGCGAACTCATTTACCTGCCGGTTAAGTAGAAGCACCCCAAAGCCAAATTGTGGCAGGTTTTACCCTTTGTACCTGGGTTTGCCTAAGGTGGACCTGGCACTTATCTGTAACTGGCATGCCGCCAACCTGTCACACGGCTTTGTCAACGATCTGCCAGTGACATGCCACTGGACAGTCCACTGCCCTGCCACTTACCAGCCATTGCCATCTCACTGACTTTCTGGCGTGAGATATGCTACGAATCTTCTGACGTTGTTCTCCAGCTCATTTGAAGGCTGGCATTTATTTAGCGGGTTTTCCGAGGAGTCGCTCCAGTGGCGCTGGCAACTGTGTAGAGACTCTCCTCCTGCGTGTCACAGATGACAAAGTGGCTCTCTGCGTACCGCTTGGCGTCATCCTGCTTCTCGCCCCCACTCGTAGACTTGCTGCTGCTGCCTGCGCTCGCTGGCAGCGGCAGCAGGTAGAGTTGAGTTGAGGCTGGTGGTGAGGTGGGAGGAAGTGCTTCTTTTGTGGCTGCTTTCTGTTTTTCAAAATGTCGTATTCACAACAATTGAAATGTGTTCAAGTCTGTTGGCGGCACAGTGACACGGGCTTCACTTTTATACCAAGACTACAGTTGTGCTCATAGGTTTACATACCCTTAGGGTATGAGCACAATGGTATGTTGCCCTAAAAAAAACGATTGACTCAGTACAAGGTAACAGCCTCTGAAGTTAGCGCCTAACCGAATCTCTGGTCGGCCTGGAACAACAACAAAAACCCGATGCTGACATAGCACTTAAATACTCTTGCTGATTGACTTGTCACTAGACATGCTACTTATCTAGACGTTAGTTCACAAAAGTCTCTACGAGTGGTGCAACGGATCACAAAAGTCACGGTTTGGATCGGATCCTTTAAATATGGAGAGTGAATTACAAAGTATCCTTGGTCCAGAATATTGAGAACGAATTCAAGTAAGTTGCTCCGTTTCTCCCCACAGCCAACATTTTCAAACCCCTTTCAAGCCTTTAGTGTCAGTGTTATTATAAAGTTTGTGCGGGCTTAATTAAAGGCCAGTTTAGAGGAGAAACAAAAAGACAATAATAGCAAGCAACTCACACTTGAGGACACACGATGCACTGAGCCATGCTAACAGCTAGCACTAGCTGCTTACGTCGAAGCCTTCTGCCGTATTGTACAATGACGTAATAATTAATTAGAGGTTTCTTGGCGTCCTAAATTAGCGATTGAACATGAGTTCGGGATAGCGTTGGTCGCAACTTCACTCTCAATCTGTCAACTATGAGAAAGTAATGTCTAAAAGGGAAGTCAAGCTAGCCATCATGCCGTACACGACATAGGCGAACTTCAAAGTAAAAGAGTACTAAGGGTATTTGCTTTGCCGTCAATGTGTTACTGTATTTGGTAAGCTTTATTTTTTAGTTAGGCTTAGCGTATTACATTGAGTATGTTTCAGCCTCCTTGACATGTCAGAATGGTATCGACTGTGAATGCGCACTTTGTTGTTTTTTCTCCCCGCCTCCACCAACCAATCCGCGGATCGGGCGTGAGCTGAACCGACCATGGATCAATGATGATCCTTTGCACCACTAGTCTCTACATATTCTATAGAAGAAAACGAGACTCGAGCATGACACTAACCTGCCATTGAGCAGCTATTAAACATGCTGCTGACATGTCACATATTGGTCAGTGACCTGCTACTGACCTGACCAACAGACATCGTTACGCTTATCTGGAAGCGATTTCATAACAGTGGCTATGTATACCATAGAAAAAGACAAAAAAAAACAGCCACTGACCCAGGATAAATACCGACTTACTTCTCACTAGACATGCCACTGATCGGTCTGATCCCACATTACACATGCCACTGACACGTCATTGTATATAACACATAGTTATGTCGTAGGCGACCTACGGTGTTTTGACTTTACAGTGCCGGTGCCTCATCCGTAACACGTTCTTTATTATTGATTTCCCATAGTAATCAGGGCATTTTATTAAGGTTATTTCAAGTTGTGTTGTTGTTACCTCCAGCAACGGGTGTCCATCGAGCAGGTCGGCTCGCCATCAGGCGCGTCACAGTTCCATGTTGAAGTTTCCATTAGCTTCGCTTAGCTATCTTTCAGCAATGAATGTCCATGTGGAAACAGGAAATATTGGTTCCGGCATCTTCCGGGTGGTGCATATATGTTTTTTAAAATTACTCTACAAGGTATTGTGATGTAAATATCGATTTTAGCGGTTAAATCCGACTTAAGTCAAAATTCGGATTACATCGTGTCATGTTTTGGTTCTGTTTGGGGTAGGGTTTGCTTTGTTTTTGTTGGGTTTTGAGTTTGTCATGTTTCTGTTCTGCTTTCCTTGTCTTCCCTAGTCTCGTTAAGCCTCGCCGATGTCCACCTGTGTTTGCCTGCCCTTCCTCATGTGTCAACCAATCAGCTCCCCCTTCCACTTGTGTCTTGCCCAGCTGTGTCTCATCACGCTCAATCAGTGTGTGTATTTAGTTATTCGGTTTTCGCTTCAGTTTGTCGGTTCATTATTCCTGTTTCCCTACGTTCATGCTGCCATAGTTAAGTCTGCTCTTGTATAGTTTTTCCCGTCGGTATTTTGTTATTCTTTGTCACCAAGCCTGTATGCCACTTTAGTTTTTTGTTTGATTAAATTGACTGCTTTTGAGCACCTCTGCCTCCCTGACTCGTTCCGCCTCCTGCACTTGGGTCCACCACCACACTTCCGAACCCTGACACATCGCTAGCGTAGGAACGGAACTCTCTTGTAACTTGAGGACTCCCTGTATCTGACACTTCCCAGGAATCTGTCACTGACATGCCACTGACCTACCAAAGACCTGCCACTGATCTACCGAAAGACCTGCCACTCACCTGTCTTTAAACTGTCAGTGACATGCGATTGACTTGCCACAAGTTTGCTACTGAATGTCACTGATATGCCAGTTTGTTGTCATCGTCACGTACCACTAACATGCCAATGTCCTGGAATTGAACTGCTACTGATACACCACTGAGCTGTCACTGATGTTTAATGGTGCAATAAAAAACAAAAAAAAACAAAAAAAAAAACGCTGTACTAATGAATGTTGCATTAAGCATATTGCAGCTTGTATATATTTATATTTCATGGCTGTGTCTACATTTTCATGACTCGAGGCGGGACGAAAAATAAATAAGCGTCCTTTGAGGAGAACTCTCCGCTAAATCCATCTGAATGATTGATTATGACGCAGCCGACGTGGTCCACTGTAGCCGAATCATAAAAAATAAAGGAGTACTTTAGATTCGCTCTTGGCTGCCGCTCGCAGACATTTCCAAAATAATCCTGCTCAAATTGCTATTTGGAGAGGCGGAGCGGAGCGTAAAAAGGATGAAGGAGCACATAAATCAGGAGCAAAAGTCCATTCTTTAAGAAGGGAGCATCATGCCAAAGACATCTTCTCCTTGGAAGTCGTCCCGGCTGCTGCAACACGCACGACGAGCTTCCAAGTGCGGCTCCACCGTCCTCACGTCAAGTTTGTATTCGCCTGCAATGTCTTCAAGTAAAACCCAAAACATCTTCACAAGGTGAAATTGTTTTGAAGCTATCGTACTGACCTATCGTAGACATATCAGTGGCCTTTGGTTAACTTGCTATCATGCAATTCACACAGGTACAGCTTCTAACATGAAGAGGTGGCTTAAAGCAATGGAAGTTATTCCAAAAAACGGCCAGCAGGTGGCAGAAGACCAAAAGATCAACCAGGGCCATGATGCAACAGTCGTTTTTTTCTCCAGGAATGTGAATATTGATGAAAATTAGCTATATTCTAATGTGAATTACTGCAAAAAGGAAATGGATAGATAGAAATATACTTCTTTTTCCTGATGAAAGAAAAAACTCAACTTTCTTTTGACAGGTTCCATGTTTTGATAACAATAGGACACAATATTTTGTGGGCCTTGCAAACAGCGAAAAATGTGCTGGGAGTGAAATAGTTAAATAGTGTTATTTTGTCATTATTGATTTATTCTGAGTTTATTTTTTGTCTTAAATGTCCGACTCATGTCATGCTATGTAATTAGCTAGCTTCTCTCAGAAAAAAATGAGTTTGCAAGCGGTTTTATTTTGAAATATACACAATTTACCTTGATGCGAGACACCCGAGTTCCTGTCCGGCTCTTTTAATTTCTTCAGCTTCATGAAAATCGGCAGGCGGCATCCGCGAAAAATCGAATGCTTGCGGACACTTTCCGCATCGCTGCATCCATTTTGCACCGCAGACTTGAATGCGTTCTATTCTTGAAGCGTCCGTACGGAACCAGCACCGCGTCCGTTCCGCAGTCAGTGTGAATTGGGCGTACCACGCCACTGACTTGTGACTTAGCTGTCATGAACCAACCAAAGACCGGCACTGACATGTCAGTGGTGACTGGGAACGGCAACTACCGTAGATGTCATGCCTGTGTTTTGTTTGTGGCAAGTGTCTGATTTGAACTGATGCAATCGGCATGTAACTACAGTGTTTTGTTTTATTTGAACTGATGCAATCAGCATGTAACCAGCAACTAGTTTCAACTGGTCACAAGCTATGTGATGTCAGAAGCTATGTGATGTCAGGAATCGTTATCGGCATGTAATTATGTGTTGTCAGGAATTTTTAATCTCTTTATCTGATCAGAAGCCAATCAGTTTGACCCGCGTGTCCGTCAGCAGCGATCCATGTCAGTCTTGTTTCAACAACCTATCAGGGTTACCCACATGTCTGGCCGCAGCCAATCAGAGCCATTCGCTGTCTATATAAGTCTGACAGAGAAGTGTGTTTTCTGCCGAATTATTCATCTGTCCATCTGGCCACCTGCTCATCTGTTCATCTGCTCCTCTGGTCTCCTGTTCCTCGACCCAAGTTAGTTCCATGCCTCTGGATCCATGATGCCTTCTTCTGGTCTAGTCAAGTTAGTTCCACACCTCTTATGTTATGCGAATAAAGTGTTAAACTCTTATTGGTGTCTGCGGTTTTTTTTTGGGATCCAACTCCAGAACATAACAGTAGAAGGTCTTGCCGAGGAACCCAAATGGATGCTTTCATTCACCCTGATTAAGTTGACTGAAACTACTCAGGAATGTACAAAAAAAGAGATCCATTTTCAAAGATTTCATTCCTAATGTTGCTAAAATGACCACCCAAAGATCTGCGATCAACCTTTCACATATCATATCACGCACCTGTCACTGGCTTGCCATTGAGCAACCAGAGCCACAAACAGTCACCAGTCCGCCACTTCCCCACCCAGCTAGGCTCGCCTCTCCCACACTTTATCCCACAAGCAAAGTCGATAAAAGAGACGTGTCGACAAGGTTAAGTCTTGCGAAGCCACTTCGGCGCCTGACTGGCGGACGGCGCAGAAACCTCGCCTTCCCTTTGATGCCGACACTTGAGTTGGCCGATGAAGACGAGCGTCCGCTAACGACCTTCCTCGCCGCAAGTCTCTTTCGCACCCCTCGCCTCATTCATCCGCACGAGACAAAGTCAGCAGAGAAGCGGCGACCTCTCCACCTTTTCCACAGTGAGAAAAAGACGGGATTTTCTCTCTCTGCTCGTCTCTTTCATCACCTGGCTTGTAATTAGCCCAAGCCGAGATTTCTTCCCTTTGTCGGCTTTACTCCGCCAGGATAAACGCCTTTTGTGACTCCTCGCTCGCACCTTTTTTTCTCTCCCCCTTTTAACAAGTTTTTTTTTTTTTTTTACCCCCCTTCGCCTAACTAAAAGTGGCTCCGAGGGGAGCAGATAACCCAGAGGGAGTTAGTGCCTCCGCCTTTATCTCCCGCCACACAATTAGCCGCTCTATCGCTCATCACCATGACGTCGTTTCTCTTCTTCTTCTCCTTCTTCTTTTCCGGCTTCCAGAAGGCAAGCGGCCTTTTGTCGCCGCTTCCCTCCCGAGTAGTAGAAAAGCAGAGCGAGTTGTTGGTGTGTGAGAAGATAAGACGCACTCCAACTGAAAGCATCCCAATTCGTCCCTTTTCAAAGCCGTTTTGTCCAGTCCTTCACCTGGAACACGCTGAACAAACACAATACTTTTATAAAGATGAGGAGCGGGACTCCATTTAAAAAACAAAACAAAACAATCAAATTAAGGGTTTCTAATCAATTGATCACATTAAATCAAATCAAAATAATTAACACTAAAAGAAACTGCCAAACTCATACATTGACCATACAGTTACAGTTTTGAAATGACTTTTTGTTAATTTAAGCACAGTCACTAACTTGTAACTAACGTGCCACCAACCAAACAAATACCTGCCGCTAACGAGTTACTGGCCTGTGTCTCAGGTGTCACGGACCTGCCATCACTGATCTGAATATAGATATATACTGATTTGGATAGCTGATAGGCCAAGACATTTGCAGTGGCGAGGCCACCATATTGCTCCTCCCAAGAAACGTTTCTTGGCATACGATACAATACATTTACAGTATTGAAATTGAAGAACATTTGAGACTGTCGTGTTTTGGTTTTGTGGGGGTGGGATTTTGTTTTCTTTTGGTGTTTGTGGTTATGTATTCCTTGTCTCTTCCCTTGTCCCGTTATGTCTAACCACGTCCACCTGAGTGTGTCTTCCCTTCCCACTGTGTTGACCAATCAGCTCCCCAAGCCTCTTGTATCTTGCCCAGGTGTCTGTTGTTTTCTCGTTACCATGTGTATTTAGTTACCCTGCTTTCTTTCAGTTCTTGTTGAGTCATTGTCATTGTCATTACTGTTGCTGTCCCTGTCAACCCATGTTTTCCATGCCATGCCTTGTTGCCCTCGTGTTTTCATTATTAGTTTGTTTTTGACCTTGTTAATTTGTATTTTTCCATAGTTCCTGGTTTACATTTTTTGTGAATTAAATCCCCTTTTTACTTGCATCCCTGCCTTGCCCTGTTTTTGTTGCCCCCTGCATTTGGGTCCTGCCTCCAACACCCCCCGCCCCCCATCGTGACAGAGACAGTACTTAGTAGAAACAGCATGATTTTTAAAATCTGTTTAGCCTGGTTCACACATAAAGAGAATCAGGCTGTTTTTGTCCGGATATTGCCCCTTCCCGACGTCAAACGCCGGACAATCATTTGTCTGATAGTATTATCTTTATATGTGAGATGTGTTAAGAGTGGATTTGTACCGATAATTGGGTCCAAAACCAGTCGGAGCCGACAATCTTAAATAATGAACATGTTCAATATTTCCGACAAAAATCTTTATGTTGGCGGGGACGCAGAGGTGCGCCTACGCTACCAACTGTGACGTCAAACGGAATGTAGCCAATCAAGAGGCGCCCTAACTGAAAAAGACGGAAGTGCGCGTATACAAAAACAACAAGCATGTCAGAAAGCATGTCCGACCAGAAGCACAAAGTCCGGTGGACCGCTACCATGGAGGACCAGCTCGTGGGAGAAGTAGTCTGCAAACCACCATCATTACTTCCAGTTTGTCGCGTTTGTTGTCTTCCATGGTGTGTCTCGTCGTTTCAGTTTTTTTTTTTTTTTCCCCTTCCGGTTTTGATTAGATCACGTATAATCACGCGAGAGGTCTCTCACGGAGGACTGGAATCATGACCAGTGTTGATCTGATAATCTTTATGTTTGTGAGGGAGCTGTGATGAGATTATCTGCGCACCTTACACGCAATATGACCAAAGCTGTTAAATGCCCAATTTTTTTATCTTTATGTGTGGCATCTGACAAAGATAAAAAAATCTTTGAAGATTTGAAAAATCCTTATTTGTGTACCAGGCTTTAAACATAAAAAATAGGACTTCAGACATTTTACAACTTGCCTTAAATACATGCATAAATTATATGCTTAATGATGTTTACAGGAGGAAACGTGTATATATTTTCATGAAAGAATTACAACTGCAATTCAACCAAACCAAACTGCCTTACCCTAACCTCAAAGGAGCACTTGTTAATTGTTTTTTGTTTTTAACTTGTTAAAAAATAGTGACCACGCATTCACCCCGCCCCTACACTAACTGCCTCCAAGCTGTATATGTCTAATCTGTACGTATACCAGTAGTATGCACGCAAGATGGGCTCCTCCTATCTGCAAGATGGCCGCCCTGTCACTTCAGCAGGTTAGGGTTAGGGCTATCGTGTACGGGCTATCGGCTAACCAGTCATATATACAGATCAGTGCCTGCCACTAACTTGTTGCTGACATGCTACTGATCTGCCATTGAAATGTAACAGGTCTATCTATCACTAGCTTGTTACTTACCAACCGAAAACCTGGGTTAGTAATGCCTCTGGTCTGCCAATGACTAAATTGCGACTAAATTGCCACTTCCTGGTCCATAACCAGTTGCTAACATACAACTAACCAATTACGTCTCAATGGTCTCCCAATGACTTTTTACTAATCCGCCACTAACTTGATGCCAACGTGCCCCTGACCAGCCACAGACCTGCCATCAAAATGCACGTAAATCTGCCAGCGGCATGTCAGACCACCCAAGGACCTGTCACTTGTCTGCAATTTACCCGTCGCTAAGATTCTCCCCCCCGCCCCCCCCCCCCTTAAATATGGCCTTGATTCCGCTGCAAAGCACTTTCAGTGTCTTTCAAACATATTTGTTGTACTTTCAAGTACATTCCAGAACAGCGTAAAGCCTCCAACATCCTTGGCCGAGAATAAGCAGAGCCAGCATTTAATATAAAGTGCCATTTCTACCGGCAAAAATGCCGCAATCAAGGCAGTAACAGTCGGATAAACATTTTACTGTGATTTAATAACAACAAAGCCGCTGGCCTCACACTGCCTCTTTTTTTTTTTTTTTTTCTTTTTTCTTTTTTTTTCTTTTTCATAAAGGAAGATTTTTCTCCACTTTCATAAAGTTACTGAGACGCTTCTTTGTTGGTACATTTTTGGCCTGTAGGTGTCGGTAGTGCACTTTCAAAGCGATTGTCAAAACAATTGGTGTAGAAGAAGAAGTTAGTTCCAAAATCTGTATTATGCTAATGTCACGTTTCAGTTGGTTTGGGTTTTTGTTTTATTTTGGTGAGTGTTGGTTGTCTGGTGTTCCTGTCTTCTTCCCCAGTCTCGTTATGGTTAACCTTGTCCACCTGCTTGTGTCTTCCCTTCCGGGTGTGTATTGCTGATTGGTTCCCCCTCCCTGCTGTGTCTCCCAGGTGTGTCCTGTTATTGTCATTAGTGTTTGTATAAGGGAGTGGTGTTTGTCTCACGCGGGTGTGGGAGCATTGTTTGATGTTTGTCGTTTGATGGTTGAGTGTTTGCATGTGTAATCACAGTGGTGTCTGTATTGCCAAGTCTGCTAAGTCTTCCACGCCAAGTTTGCTAAGTCTTCCACGCCAAGTTTACTAAGTCTTCCACGCCAAGTCCGCCTAGTCTTCCACGTCAAGTCTGCTAAGTCTTCCACGTCAAGTCTGCTAAGTCTTCCACGCCAAGTCTGCTAAGTCTTCCACACCAAATCTGCTAAGTCTTCCATGCCAAGTCCGCCTAGTCTTCCACGCCAAGTCCGCCTAGTCTTCCACGTCAAGTCCGCCTAGTCTTCCACGTCAAGTCCGCCTAGTCTTCCACGTCAAGTCTGCTAAGTCTTCCACGTCAAGTCTGCTAAGTCTTCCACGTCAAGTCTGCTAAGTCTTCCACGTCAAGTCTGCTAAGTCTTCCACGCCAAGTCTGCTAAGTCTTCCACACCAAATCTGCTAAGTCTTCCACACCAAATCTGCTAAGTCTTCCACACCAAATCTGCTAAGTCTTCCACACCAAATCTGCTAAGTCTTCCACGGCGAGTCTTCCACGCCGAGTCTGCCTAGTTTTCCACGCCAATTCTGCTAAGTCTTCCACGCCAAGTTTGCTAAGTCTTCCACGCCAAGTTTGCTAAGTCTTCCACGCCAAGTCCGCCTAGTCTTCCACGTCAAGTCCGCCTAGTCTTCCACGTCAAGTCTGCTAAGTCTTCCACGCCAAGTCTGCTAAGTCTTCCACACCAAATCTGCTAAGTCTTCCATGCCAAGTCCGCCTAGTCTTCCACGCCAAGTCCGCCTAGTCTTCCACGTCAAGTCCGCCTAGTCTTCCACGTCAAGTCCGCCTAGTCTTCCACGTCAAGTCTGCTAAGTCTTCCACGCCAAGTCTGCTAAGTCTTCCACGCCAAGTCTGCTAAGTCTTCCACACCAAATCTGCTAAGTCTTCCACACCAAATCTGCTAAGTCTTCCACACCAAATCTGCTAAGTCTTCCACGCCGAGTCTTCCACGCCGAGTCTTCCACGCCGAGTCTTCCACGCCGAGTCTTCCACGCCGAGTCTTCCACGCCGAGTCTTCCACGCCGAGTCTTCCACGCCGAGTCTTCCACGCCGAGTCTTCCAAGTCTGCCACGCCGAGTCTTCAAAGTCTGCCACGCCGGGTCTTCAAAGTCTGCCACGCCGGGTCTTCAAAGTCTGCCACGCCGGGTCTTCAAAGTCTGCCACGCCGGGTCTTCAAAGTCTGCCACGCCGGGTCTTCAAAGTCTGTCTGCCACGCCGGGTCTGCCACGCCGGGTCTGCCACGCCGGGTCTTCAAAGTCTGTCTGCCACGCCGGGTCTTCAAAGTCTGTCTGCCACGCCGAGTCTTCAACGTCAGCCACGCCGAGTCTTCAACGTCAGCCACGCCGAGTCTTCAACGTCAGCCACGCCGAGTCTTCAACGTCAGCCACGCCGAGTCTTCAAAGTCTGCCAGGCCGAGTCTTCAAAGTCTGCCACGCCGAGTCTTCAAAGTCTGCCACGCCGAGTCTTCAAAGTCTGCCACGCCGAGTCTTCAAAGTCTGCCACGCCGAGTCTTCAAAGTCTGCCACGCCGAGTCTTCAAAGTCTGCCACGCCGAGTCTTCAAAGTCTGCCACGCCGAGTCTTCAAAGTCTGCCACGCCGAGTCTTCAAAGTCTGCCACGCCGAGTCTTCAAAGTCTGCCACGCCGAGTCTTCAAAGTCTGCCACGCCGAGTCTTCAAAGTCTGCCACGCCGAGTCTTCAAAGTCTGCCACGCCGAGTCTTCAAAGTCTGCCACGCCGAGTCTTCAAAGTCTGCCACGCCGAGTCTTCAAAGTCTGCCACGCCGAGTCTTCAAAGTCTGCCACGCCGAGTCTTCAAAGTCTGCCACGCCGAGTCTTCAAAGTCTGCCACGCCGGGTCTTCAAAGTCTGTCTGCCACGCCGGGTCTTCAAAGTCTGTCTGCCACGCCGAGTCTGCCACGCCGAGTCTGCCACGCCGAGTCTGCCACGCCGGGTCTTCAACGTCAGCCTTCAACGTCAGCCACGCCGAGTCTTCAACGTCAGCCACGCCGAGTCTTCAACGTCAGCCTTCAACGTCAGCCACGCCGAGTCTTCAACGTCAGCCACGCCGAGTCTTCAACGTCAGCCACGCCGAGTCTTCAACGTCAGCCACGCCGAGTCTTCAACGTCAGCCACGCCGAGTCTTCAACGTCAGCCACGCCGAGTCTCTGCCTCACGCCACGCCGAGTCTCTGCATCACGCCACGCCGAGTCTCCGCCATGATCTGTGTCCACGTCCAGCCGAGCCTACTCCCCTTCAGTCCCGTCCAGTCCTTCCCCGTCATAGTCAATAAAGTTCCTTACATCATTCTTTCACTTGCTCTTCCTGCCTGTTTCCTCCGCTTTTGGGTCCACCCATACCCCGAACGTTACAGCTAATGATTGCGATAATGATAAAAACAACCAAATGGCATGACTTCATTTTCAAAAATTGTTGCATCAAACACCCCATTTGGATATTTCAACAGTCAGACCTTCAAAATAAAAGCATACAGTATAAAAAAAAAGTGCGTTCTTGGGCCACGTAGTTGTTTCTTTAATAGGCACAAAACAGTTCCAGTCGACTTATAAATTAGCCGTAATAGCCCAAAAAAATCCTGGCCAATCTTTTATTACACTGTCGTACCTTTATTGTGAAGGCCTAATTTTTGACAAGGTGTTATACCAAAGTTGCCCCAACCCCAAAGTGTTGCTCAGCGTAACTTATTGCCCTGAGTTGTTCATAAAAGCTAAAAATGTTAAATGCTCATTCCATTATTTATAATTTATATTTAATATTTTTTGTAGTTTTTTTTTTAATACATATTTTGAGGTGCCTGATATGGATGAATTCTATTTACATTATTTCCTATGGGAAATATTGTTTTGGTGTTTATTTTTTGTAAGACTTTGAGGAATTGATTAATCAAGAAAACCGCTCTACTTGCAATTCACTTTGTCCACTAATATTCATAATTCCGTGTTTATGCGTAATGGATACACCAGTGGGGTCGTTATCGGGGAAGTTTTAAAGTCTTCGGCTAACGAGCGCGCTGATGATCAAGTTGCAGATTCACAGGGGAATTTAATTAATTAACACTTAAACGTGGCCTCAAATACTCGCAGGCCCTTAAATCAAGTCAATTAAAAACGCTGGAAGTTAATTAAAAACACATTGACAAGGACACTCGCCGCCTCGTTTTCATGTTTTTTAAAGCGTTCCGAGTGGTTGCGGGGCGGCATCTAAAGTGCCGTGTTGATTCGGTCTCCTTTTCAACGAGCTTTTCACGAGAACGCCGCCGACACTGAATGCATCGCCAGGAATGCCGGCCTTATTGGAGCATATTGATTTCCTTTGCATTGAAAAGAATCTGACGCCGACGCTGTTCGTCGCTGCAGTGTTCGTCTTCTTCTTCAGTCAGACTTCAACAAATCTTTTGATCTGCACACTACTTTCGAAAGGGTTGAAGTAGCGTAGCTCATTTTAAAAACGTGATGCGGGTCAACAAAATAAGATGCGAAACACTTCTGTTGGTTGGCGAATGCCCAAAAGGGTACGTTTGTGCATTTGAGGGTGCCCCATTCATTTTCAATGACTTAGCAGAAGGACAGATTAGATTGACATGGCAACACATACAGACTGGAATGTGATTGGTAGGGATGTAACAATAAGGGCAATATCGTGATATCGTGTTATTAAAACTTCCTCAATATCGGCGTTGTCATGTTCACAATATTTAAAAGGAACACATCGGTTAAAAAAAAGTCAGGTTGATTTCCATTTTTGCAGTTGTAGCACCCTCTAGTGGCTAGTTTATTCGTGTAATTAAATTTTCATTAGGGATGTTTTGGCCTTCTATGTTTAAAATCTATGCTAATTGTTAGATGAAGGGGAACCTAATTTGCTTGTGAAGCGATCAATGTGTGCTAGCATTTGCAAGTAAGTGCCTCGATATTGTTATTAGAGATTGTAGGCGGTTAATATGCATTGCTGTTATGTATAAAAACACAATATTGTTGTTGTTGTTGTTTTTTTACGATATTGTGATCTTATTTAAATATCGCCACCCCCCCCACAATATCGTGATAATTATCCTATCGTGACCTTCATATCGTGATAATATCGTGTCGTGATGTTTGGATATCGTTACATCCCTAGTGATTGGACCAAAAAAGTGCGACCAAATGAGCCGAATCAACTGGTGGGAGTTGGTGTTGATTTAATTAGCCATTTTAAAATTTTGTCTCAGTTTTAGTCTAGTTTCACGCTTGTTAGTTTTTAAACGTTTTTAGCTAGTCTAGTCTTTATTTGAGTCCTAGAAAATATCATTTATTCGTCTAGTTTTAGTCAACGAAAAATGCCAACATTTTAGTCTAGTTATAGTGAGGACAATCATTTTACCCCTGTATATTTTTTTTTGTCAGATTATGTTGAACATTTCAGTTTTCCAACTATTTCATGTAAAATTTTCTCTCATCTTTTTGATAAAAAAAAACAATTCGACACACAATTATAGCATATCAACAAGTGGCTACGACGGCTCCATGCTATGAGCTAGCAAGTTAGCCAGCATTAGTTAGTGGTCGGGTTAAAATTACTGTTGGAACGTTATAGCCGTTGGATTAATGTTACATTATAACTGTAATTTGTTTGTGCATGTTGCACTCTCTAGCTGCAGATTTGAAAGGGGGGTGTGTCACTGTGTCACATGACAGTGTGACAGTGACAGATTAGCAGAGACACGACTTGACATAATCATATAATTTCCGTCTCGTTTTTGTTCATAAACTAAAATGTCCATAGATTTTAGTCCATTTTTTATGAAGTGAAGTATATTTTCGTCTCGCCATCATTAGTCGACGAAAATGCATAATGATTTGGTCCCAGTTATTGTTTATGAATGCGGGTTATAGTCTAGTCTAGTTTTAGTCCAGTCAAGTGATAAATGTGTGTTTAATGTGTGACGAAATTAACACTAGTGGGAGTAAATGAGCAACACTGGCAAGCAATGTTGGAATTGAGCTTGTGTTCCGCTCGCCGTCGTTTTTCGTGATTTGTTGTCTACGCCACGAGCGGCCGCTCTTTCTCGCCGTTTCATCATCATTGTGTGACGCTAAATTAGAGCAGAGGATTGGAGGCGAGCGTCCCGGGAGGATGGGTCAATGCGTTGCCGTGGCGACTCGCCGTCATTTTCGGTTTTCATGAGGCTTCGCCACACAAAAGGCCTCAACCAATTGAACTGAAGATAACGCCCGGACCATTTCATCTGGAATTTAATTGCAAGGCACTCACTCGTATGATTCTCCCCACGAACAATCTGTGGGCTTGATGGACTGAAATCCCAAATATTAGAAAGCACTCAATTGCGCGCTCACTCACTGTGACTGATTATTGTGAATGAACACGACGGTTAGCCTTGCATTGCTAGCTTTGGCTAGTCCCAGCACCGATAGTCTCGAGAATGGTCAGAAGTCGGACTTTTCCAAGCTCAAACCAGGAAGTGTGTACAGGAATGCCCCCTTGAACTCGGAAATTCCAATTGTGAAGTCGGGGTGGGGGGGGGGGGGGGGACCTCGTCTTCATCGACGGATTACAAGTGATGTCACTCTACAATGGCGACCCCTTTGGAAACACAGACAGTGAATGGTAAAAATACAATTTTCTTGAGTGTAAAACTAGATAGCTTTCTCCATTCATAAATATTCAACATAACTTGAATTAACGCGGCATACGTGACAGTATGCCGCTGTGTCCCTGCATGAAATTATACGGTCAACTATTCACCTGTGTGGAATGCTTATGAAATAAGATCAAAACAATAAATGAACCAAAATTACAAGAAGCTAATAATAAGACATATAAATTAGATAAAATAATAATAATAATAAATAAGTAAAAAATAAATATAAAAATACAAATAAATAAATACATAATAAATAAACAATAAATAAGAAAATATTATATAAATATTTAAATAAAATAAAATAAATAAAAATAAATCAGATAAACACAATAAATGAAGCAAAATTACGAGAAGCTAATAAGATATATAAATAAGATTAAAAAATATTAAATAAGTAAATAATAAAAATACAAATAAATATATAAACAATAAATAAAATAAATAAAAATAAATAACAAAATATTATATAAATATTTTAAAAATAAGATAAAATAAAATTAAATACGATAAAAACAATAAATGAAGCAAAATTATGAGAAGGTAAGTTTGCTGGAGGTCAAAATGAGTTATAAGAACCAAAATAAAAAACAATTTACCACTATCCGCCATTTGTTCACTTTCGCCTGGAACGCTTTCAGGTCAGAACTGGGAAAAACCAACTCGGATATATCCGATTATCCTCGAATGCAGCATTAATTCATACTGCATACTGTATGACTCCTTCCCTTTGGCTCCCACACAAACACCACCAACATCACCAAAACAGATTTAAAATGTAAAAAAAAAAAAAAAAAGTGTTTCCCTGCATTAAAAAACAAACAAACAAACAAAAAAAACAACAACATTTCAAAGTATTTTAAGTGTGTTTGAGAAGTTTGGTTTGACGCATTCCAATGTGTTTACAGTATGCACATTACAATGTGCTTCATTGTTTTACAGTGCGCGTCAATGTGTTAAAAATTGTATTTTGATGTGTTTTCACAAGTTTTTCCTCCAGCCACTCACCAAGTTGAATCACGTAGCGCTTCACGTAGCCGGCAGCGAACGGCGGCGCCCCGCAGACGTTCTCGCACGGCTCCAAATAAGCATCAGAAAGAATCACAAAAGTGGATCCATCATGAAATGAAATTGAATCGGATTTGCCGAGCAGCAAACTGGCCAAGTCGTTAGCCGCCGTTAGCGGGCGGCGTGTCTTTGAGGTGTGAATGAATTTGCCAAAAGTCAACACCACCTCGCTGTGAGATGTTAAGTGTAAAAAAAAAAAAAAAGGCTGCTAAAATATTTAACACAGCTAGAGGCGCAAAAGAGAACGCGCCGCCTACGTTTTTCAAGTAGTGGCGGCTAACGTTAGCAATGCGCTCATCTGAGGCGGGGCGGACATCTTGTTTTTAATGAAGGGATAACTTGCTTTGATTGACAGCTCACTGAGGAATTCATTCCATGTTGAAGACCAATCGGAAATTTTTGAACTTTTATTGTCAAAACCGACAACAGCATCATAACAGTAATTGTCCTGAGATAGGGCCTTCACATACACTTGGTATCATACAAATACAAATAAGTATACAAATAATAATATTTTGACAGTGACAGAGAAGAGGACTCTGGACAAACTGCTGGATATTATGGACAATAGCAGCCACCCTCTGCACACTGGGTAACTTACTTTACTTTAATTTATTTAATTCATTTAATTTATTTTATTTTATTCAATTTCGAGTGTAATAACCTTATTGATTGATTGAATTATTATTATTATTATTATTATTATTATTATTATATTTTTTTATTATTATTATTATTAATTCAATCTCTAGTGTAATAACCTTATTTATTGATTGATTGAATAATTTTTTCATTTTATTATCTGTTCTCATTGCTGCTGGACATGTAAATTTCCCAGAGGGAGCCATCCCAAAGGGATCAATAAAGTCAAGTCTAAGTCTAAGCCTAAGAAAAAACAAAATAACCTCCATATACCCAGGGTAGCAATACCCTATCTAACAAGGTCCAAGAATGGTCTCCATCTTCTTATGCTAATGCTAAGTTAGCATGTTAATGCTGATGCTACATTAGCATGCTAATGTTAAGTTAACATATTAATGTTAATGCTAAGTGAGCTTAGCATGCTATTGCTAAGTTAGCATGCTAATGTTGATGCTAAGTTAGCATATTAATGCTAATGCAAAGTTAGCTTAGCATGCTAATGTTAAGTTAGCATGCTAATGTTGATGCTAAGTTAGCATATTCATGCTAATGCAAAGTTAGCTTAGCATGCTAATGCCAAGTTAGCATATTAATGCTAAGTAAGCATGCTAATGCTAAAGCTAGTTTAGCATGGAAATGCTAATGCTAGCTTAGCAGGCTAATGCTAAGTTAGCATGCTAATGCTATGTTAGCATCCTAATGATAATGCTAAGTTAGTATGCTAATGCTATGTTAGCTTAGCATGCTAATTCTAGCTTGCTGATAGATTGAGAGGTAAAGTACACCAACATTTGGCAAACTGTTCAGTGCATGCGGCTTTCCACCTTGCAAGAGTCAGCAGTCACATCCAAAATTTCCGGGGAAAATTTTCTAGTTTTATATGTTGTGTGTTATCTGACATATCCAGTAGTAATTTCTTATACATCAAGGACACTTTCATTCTCGATTACTGAAATGCTTTCCTATCTGTGTTGGTTCCCTTCTAATATGAATCCAGTCATGATGTTTCATTGTATAATTTCTGATTTGTAGATACCTATAATGATCCCTTGACGTTAGATTAAATTTGCTACAAAAACTCATTTTTAATAGACAGACAACACTGTGTTATAAAACCATAAAACGAGAGTTAACGTGTCTGCGCTGCGGCCTCAAAGAAGAAGCAAAGTGTTGACGGATCCAAATCAATCCTCCTCACTGACTTTCTGCATGTCTGCCTGCCGTTCCTCCTCCGCCCTGTGGGGGGCACTGTGGCTCTTTGGGACCGACCGAGGGACAGCAGAACTCGCCGGCCTCACCGTGTGATTCCACAAGTAACACGCTGCATGAATACACCAATTCTCACCGTATGACTCCCTCACTAATGCACACCACACACAAACTGTATGTATGACTCCACCAGGGTGTACTGTATGATTCCAACAGTTACACATAATAAGAGTAAAATGCTGTTTACTGTTAGACTCCATCTTCATACTCCCTTTCTGAATAGGTACAGTATGATTCCCATGCTAATTAATACACAACATGACTCCCCTTATCCATACACAGTATTTATATTTATTACGTGGTGTCACTCCTAATAGGCTGGAAGGCTCCTTCACAAATACATACATACATACATACATACATACATACATACATACATACATACAGTATGACTCTCTAATTAATACGCAAAATGACTGCATGACTCCCTCACCCAAATCAGTGAGGAAGATTGATTTTGATACACAGTAATACACTCACTAGCACACAATATGACACCTTTGCTAATACTAATGCACTGTATGACGTCCCTGCTAATACACTGCATCACTCCCTCAATCAAGTCACAGAGGAGGGGTGATTTTCATACAAATTAATATGCAGTATGACTCCCTCGCTAATACACTAATCACTAGTTTTGTAGTTTGACTTCTTTGATAATACACTGTATGACTCCCTTACCAATACACAGCATAATTCCTTAACAAATGCACTGTATGATTCCCTTGATAATACACACTATGACTACTCTACTAATGCACAGTATGACTCCCTCGCTAATACACTGTATGACTCTCGGTCTCAGTTTGACTTCTTTGATAATACGTATGATTCGCTTACACAGTATAACTCCTTAACTAATACAATGTATGATTCCCTTGATAATATACACTATGACCACACTAATGCATAATATGACTCCCTCACTAATGCACACCACACACACCCCCACACACACTGTATGTATGACTCCATTATGGTGTACTGTATGTTTCCATCAGTAACACATAATAAGAGTAAAATGCTGCTTACTGTTAGACACCATCATGGCACACTGTATGACTCCCTTTCTAAATAGGTACAGTATGATTCTCATGCTAATTAATACATAACATGACTCCCTCACCAATGCACAGTATGACTCCCTCACTAACGCTTTCTATGTATATCTATTACATGGTATCACTCTGAATAGGCTGGAAGACTCTCACAAGTACATACATACAGTATGACTCCCTAACTAATACACAATATGACACCCTTGATAATACAATGTATGACTCCTTCCTAGTACACAATGACACCTTTGCTAATATAGTACACTGTATGAATTCCCTGCTAATACACTGTATCGCTCCCTCACTCAAGTCACCGAGGAAGAGTGATTTTTATACAAATTAATATGCAGTATGACTCCCTCGCTAATACACTAATCACTATTTCGCTGTTTGACTTCTTTGGTAATACACTGTATGACTCCCTTACCAATACGCAGCATAACTCCTTAACGAATGCACTGTATGATTCCCTTGATAATATACACTGTGACTACTCTACTAATACGCAGTATGACTCCCTCGCTAATACACCATATGACTCCGCCTCTGCTCAAATGTCGCGTTATTAAAAAGAGACAAAGCTTTGCGCTCGAGCTGTGTCATTACACCAAATTTAAAAGCAGCAGCAGCGGCGGCGGCGAGATCCTTTCATCCCATTTAAACAACACAACAACAAGGCAACACGGCAACACAACACATTAACATAACAACGCTCGCTTCCCGCGCACGGCTAACAACAGTGCAATTAGCATCCGTGCTAATGATGCTAACAAGCCAGGCCTCATTAACGCTTGCGTACTGCCGCTGATAGCAAAACACGAGATATTTATGGGGAGTTGAGCCACGCGCGGTTTGTCTCACAATATGCACGCGCGCACACACGCACGCCAGTGTACAAGTGATATTCATCCATTCATCATTCATTCATGTATTCATCTGGATATCAGTCCCGCAAGAACAGCAACAAATTGAGTACCAAGATTTGTCTTTTCAAATAAAAGCAGCAAAAGTAAACAGTTAGAAACGGGAAATAAACGGGGAAAAAAATCTACGTGTATTATGTACTTGATTACTTCCTCCCACTGAAGATGGATGTTGCAAACAAAACGAGGCCTGCTGTGTGAGTTTTAGTGTGTGTGTGTATGTGTGTTGTAAATAACCGGATAAAAGCATTTTGTAGCCTCAAAGAAAACAAAGATGAGATTCACACAAAGGACAACAAACTTTTTCTCTCCCCGCAAAACTTTTTTGTGTGTTTCTGTCGTGTCTTTGTGATGTTTAAAAATCCGACGGTGTCATCTTCATCATCACATAGAAGCAAGCAGACCAACGGCCAAGGTCCAAGAGGGAAAACGATGTCATCATCATCATCATCATCATCATCATCATCATCTCCGCAGCTGAGATTCACTCAATGGACAAGTGCATTGCATGGACGTGTGCATCAAATACTTTGGTGGACGAAACTATTTGGACAGAGCATGTCAATCAATCAAGACAATTTGTACACATCCAATTTGGGCAAGATTGTGATTAGTCTTTTTGTTTGCCATTCATTCATTCAATCATTCATCATCCAGCCATTTTTCACTGTCCATCTGTTCATTCATTCATTCATTCATTTAATAATAGTAATAATAATAATAATAATAATGCATCCATGCAACATTGGTCAATCGTTCTTTCACCCATCTTTGCGTCCTATAATTAATTCTTTTGCTAATTCATTCATCCATTCATTAATCCATGGTTTCTACTCATCAGCCCTTCTTTCGTTTGTTACTGTTGCAATGTGATCAATGTAACCTATTGTAATAATGTGTCTGAAAGGAAAAATGAAGAAAAATAAAATAAATACATTCATTCATTTATCCATCCACACATTATTCCATCCATCATCCATATCCATCGATCGATCAATGAATGAATGAATGAATGAATGAATGAATGAATGAATGAATCAATCAATCAATCAATCAGAAAGCAAGCAAGCCATCCATCGTCCATCCCATCCATCCATCCATCATCAAATTCATCCATCCAATCCATCCGTCCTCGATCCAGCTATCCCATCCATCCATCCATCCATCCATCCATCCATCCATCCATCCATCCATCCATCCATCCATCCATCCATCCATCAATCAAGCCATCCATCATCTAATCCATCCATCCAATCCATCCGTCCTCGATCCAGCTATCCAATCCAGCCATCATCCATCCATCCATCCATCCATCCATCAAGCCATCATCATCCATCCATCCATCCATCCATCCATCAAGCCATCATCATCCATCCATCCATCCATCCATCCATCCATTCATCCATCCATCAAGCCATCATCATCCATCCATCCATCCATCCATCCATCCATCCATCAATCAAGCCATCCATCCATCAATCAAGCCATCCATCATCTAATCCATCCATCCAATCCATCCGTCCTCGATCCAGCTATCCAATCCAGCCATCATCCATCCATCCATCCATCCATCCATCCATCCATCCATCCATCCATCCATCCATCCATCAAGCCATCATCATCCATCCATCCATCCATCAAGCCATCATCATCCATCCATCCATCCATCCATCCATCAAGCCATCATCATCCATCCATCCATTCATCCATCCATCAAGCCATCATCATCCATCCATCCATCCATCCATCCATCCATCCATCCATCATACATCCTCAATCCAGCTATCCAATCCAGCATCATCCAATCCATCCTTTCGTCAGTCAGTCAGTCCATCTGTCCGTCAGTAAATCCATCCATCCAAACGTCTGTGAGTTTTTGTAGCTCTCAGCCATCAATTTTGTGAAGCTCTCATTTTTGCGAAGCAATTTGGCCTTGTCAGAGATCTCCTGAATGGTTTCCGTGCACTGCTGGGTGAGCGCTCTGGTGAAGCGCTGCAAACCGCCGTCGTGATGTGTCACCCTCCCAACATTCGATATGTTTCAAACGACGGCATTCCTACATTGCAATGCAATCAGTATTGGAATTTTTTCTCCAAATATTCGAATCCCAAAAGCGCATTTCCTCGCTTGTGGACTTGACTGGTGCGCATCCCAAATGTGTTTTGAGTCCAATAATGTCATTCAAGTGCAATTATGGACATATTTATGCAAAAAAGAGTTTGCATGCAAAGAGCCGCGGGCGGGCTCAGTGACAAAATAAATAAATTACAAAAAAAACAAATGAGCATAAAAATGTACAAAATGAGCAAAAGACGGGAAATGATGCTGGAAGCGTTTTCATCTGCGGCGGATCACACTTGTGCTGTCAGCGTCCATCTGCTGCGCACGCACACACACACACGCATGCGCGCGTCATGTGTTCCGTGATCAGCACAATAAAAGCAGATTTTGTGTGATTTTTTTTCCTGACAAAGTGTGGAGGCTGCACTCACGCCAGCTGTTCATTAAATAAAGAAATTAACTCCTTGGAGGCAAAAAACACTCTTTGCTTTTTTTTGTTTTTGTTTTTTTTGTTTTTGTTTTTTACCTCCACCAGGGAGAAGCATGATCAGTTATTTCACTTGGACAAATATATGTAACTTCACATATTGCCTCCCAATACTTTTGACAACCCCCCCCCCACCACCACCACACACACACACACACACACACACTTCCTGTACAATATTTTTGGTACAATATGATTACATACACTTTTCCTCAAATTAACTTCTCTTTTCCTGTGTGTCGCAACATTTTACTTTCACTTTATGTATGTTTTCCAATTCTTTTGTCATTTTCTCCACTTCTTGTACATACCAAATACTTTTTTTGTGCACATTTTTCTTCACTGCCTTTGTGTCCCAATACTTTTGTCCAAATGTTTTATTTCCCCTCCCCATGTGTCCCAAAAATGTATTTTAATTCAACTTCCTTGATATGTCTCACAACGCTATTCCACATTTTCCCTTGACTTTTCATTCTCGTGTATGTCCCAAGGTTATTTCAGTTAACTAAAACTAATGAAAAAACTAAACTTAAAAAAACAATTTAGTTAACGAAATAAAATAAAAACGAAAATGCTTTTTAAAAAACGAAAATTAATTATAGCAAAATGTCCTTCGTTTAGTCTTTGGTAATTAATTTAATGCATGAGCCTTTGGGGATGATTTTAAATGTGATTATAAGTAGATTTATTTTGATATGAACAGGAAGACGTTTGAAAGTGTGTCACACAGAGGTGACATCATCTTGCAGCAGCCAATAGAAAAGCACCGTCAGATGACGTCGTTCCTATGCTGTTTTTAAAAAATTGCGCACAAGTAAATACATTTTTTTTAAACTAAAACTAATACTGAAACTAACTAAAACTGAGCATTTATTAAATAACTAGAACTAATAAAAACTAATTAAAACCAACTAAATTTAAAAAACAAAACTCGATATCAAAACTAACTAAAATTAAAATTAGAAATTCCCAAACTACAACTACTCTCAGGGCATATCAACTAAAGGTTTGCGTCACCTTTGCACAGCGCTAACCGGTAAAAATGTAGCAAACAGGGAGCGCCTTATTCACTAAACACGTGCAGATGGGGAAATCTGTCACTAAGTGCCCTGCCAACCAGATTGTGCCACGGTGCGCCGGTGTTATTTACGCGGATGTAAATTAGGTAATTTGCATACATTTGACACAAAATATGCCCACCCCAATGCAAATGAGACTCATTGATATGCTGCGTCTAAATCATTAACGCCAGCGCTAATAGCCACACGGAGTTTGCGTGACGCAAATGACGTTTTTGGAAAGCATGCATAAACCTGCCGCAACCTCGATCCCGGGATCATGACAGCAGTGCATGCCATTTGTGGCACAACATGAACGACCCTCTGTACCTGATCATGGCGAGAGAGAGAGAGAGAGAGAGAGAGAGAGAGAGAGAGAGAGAGAGAGAGAGAGAGATATGCATTTGAATGTATGAAAGGTGCTATATCAATAAAGTTTGATTTGATTTATAATAACACTGGTGTGTCCCAATACTTTTGTATCAATCTTTATTGACCTCCCTACAACAACAACAACACCGCCAAAGCGGTTCATTCCGGATGAAGAGGCTTCACTCGGACATCTTCCACTTGAGGTTGCGTTGAAAGCATCTCTCATTTTATTGGGAATAATCCCAACACGCGCGCACGCGCACACACCCTACAATAACACACAGCAGCAGCGATGCTAAGCCAGGGCGTGAAATGAGATTCTCGTGGATGAGAGCTGCTCTTTGTGATCGTAGAGGGGCCGCCGCTGTAACACACATACGCACACACATATAATGTATGTGTGCGCGCGTGTGTGAGTGAGTTTCTTCTATACACACACAAATGAAAAATGAGACAAACACTTCTTCTTTCCTCTGAAGGCTCTCTGGATGTTGAGGGACTCCGCTGTTTCCACGGCAACGGCAGCCCATTTACTCCCTATGGTGTGTGTGCGCGTGTACTCACAGTGACTGTCACGCTGCATCCCTTTACACTGAGCATGTAGTGTATTTTTATATTGATGTGAGCGTATGTGTGATAACATGCCCTGATGGAGGGTCTTCCGTGGCCTCAACAACAACATGGCCGCCCGTGTGCAAAAACGCCGGAAAACCTGACACAAATGAAACGTGCGCGTGCGGTGGGGTCAGCGTCCCAAGCTGATGTTTCGGTTTTGTTTGTTTGTTTTTTTTAGTCCGCTCGTCAGCGCCACCTGCCAGCTGCGAGGGCAACGACGACGCCGAGGGCTGCCAGAAGCAGATAGCGCCGAGTAAACACGTCAGGGGCTTTGCTTTTTGCACAGCGCTAATTAAAAAGTAGAAAAATAGTTTCAAGTACAAGAATAAATCAATTGAAGTTGAAGTGGGAGGTGGGAGGCAGACGGACGCCTCGATACGAGGCAACAGAGTTTTGCTAGGAAATTGCCGCCCACGCGCGGCGGCCAAAACGCAAATTTGTTTGACAATGTGGTCACGTCCATCTGTCCAGTATAAAAGCTTCAAGTCGGACAAGCTCCGTTGGACAAGTTTGTCTTTGGGGGGAACCGGGGAATAACCAGATTGCGCCTAAAGAAGCCACTTTGAACCGAAATGGCAGACTTCCTGAGTCTTTTTCGCCATGCTTTCCAGACATTTTTCTACTCATGATAGATATGACCAACACATTTCATGTTGCAAAAGTCCAACTGGCTTCATTTCTTTTTTTGTAAACAGTCCACTGCTACATAACTGAACCAATTGAGTCTAAAAACGCCACTTCAAATCAAAATGGCGGACTGCTCGAGTCTTTTCAGGCATGGCTTCTTGAGACTTTTTTGTTCCTTTTTTTGTGATAGACACATCTATCAAATTTCATGTTGCTAAGTCAAACTGGTTATGGGGACTGAATTTTTAAAATAATTCACAGAGCAAGAATGGCGAAACCTAACTGAGCCTAAAACGGGTGCTTTGAAACAAGATGGCTGACTTCCTGTGTCTCTTCAAGCACAGCTTCTCAATACTTTTGTGGATCTACGCATCATAGAAACTACCAAATTTCATGTTGCAAAGTCCAACTGGCTTATTTTTATTTTTTTGTAAACAGTCCACTACTACACAACTGAACCAATTGAGCCTAAAAACGCGACTTCAAATCAAAATGGCGGACTGCTCGAGTCTTTTCAGACATGGCTTCTTGAGACTTTTTTTTTGTTCCTCTTTTTGTGATAGACACATCTACCAAATTTCATGTTGCTAAGTCAAACTGGTTATGGGGGCTGCATTTTTAAAATAATTCACAGAGCAAAAATGGCGAAACCTAACTGAGCCTAAAACGGGTGCTTTGAAACAAGATGGCTGACTTCCTGTGTCTCTTCAAGCACAGCTTCTCAATACTTTTTGTGCATTTACGCAACATAGAAACTACCAGACAACCAAATTTCATGTTGCAAAGTCCAACTGGCTTTGTTTTTTTTGTAAACAGTTCACTGCTACACAACGTACCTAATTGAGCCTAAAAATGCCACTTCAAATCAAAATGGCGGACTGCCCGAGTCTTTTCAGGCTTCTTGAGAGTTTTTCGTTCCTCTTCTTGTGATAGACACATCTACCAAATTTCATGTTGTTACGTCAGACTGGCTTTGGGGGCTGAATTTAAAAACAAAACAAAAACAAGAAACAATTCACGGAGTAAGAATTGCGAAACTTAATTGGGCTTAAAATGGCTGCTTTGAAACAAGATGGCTGACTTCCTGTGTCTCTTCAAGCACAGTTTCTCAATATTTTGTTTTTTGTGGATATACGCATCATAGAACTACCAAATTTCATGTTGCGAAGTCAAACTGACGTGTGGGGCAAAAACAAATTCGAACAGTTCAGTGGTGCACAGAGTGTACCCAATTGAGCCGAAAATGGCCGCTTAAAACCAAAAACAACGGACTTCTTGTGAGACATGGCTTCTTGAGACATTTTTGTGGGTCTACACATGATGAACAAGCCTACCAAATTTCATGTTGGTGTGTGAAACTGACTTCCGGGGCTGAATTTTTTAGACATTTGTTGGACGGGAGCCGAAAGAATACGAGCATTTCATTTGGCCAAAGTGAAACCAAACAAATTCAGTGATGAATGAAATGCGCACCAGAAATATTTTCACCCTTTTTAGCTTCTTTGAGTTGCTTGTTTGCTGGCACGGACGAGAAGGTCGACTGGCGATCAACTCTTCGAAAACACTCCACCTGAAAAGTCCTTAAAGTGGATTGCTTTCCAACGAGAGGATGAAGAAAATGTCACAACACAACCACAAACGCACTCGGTGTGTACTTGTGCAAAGGTTAGTGTCTGACCTTCATATCTAAGACAATAAAAAAAGAGAGTCTCTCTCTCTCTGTCCTTCTGTCTCTCTCACGCACACACACAAAATCAAATTTTTTTGTACTCTCTTTTCAAAATAAGAACCACGCTAATGGCTAACGTTAGCAGGCCTCAAGAGTCATTATACAGACCTGTTCATGATAAAAAAATAAATAAATAATTTAATTAAAAATAAAAATCTATTTTTTTCTGATTAATAATGAAGTATTTGAATGTTAATTCAATTGTTAAAATTATATAGAAAATAATTTATGAAGCATCAAATTTGTTTTAACATGAAAATTAAATTTGTGAACAGATTTTTGAATCATGAAATATTCTTTTCTTAAATAATTCAATTTTGGCTTTTATTTTTTTATTCAAAACTTTGAATAAATATAAATAACCATATTTTCTGATTAATGATGACATATTTGAATGTTAAATTAATTGTTATAATTATATAGATAATAATTTCCGATGCGTCAAATTTGTTTAAACATGAAAATAAAATTTAACATTTTTTTTAATAATGAAGTACAGTGATACCTCGGTTTACGAACTTAATTGGTTCCCAGAGAGTGTGTGTAAACCGAAAAGTTCTTCTTCCGAACATTTATTTCCCATAAGAAACCATTAAAATGAGAATAATCCGTTCCCAGGTCCCTATAAAACATAATTTTCTACGAAATAAGCCTTAAAACTACACAAAAATATACCTTATTTTATGTATAATAAATGTGCTATTGTATTGTAATTAAAGAAAGAAATTGTACTGTATAATAAAGTCGTTTTATTTTACTTGGTGATGGTAGTTCTTAAGGATAGTAGCAATGGTAGACTTACTTCATTCGCGAGCGTTTCACCGCGTAGAGTGTTTATGGAACGGTTGTCGCTCATTCGCACTTTCGTGAAAAGGAGGAGGTGGAGGAGGCGTGTCCCTTGGTGACAAGGAAGTGGAGCACTTTAGCGAGTCAACAAGTGAGCACCGTCAACTACTTTCACCTCTTTCCTGGGACTAAACGGCCGTGGCACGATTTTCTCCTTTTTTGAGGTACGTGATGGCACTTTCGCTTTTTTTTAGTGGCGCGAACTCCATTGACTACAATGCAAACGCGCCGCCGAATCGCCGTCCCTCGCTGGTAAGCATTAGGCTTAACACTAGCCTGTGGTGGGGTCTTTTTCGGTCCCATAATAGCAAAAGTACACTCAAAATGTCTATCAAACACAAACCGCGTCTGCACTAAAAGAAAGGGGGTGACGAACTGGGACGCCGTGAGCGTGCGTCAGCTTCTCGTGGCCGCCACCGTGGTGCTGTTCGACCGCGTGGTTTGGTTCGTCCGCCGAAAAGTAGTTCTTCAGCCGAGACTAAATTTTCGCGAATTTAATGTTCGTGAGGCGAAAAGTTCGTGAGCTGAAGCGTTCGTGAGCCGAGGTATCACTGTATTCTTTTCTTAAATAATAATGTCACGCCGCCACCAGAGTGGCGGGTCATGCTTTTATTTTCACAGTCAGGTTCCCGGTTTATTTTGAAAGTACTAACTCTCATCTCACCCCAGGTCACTTGCCCTCCCTGCAGCCTCACTGATTACCGGTCCACGCCCATGATCACTACCACCTGTTCCCAATCAACCCGGACATAAAAGCCACCTGAATTCTCCTCTCAGTGCCGAAGTGTCACATCTCAGTGCATGGAAGCGTCCTCACAGTCCTTGATCCACAGTCCTTGTTCGATGTCTTGCCTTGCCTTGCCTTGTCTTGTGCCCTTTGTTTGCCCCTTGTTTTCCTCCCTTGTGGAGCGCCTTTAGTTGTCCCTGTTTTTGAGTGCCCTTTTTGTATCTCCAGTTTGGAGCTCTTTTTGTTCAGCCTTTTTTCCCTCTTTGAGAGGTGTTTTGAGTTTCGACCAATTAAAACTGCAGCCTTGTTGGCCAACTGTCACTCTGCGTCTGAGTCCTACCTCCTCGCGTCGTGTCAAATAATAACTGAATAAATATAAATAACATTTTTTTCTGATTAATAATGAAGTACTTGAATGTTAATTTAATTGTTAAAATTATATAGAAAATAATTTACGATGCAAATTTGTTTAAACATGAAAATTAAATTTGTTCACAGATTTCTAAAATAACGAAGTATTCTTTTCTTAAACAATTCAATTAATAAAACTTAGAATAACTATAAATATTTGAAATCTGAATCAACTCGGGGGGTCATTTGTAAATACTAAAAAGCGCAAGTGGGTGCCTGATAGAGAGGAAGTAACGTCATGAAAACCCCCCCAAAAACAAAGCACCTGAGGAAGCAGATCTTCATCCTCGTCATCCTCCTCCCCTAATTTGCATACGCCCAATATGGTCACGGCGCCCGTGTCCCAGTGGCTTTCCTGGACGGCGGGCGCCTAACGACGGCTGTTGTTTCCCGCGGAGGCGAGCTGGCAGCTTTTTGTCGCTAATAACGTTCTCGACGCTGACGTGTCGCCGAGCGCCTCGTCGCCCTCGCCTGCCTCGTCGCTGGCGGCTGCCATGTTGGAGGGAGCGCCGCCAGGGCCTGGCAGCTGATTTATTTGAATTATTGTCAGCGGCGCCCGCCTTGCCGTCCGGGCAGGCCTGACGGCTGACACCCGTTTGTCAATCTCGCCGCCAATTATAATTTTTTTTTTTTTTTTTTGGTGAGGCCATTAGCAGCCGGGAGGGAGGGAGGCGGCTGCGACGTCGTCGAGTGCTAGCAGGCTTGCCAGGCTACCAGGCGGCCACTTCCTGCCCGGTCTTAGCAGGATGTGAGGTCACACATAGATTATTCATGAGATGTCAACGACTGTTCGATATTTGTTTTGGGAATGACTTGAACGTTGCTAGCTTAATGCTAACTCATAGTGGGAGACATCATAGACCAGGGGTGTCAAACATAAGGCCCGCGGGCCAGCTCAGGCCCGCAAAGGGGTTCAATCCGGCCCGCGAGATGATTTTGTAGAGTTGAAAAAAAAAAAAAATTGTATTGTCGGACTAATTAATCAGTCGGCCACAATCAAAATATATAAAATTTGTAACTTTACAAGCAGACATCAGATGAGCAATGCAACTTGTACGGGCGAATCGTCCCGGATGTCATTATTTTACACACAACTTAAAGTTATGGTTTGTTTAATTATTATTATCCATCCATTTTCTTGACCGCTTATTCCTCACAAGGGTCACGGGGGTTGCTGGTGCCTATCTCAGCTGGCTCTGGGCAGTATGTGTTTAATTATTATGATAAATGTTTTAAATCATAGACCGACAAAGGTGTTAAATACGACACAAATGAGATATGATAGATATGACAAGGATCAGCGTCCTTATAACGGCATTAACTGCGCCACGCAATTCATTCTGGGAACACTATATATATATATATATATATATATATATATATATATATACCAGGTCGATTTAACACGTCCAGGACTCCGTGTTGCCGCATTCCATTTGCATTTGTATTATTTTTTGGAACAATATGATTACAGTTGAGCTCCGTAATTTAGGGCTGGCACACACAAATAGCAAAAATCTGCGTATAATTGACGACAATCATTTTTAAGTTATATACCGTTATTTTACCTATGCGGCCCACTTGGTAATATATTTTCCTCCATGCCCTTGAGCTAACATGAGTTTGACACCCCTGCTATAGATTAACAATTGTCATCAAATAGTAAAAAAAGCAACGGATATTTAAACAACAACGGTAAACAACAAGTTTACAGCTGCTGATCTTAATGAAGCACTTGGCCATGTGTACAAAAGACGTACAAATTTACATGGCGACAGGCTAGATGTCACAGATCCTTTGTTTTCCAACACCCATCGCTTACAGCGTTATAATATCACAACTATCAATGCTTAACATTAGCATGTCTATGTCATTTTTCATTATGTAATAGCATCAAGCTAGCAGAGGGTATGTGGTTGTTTTAAATGTGCATTGTGTAATTGTTCTAACTATGAATAAGTGTTGTGATGTTGAATTATCCTACATCAGATTAAAAAACAAACAAAAAATACAAGACACATAATAAAACAAACGTAAAATATGTGGTCGTGTTGTGTTACGTCAGGCAAGTCGGTTCATTTGTGTTGAGCTTGTCCGGAGGATTAACGACAACTGCGTCCGTCCCAGTGGATTGTGGGTAATCGCTTGACTCGGGTGAGCTAACGAGAAAACGGAGATGTGAGTACGAGCCTTCCTCCTGCGCTCCAAATTTTTATTTGGCCCATTTATTTCTTATTTGGTTTGAGCAGGGAAAAAAATAGACAAATTGGAGTTGGCCAAGATGAGCGGCAAGAAGGCGCCGGCGCCGGAATCCTCCGGCTTAACGGCGGGGCTCGCTGTTAGCTCGCGTGCTAATTGGATGCAAAGTACAACTTTGAGAACACAATGTTGGACCTTGTTTTAATGCTAATTCCCTGTACATACACACACGCACACACCCGTACACACGCACTCGATGTTAATGTGGCAACTGTGGTGTGTGCGTGTGTGTGTGTATTTGCATTTAAATTCCTTTTCAGAGTTTGCATGCAAGTCAGTGGCAGCTGGGCAATCGGGAGCACTTTTCTTGAGGACAAATAAGAAATGAAAATATTACCAATAATAGTAACTGTCAATACTGGATGGATACTAGCTTGATGAGATCAATACGGTTTTAGTTCTGCTCCTGTATTCACTGTTTCTGTTCCTGAGGTGAATTGAATGAGCTGAATGAAATGGGAAGAATATAAACGTATAACAGCAAATGCACCATTGGGAATGAATGGTTAACAGCCTTTGGGGGAAACTGGGCATCAATGGGAATTAATGGTGATAAAAAATGTTGAATTTTGGAAAAAAATTGTACTTTGAAAAATACTAGCCTCCATGTTGTGAATTTCTGTAATTTGTTGAAATTGGAATGATGTGAATCGGATGAATTATGTGCAAGAAGAAGCACGTCAAAGTGAGAGGAATAATAATAATAAAAAAAATAGGACAACATACGTGTGAAAAATTCAAACGACTCATCTGAGATGCATGTGATAGCACTACTTTTTTAATTTTTATTGTAGGGCTACGTAGCCTTAGCGCTAAAGCTGCCAACCAGCCACCTGGCAGGTAAACATTCATGCGGACTGACAGGCCAACACTCCGTCAAATAATCCAAGTCGGTGTTGAAGGATTCCCATCCGGTGGTGTGCAGTGGGTGGGAAGCTAATGCTAATGGCGGCAGCGGCAGCGTTCACCTGTTTCTCGCCGCAGCTCGTCTGTCAGCGGTGACAGCGAAGACGCTTAACGCTAATTGGCCTCCATCCCTCCTCCCGCCATCGCCTGCCGCCAGGAATTAAAATAAGAAATGATTCTGGCGGAATAGCAAATTCCAAGTGTCAGTCAAGCGTGTGAATCACCTGCTGTCATCCCGGCCTCCTCTTCTTCTTTGATTCTTTTTTTAAGAACGTCTTCGTCATTAGCTGGCCTGTATGACTCCCTGTCACCTATGTACAGCATATTAATTGTACACGCCTCAAAATAGAATATTCAAATTGTGTCTCATGTCTGTCCGTGTCTAGCGTTGCATATTTTCGTCATGTGGTGGTGCCTTGAGATAAGTTCAATTGGTTATACATACAAATAAGAAAATAGCACTCAATAATACTGTGCTTTATAAATACACAGAACTGGCCAAATTCAATGGAATGTAAAGAATTTTTGTAACATTACTTTGCTTCAATTTAATGTGTGTACTGCTCCTTCTTGCATAGGCTTTGCCCACCTGGGGGCAGTACAAGACAGAATTAGCAACATAATGACGATAGAAAGGTGCGACAAAAAACATTTAACATGGTTTTATGAGTGCTCTGCGATTGGCTGTCCAGGGTGTACCCCGCCTACTGCCCAAAGCTAGCTGAGATAGGCTCCAGCACCCCCCCCCCCCCCCCCCCCCGTGACCCTTGTGAGGGATAAGCTGTCAAGAAAATGGGTGGATGGATTGATGTTTTTATGAAGGATATTGTTATGGAGTGTTGTTTTTATCATTGAAGCACTTCACATTACTTGTCATGTTTTAGACTGTCAATGTCTCGCCCAGTTTTTTTCATGCTTGCCTGTGCTTGTCTTCCTGGTCCCTTGTGTCATCCAATCAGCTCCCTCAGCAATGTGTGTCCAGGGGTCGGTCGTCTCGTTAGTTGGTGTGTATTTATATCTGGTGTATATATACATATATATTTCTATATCTGAGTTGGTTTTTCCCAGTTCTTATCTGAAACCGTCCGAGGCGAACGTAAACAACCAAAATGGCCGATCGTGATAAATTGTTTTTTATTTTGGTTCTCAAAACTAATTTTGACGTCCAGCAAACTTACCTTCTCGCAATTTTGCTTCATTTATTGTTTTAATCTTATTTCATCATCATTCCAAACAGTTCAGTAGTTCACCGTATAATTCTATGCAGGGAGATAGCGGCATACTGTCACGTATGTTGCGTTACGTGGAGTTATATCGAATATTTATGAATCAACAAAGCTATCTTGCTTAGTACTCAAGTAAATTGTGTTTTACCATTCACTGTCTGTGTTTCCAAAGGGGTTGCCATTGTAGAGTGACGTCACTTACAGTCCGTCGGTGAAGTCGGGGTCCTTTTTTTTCCCCCCGACTTCACAAGTGGAATTTACAAGTTCAAGGGGCGTTCCTGTACACACTTCCTGGTTTGAACTTGGAAAAGTCCGACTTCCGACCATCCTCAAATGCAGCATTAGTTCCCTGTCTCCTTTCAGCCCTGGTCAGTTCATTGTCCAATTTTGTCCATGTCGTCCTCGTCACATTGTGTGTCTTGTTTTCCTTGATAAGTGAATTTTTTATTCACAGTTTTGCTTTGTAGTTTGAAGTTTGTGGTTTTTTTTTGTACACCCAAATGCTTGTTTGCCTTTTAGTTGTTTTTGTAATTGAAATGTTTTTTGAGCACATTTTTCACCTCCCTGTTTCTCTTGTGCTTAAGTTCTCAAACCCACCATAAAACCTGACACTCGTATCTCGGAAAGCTTGTAGACCAGGTCGCTTATAACTCAAGACACTCAAGACAAGTTGCATCACAATATATATGCAACTCTAATGTGGAATATTTACCTCAGGTTCTATAAACATTTGCAACTGTGAGCACAATCATGTGTTTTTTTTTCTTCCTTTCCCGTTTTCAATCGAAAGTGCAGATTGAATTGATCCACAATCCGATTAAGGAATCACAAACGGCTCTAATCAGATACACGGAAATAATTTCAGAGAATCTGTTTATTGGGGAAAATGGCCTGCAAGCATCTTGAGTGGCTTTTTAATAAGAAGATCTGTAACACCTTTCAGTCTGATGCTAATTCGGTTTCAATTAGGTGCACAAGTACGCGGAGATCACAAACATTGCACACACACGATGCCATAAACACACATACCTTGTCACACACACGCGGTGTCAAATACACATGCTCTTTCAAACACACACACAACGTGTCGGAGGTGTCCAGAAGTCAATTGTGTTTTGCTGACCGATTGTTGCTCACATGGTCCATATAGTTCCACGATGGTCACATGACCTGGAGGCAGTCTTCTACGAGCCCCATGATGCAGTGCAACTGACAGCTGAGCCCGCTCATCACCGCGGCGACCGGCTCCAATCAGCTCAGCGAGGAGCCAGAAGACGAGGAGCAGATCAGTACACGCCTCTGGGGAGGAAGGAAGAGACGAGGAAGGATGGGGTGAAGACGGAGGGAGGATGACGGACGGATGGACGGAAACATCAGCTGGTGGACTTGCAATTCATTTCAATTGTATGGAGACATTTGGCAAATTGATACTTGCATATTTCCCTACATTGTCAAATGAAAATTTCTCTTTCCTGACATATTGGAAGAAATCATACAACATGCATGAATAATCATGGCCAAAGATGTACATTATGATGCTTTCTGTCGGCGTACAAAGCAGGATGGAAGAGGATTTCTCATTAAATAATCTTCAACAAAAACAAGGCAAAGTTCAAATTTTTACTGTTCTCACTCTTTTTGCGCCACCATCTACTGGTTGACAGTGGGATTACATCCAAAATGAATAGCAGGCACAACAAAACAGAGTTAAATATAAATATATAAATTAAACATTGACTTTAAAAGGCCTGTATTTCATCTTTCCCAAATGAAAATAATAATAATTATGCAGGGTGTGTTGTCACATGTAGAGATGACATCACGGTGAGCGTGATTTCCTCAACGTCCTCCCGTGGGCGGGGAGCGAGGCAGGCGCTGACATTTGACCGGACGACCACCCCATACACCATAACCGTCTCCCGCCTTCCGATGCGTAAAGGTGAACTGTTACGGAAGAGGCGGGAAAAAGGGCCTGCGGGGTTAACCGCGTAAAAGATCGGAAGCGGCCAGGGGAGTCGGCAGTGCGCCGGAAGCTTCTCTCTGTGGAAAAGGTCAACGTGTTTAACAGGAGGAGAGGCAGGAATGCAGCGCAATGGGCCGGAATAGCAGCTCACCCGTGATGCCGTTCGTTCAACACTGATGCGAAGCACTTCCCACAAACGGAGCCAGGATAGGAAAAGAGTAAATTCAGTGAACAACAGCCCAGTCAAAAGAATATGGCCAACGATGATCGCAATTGAATCAGACGCAAATGTTAACATGTCCTTACATTTGGGTGGTGGGGAGACATACCATTAGTTTGGTTTAGGGCTCATTGAACCCAAAGCGGGGAATATATGGTGGAAAGAACTCATGTGAAGCCACAATTGGGCGAGAGGACATTTTGATAGAACGCGGTCACTTTGACTTTGGTTGCATGACCGTACGAAAATATGTTTACAACAGGCATCCTTTTTACGGGAATGTCCGCTGGTTGTTTTAATTGTCCGCACGGGTCTAAGAATGGGAGCAGTTTCTCTAGAATATTCTCTTCTCTGTGTTTAGTAAAGATCAGATTGAAGATCCAAGTGTTACGGTAAAATTTAGGCCCATCTATTTCTCTTTGACCTGGGGCTGGAACAGAAACTCACTGGTGATGTCATGCAACGTACGCTTTAAGCGTCACGTTCAATGACTCACAGGAAAGCAAAATCTTCAAGTGTTATTGATTGTGAGACCAGACGCTTAAAAAATGGTCTTGAGACCAAGGCCGATTTCAACAACTACAGCACTAGGAATCTCTAATAGAACACGTCACAAAAGTTTGTACACCCAAACAACCAACCAACAAACGTGCTTTTTGTGAAAAGTACAATAGGACCCCAAAATGGAGGACCCCAATGTCAAAACATTGGGTCCTCCATTTTGTTTATACACTGTACAAGTATAAAAAGTTTCAG